>NC_080540.1:150199797-150502828 GCF_028640845.1 Ahaetulla prasina
ACGTGACCGTGGGGATGCTGCAATGGTCGTAAGTGTGAAAAATGCTCTTAACTCACTTTTTTCAGCGGCGTTGTAATTTTGAATGGTCACTAAATGAACTGTTGTAATTCTACATGGGACACACATCACATCAATTAAAAACCATGATCCACAAACACCGGCTGGGAGTCAAACATTATGATCCCAACTTTTTAATCTCTACGCATACCGACACCAAACAGCACCAGTTCGATTGGAGCAACACAAAAGTCATCGGCTGTGCTACCACCCACCACGCTCGTGAGTTCATCGAAGCCTGGCACTCCGCAAGCAATTCCATCAACAGACACATTGACCTACAACCAGCCTACAAACCAGAGGTGGGTTTCAGCAGGTTCTGACCAGTTCTGGAGAACCGGTAGCAGAAATTTTGAGTAGTTCCGAGAACTGGTAGTAAAAATTCTGACTGGCCCCGTCCCCGTCTATTCTCTGCCTCCCGAGTCTCAGCTGATCCGGAGGAAATGGGGATTTTGCAGCAACCTCCCCATGGATTGGAGAAGGAATGGAGATTTTACAGTATCCTTCCCCTGCCACACCCACCACACCACACCCACAGAACCGGTAGTAAAAAGTTTTGAAACCCACCACTGCTACAAACCCCTCAGAATCCAAATCAACCACACAGCCAACCAGAAACAGCACAGAGAGACCTCAATCAACCCATCCAAGCTTCCCCCCCAACCAGCACTTCACCTCCCAATGACCCTCATCTGATGTAACCTCTCCACCACAAGACTCTCACTGATGACTCACACCTGATGATGACCTTCTACCGCTGCACCATAGAGAATATTTTAACTTACTGCACCTGTGTATGGTTTGCCAATTGCACAGTGGCAGATAGGGCAGCGCTCCAGAGGGTCAACGTCATTGCCCAGAGGATCATTGGTTGCCCTCTCCCCTCTTTGGAAGAGCTTTAAAGCTCCCGCTGCCTTAAGAAAGTTCAAAACATTCTTAAAGATCCATCTCATCCTGGGCACCCTTTTTTTGAACTCTTACCATCTGGCAGATGGTACAGGATAATAAAAACAAGGACAAATAGACTGAAAAACAGCTTCTATCGCAGGGCAATAACCATATCGAATTCTACAGTATAGTGCAATATTAATGCAATATCGGTTTTCAGTTCAATTGTATAGAATGTGAAGGATGTGTGTTTGTGTTTTATTTTTATAATTATAATGTACACTGAAGATGGCATTTAATTTTGTTGTACGAGGTACAATGACAATAAAGTAAACTAAACAATAAACTAAACCTGATCCTTCATAAGACCCATCACAAGACCTTCAGTTGACACACCTACACTTGACCCATCACAAGGACCATTACTAGACCCTCACCTGACACACCCACTTGATCCATCACAAGAGTCTCACTTGACGCACCTGTACCTGACCCATCACAAGACCTACCGACCACACGAAGCCCTTATAAACAGAAGAACACTGGCATCCTGTAAATTCTGCTGAAGATGTTACCTAGCCTGGTAATGAAATGTTTGGAAACCAACTTTTTTAAAAAATTTACATTTATATCCCGCCCTTCTCCGAAGACTCAGGGCGGCTTACAGTGTGTAAGGCAATAGTCTCATTCTATTTGTATATTTACAAAGTCAACTTATTGCCCCCCCTCAACAATCTGGGTCCTCATTTTACCTACCTTATAAAGGATGGAAGGCTGAGTCAACCTTGGGCCTGGTGGGACTAGAACCTGCAGTAATTGCAGGCAGCTGTGTTTTAATAACTCACAAGTTCATTCACTCAGAGAATGAACCTTCACCCTCATCCTACACCTGAGCTATAGATATTTGCCACTATTGCAAATGAACTGTTGTAAGTTGAGGACTACCTGAATATTCCTAATGTTTGGGGTTTTTTTAATGCTAAAGTATGGCTTTATACGATAGTGAGGAAAAGAAGGAAACTGACAGCAAGCACAAAGGGGAATCCAGAAAGAGGACAATTTCCCTCAACATCGCTTTTGGTGGAAGAAGATAATGGGAATAAATCCCACCATAATTTATGTTTCTTACTTCAAACATCTACACTACAGCTTTAACAAAAGCGAGCCTGCCATTGTTTAACTGTTGCTGAGTAGAAATAAAAATATAAAGATATTCAGGCCACACTTTAGGATTCCCAGAAAACACGTTCTGTAAAAAGTTTGCATACTGAAAAGGGAGTCTGAAATATAGTGCAATATCTGCATTTATGGCTGACTAGAAACCCCTTATAGACTTTTTGCATGAAGCAGAAAAAATACGTTTAGAATTTGTGGGTTTTGATGATTATAAAAAAAAAAAGGATAATAGAAAAAAAGGAAGGTTTTTTTGTAACGATAGAATAAGATAATATTCTAATCATATTTGCTGCAAAGGCAATTGGAAGCTTCCCCCCCTTTTATCTATTCCTTTTTATCCTTTCTTTCTGCTTTTTAGTTTTCCCTCCAATTCTTTTTCTTTGTTTTCTTTGTTTTGTATTAGTTTGTGCTAATGTTATGTTCCGTTTTAAACTTTTAATAACAGTTATAGAAAAGAAACATGCAATGTGGTGCAGGAATCTTTTAAACTCATGGAAGATAGAGAACATGGATGCGCTTGGGCAGATCAGAGCACTTTTTCCTCTAAAGCCATTCTTGCCAAATTCCAAAACATTGGGAATTTATAGCCGTCTCACTCTAGCAGAAATCATTCACGATTCACCACGGTTTAAAAGACTAGAATCCCCTGTATCCCTGCAGTTCTGGCTTGTTTGTTTGTTTGTTTGTTTATTTATTTATTTATTTATTTTGTCACAACGTCATATAAAAAGATTATATAGTATATAAACATATATATGAGTAAATATTAGGAGGTATAAGCATATATATATATATAGGAAGAAGAAAAGAAAAGCAATAGGGCAGGAACGGTAGGCACGTTTGTGCGCTTATGCACGCCCCTTAAGGTCCTCTTAGGAATGGGATGAGGTCAATAGTAGACAGTTTTTGGTTAAAGCTTTTGGGATTATGGGAAGAGACCACAGAGTCAAGTAAAGTATTCCAAGCACTGAAGATTCTGTTACAGAAGTCATATTTTCTGCAATCTAGATTAAAGCGGTTAACATTAAGTTTAAATCTGTTGGTTGCTCTTGTATTATTGCATAATAATAATAATAATAATAATAATAATAATAATAATAATAATAATAATAATAATAATAATAATAATAATAATAATTGTTTATATAATAATAATAATTATTATTATTGTTCCCACTCTCCTTTGTTAAGAAAAAATAACTAGAGACAATTAGTTCTTTTTTTTTAATTTACTCCAGCAGCTGTTTCAACTGACAAAATGACATCTGCACAAATATTCTGCTTAAATTTGAGATGACTGCTAGGCTTACTCTAGTCACTACAATCTGGCTCCCTATTTCCCTTCTGACTCTAGGCGACAAGAGAAAGATGGAGCTGAACAAGGTTCTGTAGCATTCTGGATCTGGAATATATAAAGATCTAAAGTGGTGCCGAAGAATACAGGAGGAGCCACTCCTTGGTTTAAATGCAGATGTATTTGCTCAACATCGGAACAACCAAAACACCTATTATTATTTTGTATTTTGAGGAAGGAGTTTAGAATAAAAATTGGTATCCTGGCAGGTTTTTTCATGCTTAATTTCACCTGGGAGACAAGTGACAGTTGAGTCTATTAACTTCAGGACATTGAGGAAAGACTTATGAGGAAGCTTACAATCAGAATCTCCTTCCTTGGACTTCCAGGGGAGCCATGGTGAATTGAAGACATCTCTGTGAAAGCAGAACTAATGACTTGGGCAAAGACGAAGAAACCGGGTAATAGACTAGTTCCTTGGAACCTCTCCAGATAAGGAGAAAATGGGAGATTGTCCACATGTTCTCTGGACAGTAGGTTCTCCAGAGGAAAATGCAAGGCAGGGGTTTTCTATGGGTTTTAGCACTGGGAAGTGATGGGATCAGTCATTTTGCTTGCAACCATGGAAGAGAATTTTAACAGACAGTAAGTTTCAAAAGTCCCTTTTTAATTTTTTTCAGAAATTGCTTATTAACTATATGTAAGATCTTTGGACTGTCAAGTCTGAAAATGCCAGGTGAGTCTGCCTTCAATCCTGAATGGAAAAAATAATAATCATAAGCTAAAAAAAAATTAAAGAGTCTGAAATAAGGAACAAAAAGCTAAATAAGATTTTAACAGATTCTGTTTTGGTATTTATAAGAAAAAAACAAAGATAAGAAATTTTATATTTCAAAAACTGGACACTAGAGGGGACTAAAGTTTTTAGATAAAGGGTTACCTAAACCTGCAAAATGTTGTAAAACATTCTAAGAAGGAAACTACTGAATGAGACTTTTGAAGAATGGAATCAGAAAATAGTAGCAACAGTATCAACAATGTTCGTAGTGGTGTCTGCATCTCTGAATAGACTATGTCCAGAGGAAGTCATTGAAGAAATGTCACATGTAGAAAAAAAATTAGCTGACAAGATAGAGATGGCATCGAAAGTGAATTTACAACTGAAGACCAAGAGAATTAATTAGAAAAGCGTGTTTTATGGATCTACCAAAGAAACTGGCGGAGGCCTTAAACTTTAGAAAGGAAATACAAATGACAAACCAAGAGAGTGACGCTGATAACTTTTTCTTACAGGATACCAAAGAGCTGTTCAAGTCTTAAAGAACTTTGTGTAATGGGATAGAGAAAAACAAAGAAAAATCAGATCGTACAATAATATTTGAATGAACTAAAATGATGATTGTTAGAAATAAAATGAAAGTTTTGCTTTATTTGATCAAGGTTAAAAAAAGATAAACTCTTACATCTGGCAACCTAGCTGCACCAGGACTGAGAAGATGATGCTTTAGGGATTTATTTATACACAAGAGATACACAAGGGATATGGGAGGAAGAGATAAATGTTTGTAACATTGGAGGGAATGAAGAGTCCCTCAATTTCTTTATACCTATTGTGATGCAGGTTGGAAGTAATTTCTTTCTATATTTCTTTTATCTTTATTGTCCCTACAAATGTAGTATTCCTACTTTTCTCTTTCTTGACTTTTTTTCTTTCATTTTTCTTCTACTTTGTAGTCTTCTTTTTTAAAATCTATTTTGTATTCCATCCTTCCAAGATCAGTAAAATGAGGAACCAGATCATTGGGGGGCAATATGCTGACTTTGTAAACCACTTAGAGAGGGCTGTAAAGCACTGTGAAACGGTATATAAGTCTAAGTGCTATTGCTATTAGATTTTACTATTATAATAAAAATTCATATGTATAGTATATATATTTATACCTCCCTCTCTCCTTCCCTCCCTCTTTATCATGTATTATGGAAAAAACTATGATGCAATTATATCAATATTTATTCTATTGATATAATTGCAGAGTGGAATTTTTTTTGCTGTAACGCAGGGTGCATTTACAAAGGGAAAGTACACCACTTGGTTAATCAAATGATTTGGCTTCACCCCATGAGGACCTTAATGACCATTACTAAAGAACCAAAACACTAGCACTGTCACAGCTATTCCCATACTGATGATAGGCTTTGTTTTTACAATCGTGAATAAACAGGGGCCAGAAATACTCAAGTGGGATTAAAAAATAATTTGAGATCCACAGGAAGAAACATTGAAAAGCCTACCATTTAATTAGCTAATAAATAACATAGTGTGATACTAATTGTATGACAGCAAAGCTGTATCCAAAAGCAAAGCAGCATCAATAAATGATAAGGCGAGTGAGCTATAAAGCCATAAAATGGGGGGGAAAAACCCTTCTGCAAATACTTAACATAAGAAAATAAAAAGAGCCTTGCTAGATCAAACAAAATAAATTTAAATTCTTAAATCTCATTAGATTTCAGCAATCACCTCTTCCCAATAATCATGTGTGAGATTTTCTCATATGAGATTTCATTTGAGAATGCTACAATCCTATTAATCTCAATCCATGTTTAAACGAAGGTCTAGGAGTTTTGTGGACATTCTGTAACTTCTGGGTAACATGGCTCTGTCTGTTGATCAGTGCAAAGCCTACTAATAAAACATTGGCTACCATTGACCTCACCCCATTGCTAAGAGGACTATAAGGGGCGTGCATAAGTGCACAAAAGTGCCTACCGTTCCTGTCCTATTGTTTCCTTTCAATATATGTTCCTGTATATAATGTTGTGACAAAATAAAAAAAAAACCAACCAAACAAACAACAACATGACTCCAACAGCATGTTTGGGCACATGAACCTTTGTATAGATATGAGACCTTTCCTTTCCCCACTGCTGCTGTGAAACACTCCCTCACCACCTTAGAGTTGGCAGGAAACTATACTAACATGCAGTTTGCCATTCCCATTGCCTATCTTGCCTTGATTGCTTCTGTTCCTAGCTATCTGATTTCAGAATAACGGAGTTGAAAGGGACCTCCTGCTCAAGGAGGAAACCCTATACAATTTGTCCAGCCTCTTCTTAAAAGCCTTCAGTGATGGAGCACTTACAACTTCTGAAGGCAAGCCATTTAACTGGTTAATTGTTCTCACTGTTAGGAAATTTCTCTTTAGTTCTAGGTTGCTTCTCTCTTTAATTAGTTTCCATCCATTGTTTCTTGTCTGGCTTTCTGGTGTTTTGGAAAATAGGTTTTCTCCAACGTGATGGGTGATGAGTGAGTGAAGAAATGTATCCATCTCATGCAACTGCCTGGTACATTGACTATCACTCAAAGGCAGGCAATGAGATGAAAGCAAATCTGTAAGGACATAGCGGAAAAAAGATGTTGCCAAGACATGTTTATACAGCATTGTGATTAGGTGTAAATGCGAAAACGTTAATTGAGAAGCATAGTCTTTCTGATGCTGATGATTATGTATAGTCATTCAACAGCATTATCTAAAACGGTTCTCCTCCAACAGTAAAAAATGATGATGGGATACCAGCCAGCATTTAAATTTTTATGGGAAGACACAAGGCATAAATCTGTTCTATACCGAGTAGTTAAATGGTTTGACAGATGACATTAAAACAAATCTTCATTATGTCACTAAATAAAAGCTAATATAACTGACATAGTGGATGAGGAGAGAAGAAATTAGGAAGAACTTCTAGTGGATAAAGAGGAAGTTATTATTTGCCTGCACTGTGGCTTTGATGTATCTTTCATTCAATCTACAGAAGGATGGGTCAAACACAATTGCAGCACACCTAGTAGATGGCATGCACTTTACTTTATTAGTGTTTAGGATAAACACTAAAAGAATAAAATTGTTATAGGATTATATTACAGGCCACCCAACCAAGCAGAAGAAATAAACTAACCTTTTGCTAATGTATGTAGGAAACACACCACGGTAATAATGGGAGACTTTAACTATGCTAATATCAACTGGGAGACAAACTCTGCAGCAAGTGGGAGATCGAACAGATTCCTAACCAAACTAGCTGACAACTTTGCCATCCAAAAGGTAGAGGACAGAACTAGAGGAAAAGCTATACTGGACCTAATTCTTACTAATAAAGAAAAAACGACAGAGAGAGTTGAAGAGTTGCAGAGAGTGAAGTTGAAGCTGAAATTGAAGGTGGCTCAGACTGCTAAGACAGTCTGTTATTAACACAGCTGCTTGCAATTACTGCAGGTTCAAGTCCCACCAGGCCCAAGGTTGACTCAGCCTTCCATCCTTTATAAGGTAGGTAAAATGAGGACCCAGATTGTTGGGGGGGCAATAAGTTGACTTTGTATATAATATACAAATGGATGAAGACTATTGCTTAACATAGTGTAAGCCCCCCTGAGTCTTCGGAGAAGGGCGGGATATAAATGCAAATAAATAAATAAATAAATAAATAAATAAATAAATAAATAAATAAATAAATAAATAAATAAATAAATAAATAAATAGTTGCTGTAACCTTGGGGGAGAGTGACTACATCATACTGGAATTCAATATAAAGCAAACACAAGCAGTAGAACATAATCCAACCAGTGTCTTTAACTTTAAAAGAGCTGATTGTAACAAACTCAGAGAAAGCCTAGGAAAGATTTCATGGATGAAAACCCTAAAGGGGAAAACACCTCAAGAAGCATGGGAAATTCTGAAAAATATGATCATAAAAGTGGTCCACTGGTCCAGCATAAAACCATTGAAAAAGAAAAAAAATCATGTGGTCCTTATTTACAAATCCTGGTCTAGTGTGGGGCCATCTGAAGACATTTCCAAGTATTCGTGCTTCTTTGCATTATTTGGAAAACGCAAATCACAACAAATAGATTTTCTATTAATATGCAATTAATTTCTTTACTATTTTTAAAAATATTTTTAATAATCAGTAGAAATCAAAACAGCCAGCCAACTGGTACGCTAGTTAATGCACCAGCCTAAAAACAGATATTTCAATGCATTGTCTATGCACTGTATCTTTAAGTCAGCCAGTTTGTGCAGTGGTTGAGGCTACAAGCCAGAAGACCTAGTTTCACCTTAGGCATGAAGCCAGCTGGGTGATCTTGGACCCATCAGTCTGTCTCAGCCTGAAGAAGCAGACAATAGCAAAGCATTTTTGAAATCTTTCCAAGAAAACTGCAGTGATTTGAATGTCTAAGCAGTTGCCAGGAGGCAACCATGACTCAAAGCCACAAGAACTAACAAATACTTTTTAAAAGTTATAGGTAAGTAGAGATACATTAATGAATGTTTTCATAGCTGGAAAATAAGTCGATTTCTTGCACTTAGAACAATTTAAAGCAACCCAGGTATTTCTCTTGTTCTTATCCTGGAAAGATAAAAACATTCAGTTGGAGAAGACACTAAAATGACATTACATTGTTAGATATCTGTATACAGAGGTGGGTTTCAGCAGGTTATGACCACTTCTGGAGAACCAGCAGTGGAAATTTTGAGTAGTTCGGAGAACCGGTAGTAAAAATTCTAACTGGCCCCACCCCCATCTATTCTCTGCCTCCCGAGTCCCAGCTGATTGGGAGGAAATGGGGATTTTGCAGTATCTTTACCCCGGAGTGGTATAGGAATCGAGATTTTACAGTATCCTTCCCCTGCCATGCCCACCAAGCCACGCCCACCAAGCCACGCAATGTCCACCAAGCCACACCCACAGAACCGGTAGTAAAAAATTCTGAAACCCACCACTGTCTGTATAACATAATCAACATACAAAAATTGAGGTTTCTAGAAAAACTGTTAGATTGCTTTAGGCTTAAAGATAATGGGAAAATGTGTAACTTATAGTCAAGAGCAAAAATCCCTAACCATTGGCTACTTTTAAGCAAACAGAGAAAAGATTCAGAGTTACTTTCAAATGTATAAGAGAACGTGACTGCCATGGAAGCTGGCTCTTGGCATTTCTTGAATTTCTCAATTAGACATAGCATCAGAATAATTTATATCTAGAGGGCCACATTTTAAGGTAAACATCTACATCAAGGCATTTAAAGAATGAACTTTATAGTTGAAAGTGCAAACAAGTTTGGATAGTCCAGGTATTGGAAAGCTGCAACTGGTCACAATTCCTTGTACTTGGTAGAAAATTTGGGACTGATTATAAAATTAACCACCAACATGACTGAGGAATAAAAGTTAATTGGGAATAAAAGTGCTCATGCCTTCTATTTACAGGTTCACTGAAATTCCTAACTTTTCTGAACTGGCACAGAAGTGAGAAATCTTTGTGCGATCAAAAATCTGCATTCCCACATGAGAAAGTGACTGGGCTTGCATGCTGCCCATGGAACAAGATCAAAAATCCAGAATGGGCGTACCCAAAGAAAGAACTGAATGGCAATGCCCGTTTCTTTTTTTTTCTTTTTTCCCCTTCTTTTTATTTATTCCTTGAGTTCTCGTCCATTCGTTGTCTCTGGCACATACAGCCACACGCATTCATTCCCACACAGCCTGTCTCCAAAGAGCAGCAGGGAAGAAACCATTCTGAGCAGATTCCCCTCGCTGGAAAAATTAAAGCATACGCAGCAATACCAGCTTGTTTTCCTTCTGCCATTAGTATGGCAGAAAGAGTGAACTTAGTTGCAGGGGAGGTGCGGGGAAGAGAAAACTTCCTCTAGGAATCCCAATGCAAAATATTGCCCCCATATAACAATAGCTGTGAGAGATCATAATGTTTCCTCTAATGCCCAGCTAATGATGGATCAGTGGGGAAGCAGGAAAAAATGGGCAAAGTTTCGGCAAGCCACATGCAGTCTGCAGGTTATGCTCAGTTTAAATCCTCTACGGTGGATACTGAGGGAACGGGAATCGACGAGTTGGATTTAAAGTATAGTGACCAGACGTCCCACTTTTGGCGGGACAGTCCCGCTTTTTAATAATTTGTCCCGCGTCATTTCAAAAAAGTCCTGATTTTTAAAAAAAATTGTTTTTTTAAAAAAGTCCCACCTTCAGACACAGACTCCATTAAGTCCCATTCTGAAAATGGGAGGGGGCAACGCAAGAGGAGGAGGCGGAGAAGGGGGAGTGGCGGAGAAGGCGTGAGATTGCCCGCTCTTGCGAGAGCGGGCGAAGGAGAGACGCTGCTTGACTTGGCCTGCTGGAGGCTGCCTGGAAGAGCCGAGAGGAGAGCCAAGCCTGCCTGGAAGAGCCAAGAAGCAGCAGCCACTCCTCCTCCTTCAGCCAGGTGGCGAGACTCAGCGCGCATGCGCAGCCCCCCTCCCCCCATCAATGGTGTTCTGCTTTGCCATCGCTGAAATCTGGTCACTTTAATTTAAAGGCTATTGAAAACCAAACCTGCTTCTAGGTTTGAATACAGCACTCTGCTTTACAATGAATGCTGTTCCAATATACAGTGGTACCTTGGTACTCATCGTTAATTGGTTCCGGGAGGTGTGATGAGTATCAAACATCACGTTTTGTACCCGATGAGTCCCAAACAAAATTTCCTCATAAGGAATAATATAGTGCGTTACAAGGCAGCCGATACTGACAAGTTCTAGTTGTGTGTTGAGTACCAAACAAACAATGAGTACACGTCAAAATGAGTTCACTACCAAATTCAATGAGTTTCAAAACAGTTGAGTACCAAGATACAATTGTACTTTATAGGTAAGAAACTTATTGATGTTCTACACATTATTGGTAAGTCAGCATTCAAAAGGACAATTAAAAGTGATGATGCATACTGAATAGGATCTGGGGCTATCCTCTCAGGGAAGGTCAAGGGAATAGGCCCATTTGTGCCAATTAGATGTGTCAATTATTCAGCCTTTAGCTGAATATATAAGAAGAGCTGGTTCCACTGCTCACATTGTAATTCAAATATTTTTATGTACTGACTTTGGAATTAGTGGTCCAGCATTTCACTGGATAAGGAAAACATTTCCCACTTTCTGGTTTCCTTAGCTTCTCACATTGATCCATTTAACTATAAAAAATAATTTGAAATTAATCATAAAAGTAGACGAAGGGAAATAAAAAAAACCCCCAAGGTTTTATATCCCCAAGAAATGCCAAGCAACCTGCAGTTTATCTTCGTTCTGAAGACAAATGGATGACTTTGCTGCTTGCAATCATCTATAGGTTGTTTTCTGTGTGTGTATATGTACCAAATTAAACTTAGGGGGAAAGAAAAACTGTCTAAGGCAGCGATTCTCAACCTGTGGGTCGCGACCCCGTTGGGGGTCGAATGACGATTTGCCAGGGGTCGCCTAAAACCATCCGAAATATGGGAAGTATACTTGCGAGTCGAAGAATCGCACTCCAATGGTTGACTCCACAAGCCAGCCGCAGGCTTTTCAAATCGCTAGCCGAATTCAGGCGCAATGAATTAAAAAAGAGAGAAATCTTTGCTCTGATGTCTCCCTCTCAAGCCAGCTGCAATCACTCCCAATCGCTAGCCTAATCTGGCTTTAGGCGTGATAAACTTAATAGGGGAGGAGTCTCCGCTTTAATGCCTCCGTCCTCAAGGCAATCGCAAGCAGTTCAGATCGCTAGCCAATACGGCTTCAGGCGCGATAAATTCAAAAAAACAGTTTGCCGCTTTCCCCCCCCTTCTGCGGCTGCTGAGGCGCGCTGAGATTGCTGCCTATTATCGCGATTTAGAACATTAGCAAAAGTACAGTTACTTAGGCCTATGAATGAAAATAATTTTACGGTTGGGGTCGCCACATCGTGGGGAATTGTATTAAAGGGGTCGCAGCACTATAAAGGTTGAGAACCACTGGTCTAAGGATACTAATAAATGCAGAGCAAATACAAAAGTCACACCTGAACTACAGGTAGTCCTTGACTTACAACAGTTTGTTTAGTGACTGTTAGAAGTTACAGCAGTACTGAAAAAAGTGACATGACCATTTTTCACATTTGCAATCATTGCAGCATCCCCATGGTCATTTGATCAAAATTCAGGCAACTGACTCACATTTATGACGGTTGCAGAATTCCAGGGTCACGTGATCCCTTTTTTTGCGACCTTCTGGACAAAGTCAATGGGGGAAACCAGATTCACTTAACAACCAGGTTACTAATTTAATAACCACAGTGATTCACTTAACAACTGGTGGCAAGAAAGGCCATAAAACGGGTCAAAACAACAAATGTCTCATTTAGCAACAGAAATTTTGGGCCCAATTATGACTGTAAGTCGAGGACTACCTGTATTTACAAGCACTTCTGAAAATGTGGATGTCCCAATATAGTTGTCAAGAGGTTTCTTCCCCAAAAAATTAATTTTTTAAATCAATATCTCACCAGGTCATCTTTATATCCGATTTATTCTTTTGACTTTCTGTCTGTATCTAGAAGTTATAGGTTGGCGAAGAGGCTTCTTTCTCTATTAGTGATTTCTGATTCCTCCTTGTCTGTAGTGTAGATTGCAAAAACTACAATTCCTATATACAGCACTTTTTTCCCCAGAGGACAAACAATGCTTAGAAACCTATAGTGAAAGGTCTACCATCACTAGCTGCAGAACTATATAAGAAAAAAATATATTTTTCAGCTCTATCTGTCCGTCCTTTCACCTCCCCATCTATTTATTTATTTTAAATACATTTACATTTTATTTACTAACTTTTACTAAAATTAAATAAGCCTGCTCCTAAGAACTGACAAAGAACTACACAGTTTGTATCTAAGTTATTTTAAGGCAGGAGATGAAAGGCTGTTTGCTAAAGAAAAGAGACCGGAGAGAGAGGTGTTTAAGCCTTCTGTCATCAACCAATTCTCCTGCAAATATGCTGAGATTATTTTAAAATGTTTTTTTTTTCTTCTACAGCTTGGTTTGGAGATCACTATAGAGTCTGACAGGAAGAGGGAGGGATGCGTAAGAAATTGGAAGCCTCTAAATGAAGCACCTCTTTTTTGTTTGACAATTTTCTCCTACATATCTTCTCCAGCTACGAATCAGTATTATTAGAGCAGAGATGTATCTTTGAATTGTGTATAGAAGATTTTTCTCTCTCTCTCTCACTCTGTCTCTGTGTGTATGTGTCTCTATGTCTGTCTGTCTCTCTTCTCTCTCTTTCTCTCTCTCTCTCTCTCTCTCTGCCAACTCAGTAAGCTCAAACTGCCCAAGGAGCTGCTGATTCAGTTCTACAGAGGAATTATTGAGTCTGTCATTTGTACCTCCATAACTGTCTGGTTCGGTTCTGCAACCCAACAAGAAAAACACAGACTTCAGAGGATAATTAGAACTGCAGAAAAAATAATTGCTACCAACCTGCCTTCCATTGAGGACCTGTACACGAATCAAGAAGAGGGCCGTGAAAATATTTACAGACCCCTCGCATCCTGGATATAAACTGTTTCAACTCCTACCCTCAAAACGACGCTATAGAGCACTGCACACTACAACAACTAGACACAAGAACAGTTTTTTTCCGAAGGCCATCACTCTGCTAAACAAATAATTCCATCAACATTGTCAAACTATTTACTGAATCTGCACTACTATTAATCTTCTCATAGTTCCCATCACCAATCTCTTTCCACTTATGACTGTATGACTGTAACTTGTTGCTGGCAATCCTTATGATTTATATTGATATACTGACCATCAATTGTGTTGTAAATGTTGTACCTTGATGAACGTATCTTTTCTTTTATGTACACTGAGAGCATATGCACCAAGACAAATTCCTTGTGTGTCCAATCACACTTGGGCAATAAAATTCTATTCTATTCTATTCTATTCTGTCTCTCTCTCTGTGTATGTGTCTCTATGTCTGTCTGTCTCTCTGTCTCTCTCTTTCTTTCTCTCTCTCACTCTGCCTCTCTCTCTGTCTCTCTCTTTCTTTCTCTCTCTCACTCTGCCTCTCTCTGTCTCTCTCTCTCTCTCACACACACACTGTTTCTCTCTCTCTCTCTCACTCTCTCGCTCTCTCTGTCTCTCTTTCTCTCTGTGTGTGTCTCTCTTCTCTCTCTCTCTCTCACTCTGTCTCTCTCTTTCTCTCTCTATGTCTGTCTCTCTCTCTTCCCTCTCTTTCTCTCACTGTCTCTCCCGCTCTCTCTGTCTCTCTCTTTCTTTGTCTCTCTTTATATATTTCTCTCTCTCTGTCTGTCTCTCTCTCTTCTCTCTCTTTCTCTCACTGTCTCTCCCGCTCTCTCTGTCTCTCTCTTTCTTTGTCTCTCTTTATATATTTCTCTCTCTCTTTCTCTCTCTGTTTGTCTCTGTCTCTGTCTCTCTTCTCTCTCTCTCTCTCTGTCTCTCTCTGTTTCTTACTCTATGTCTGTCTCTGTCTGTCTTCTCTCTCTCTCTCTGTGACTCTCTCTGTCTCTCTGTCTCTGTCTGTCTGTCTGTCTGTCTGTCTCTGTCTCTCTCTCTCTCACACACACACACACAACTTTGGTCATCCTGCAGATATTAAGGCACACAGGGGACCTCACTCTCTGCTTGTAAAGAATCTGGTGTAGGATTTCCATTTCTGTGTGGAACACTTATTCTACTCTGAGAAGAAAAGGATTAAGTGGGTTTTAAAAATAGTTTGCCATATACTACAAGAACTTTGAAGCTTCCTTTAGGTGACTCATGCATTACCCTTTTCAAGTGGCATCTCATGGTTACAACACCTCTGCTTCTGGAAGATAAAACTGCACGTAGTAGATCTCAGGTTTCACTTGCAATTGGGGCCGGGCCTGCCATCCTTAAGCAATATGATTGTAAAGTGCAAGGACATATCACCGCATCAGTTAATGATGACAATTCCGGTAGTCCCAGTTGCCATCGTTAACCCCAAGTTACATGGTTCATTAATTGGGAAGTGGTAGGAGTCCCAGGTAAGGAGCATGGGGGGCACCACGGAGGTGCTGCAGGGGGCTGGGAAAAACTGAAGAAGGCACTGGGAGGGCTGGCAGAGACTGAGCGTGAGTGGAGGGAGGGTTTGGGAGGCTCCGTGCAAGGCTGTGTGCGAGCACAGGAAATCCAGGTGCATGTGTACAGTGTGGTACAATGGCAGGAAGAAGAGGGGATGGATGGTGTGGCACAGTGCAAGTACAGGAAGGCCGAAGGGACACATCAAAGCAACTTGAAACCTTCCCTGCTGGCTTCCCCACTGACTTCCTGGGAAACCAGCAGGGAAAGTTATAAATGGTGTCATGGAAGGACGCTGCAACCATGCAACTGTAAGTGTGAGCACCTGAATTATGAAAATGTGACCTTTGAGGACTGATTGTTGCAACTTTGAATGGTCAATGAACAGATGGCCAGTAAACAAGGACCCTTATACTGGGTATTACTCCCTCAAGCACTGCTGCTGTTTGCTTAATGTTGTGTATGTGTTGCGTGTTTGAGAGAGATCACTACTTCCAGATGTTATATTTTGTTCCAGAAATCAGACTCTGTCTCTATATTATCCCACATATATCCACCTGTAGGAGCTACAGGTAACCTTCACTTTAACCCTGGAATTACAGTTGTAAATCAAAGCACCCACAAGACCGGAAGTAAATTTCTGGCTTTTTTTTTTTGACTGTCATTAAACAAACAATGTGACCATTAAGTGAAGGCAACAATGTGACCATTAAGCAAAACCATTCATTTAACTGGGTGTTTTTTGCAGGATCCAATATGGGTTGGTCACTGAAACCAAAGGTTTAGTCTTCCAAGCTTTTGGACTCATGCTGGAGCCCATCCTCAGGAACTTCTGTCTACCAGAATGTGCTTTTTACTGGAAATTGGCAGAGAATGCTGGAAATCAGCAAAAAACCCACCATGACCACAGAAATCAGTGATAAGGTGTAAAGCTAACCTGCCCAACATATGGTCACCTGCCCGCAGGGGGAAACACAACCATTTACGACAGCCCATGCTTTATGGCTCTAAAGCACCCATTCTGTGGCCATTGTAACTTCGAATAGTCATAACACAACCGGTGTTGTGCCTCGCCCGTCCTCCTCTCCTCAGCTGGGCCCCTCCCATCTCCTGCTATCTGAGCCAGAGACTGATAGTGAAGAAGAATGGCCTGGCATGCCTCCAGCCCCCAGCCCTGGCACCATGCCCGGACAGAATGAGCAAACAAACCTCCCTCCTACAGCGTGTGAGCAAGAAGCCAGCCACGAGCTAGAATTGCCGGCAGCTGAGCAGGAGGACAAAATGTGGACAGATCCCCGCTTCCGGAGAATGGAGAGGCAATGTCAGCAAAAGGAAGGGAGGGGCAGGCCTGGATAAGTGCTGAGTCATGGAGCCACACCCCATGGCCTATATAAAGGATCAGCTTTTTGGCATTCCTTGAGTCAGGCAAAGTCTCATCTGGTTGCTGAAGTCACACTTTGGATTTCTGCCTGCCCTGAGAACTCTGACAGGAATTTGGCAAAGCTGCAGAGGCTTCGTGGCCACGCTTGACCCGGCCGTCAGAGGAGGAGTGGGACACGACAACCGGTCAATAAGCAAGGATTACTTGTATTGTTCCACATTCCAAATGCATTATCCTGACCAGTGGTGAAATCTGAACCGGTTTACTACCGGTTCGGTGGCTGCACGCCAAACAATGTCGGCTGGCGGCCCCAGGAAGGGCCTTCTCTGTGGGGCTCCCACACTCTGGAGCAGGCTTCCCGGGTTTACGTCAAATACCTGACCTTCGGACATTCCGTCGCGAACTGAAGACACATCTTTTTATTCGCGCGGGGCTGGCTTAAATTGGATTTTCAAAGTGAAATTTTAGCAATTTTAAATGGGGTTTTAATTGACGGTAATTTTTTAACTTCAGGCTAATTTTAAATAAGTTTTTTAAATGGTATTTTAACTTGTATATTTGTATTGTTGGTTTTATCTTGCCTGTACACCGCCCTGAGTCCTTCGGGAGAAGGGCAGTATAAAAATAAAATAAAATAAATAAATAAATAAAATAAAATAAATCCCGCTTCCGGAGAATGGAGGCGACGTCAGCAAAAGGAAGGGAGGGGCGGGCCTGGATAAGTGCTGAGTCATGGAGCCACACCCCATGGCCTATATAAAGGATCTGCGTTTTGGCATTCCTTGAGTCAGGCAAAGTCTTATCTGGTTGGTGAAGTCACACTTTGGATTCCTGCCTGCCTGAGAACTCTGACAGGAATTTGGCAAAGCTGCAGAGGCTTCGTGGCCACGCTTGATACGGACTTCCCAGACCCGGCCGTCAGAGGAGGAGTGGGACACGACAACCGGTCAATAAGCAAGGATTACTTGTATTGTTCCACATTCCAAATGCATTATCCTGACCAGTGGTGAAATCTGAACGGTTTACTACTGGTTCGGTGGCTCTACCGCCAAACAATGTCGGCTGGCGGCCCCAGGAAGGGCCTTCTCTGTGGGGCTCCCACTCTGGAGCAGGCTTCCCGGGTTTACGTCAAATACCTGACCTTCGGACATTCCGTCGCGAACTGAAGACACATCTTTTTATTCGCGCGGGGCTGGCTTAAATTGGATTTTTAAAAGTGAAATTTTAGCAATTTTAAATGGGGTTTTAATTGACGGTAATTTTTAACTTCAGGCTAATTTTAAATAAGTTTTTTAAATGGTATTTTAACTTGTATATTTGTATTGTTGGTTTTATCTTGCCTGTACACCGCCCTGAGTCCTTCGGGAGAAGGGCGGTATAAAAATTAAATAAAATAAAATAATAAATAAAATAAATAAATCCCCGCTTCCGGAGAATGGAGAGGCGACGTCAGCAAAAGGAAGGGAGGGGCGGGCCTGGATAAGTGCTGAGTCATGGAGCCACACCCCATGGCCTATATAAAGGATCTGCTTTTTGGCATTCCTTGAGTCAGGCAAAGTCTTATCTGGTTGCTGAAGTCACACTTTGGATTCCTGCCTGCCCTGAGAACTCTGACAGGAATTTGGCAAAGCTGCAGAGGCTTCGTGGCCACGCTTGATACGGACTTCCCAGACCCGGCCGTCAGAGGAGGAGTGGGACACGACAACCGGTCAATAAGCAAGGATTACTTGTATTGTTCCACATTCCAAATGCATTATCCTGACCAGTGGTGAAATCTGAACCGGTTTACTACTGGTTCGGTGGCTGCACGCCAAACAAGCGCTGCACACGTGCATGCAGAGTGTGCTACATGCACCAAATGTGAAGTGCGTGCACACACAGTGCATGCTAAAAGGAGGCATGGGAAGGAAGGTAAGTAGAACAGTGTGCGCGGGGTGTGTGTGTGATCAGCTGTGGTGCGCAATCATTGGAGCCTTTTTTAAAAACTTTTTTAAAAGCAATTTTTTACTACCTATTTGGGTGAACAGGTTGTAAGAAGATGCTTTTAAAAATTAAAAAAAAAAGGCTCTGACGATCGCGCGCCGTAGCTGTGATCGTCGGAGCCTTTTTTTAACCTTTTAACAGCATTTTTCTACTACCTATTTGGGCGAATAGGTTGTAAAAAAATGCTTTAAAAGTTTTTTAAAAAAGGCTCTGACGATCGTGCGCCACAGCTGTGATCGTTGGAGCCTTTTTTTTTAACCTTTTAAAAGCATTTTTTTTACAACCTATTCCTACCATTTGGGCGGGAAAAGCGAGCGAGTTGGAAAGAAGCGGCAAGCGGGCAAACGGGTGACTGGGCAATTGGGTGAGCATGGGCGGGGGGGCCAGGGATTTTTGCTACCAGTTCTCCGAACCATCCGCCACCATCACTACCAGATCGGCTGATCTGATCCAAACCGGGAGCAGTTCACCCCGATCCAGACTATTTTCTCATTATTTAACGTTAGTCGATTTATATTGCATTTTTCTCCTAAGGCAGCAAAAATAGTTTTGTTAATTGATGACGGGATGATGATGGTAAAAACCCACTTATTCAGGCAATGTCGCCAGTCCTTTTTAAAAGGCATGTTCTTCTCGCATGGATGTTACCATAGTTACAAAAATGGGAACGTCAGATTTTTGATAGTTAGAACTGTTGCATAGCAGCCTACAAATGAATCAAGTTTTTACCCTGTGACCTTAATCTAGGAATTTATTTTATCCTTATAGTGCGTCGATAAACTGCAAGAATTTCGATTCACCTGCGGATTGTGATGGTGCAGAGGGACAATTCATGCTGAGATTGCTCAGTTTCCAATCAGCAATAATCCAAATAAGCTCTAGGAGGCAGCACCTACAAAACGGTTTCATTGAACAGACCATCGATTACGTAGAGAAAAAGGTGACGCCTATTTGAATACAACAGATGGAACAGAAAAATAGCACAGTGGGAAACAAGATAGTATTTTGAAGAGGCTCTAGCAAGCTCCTTTTTTTCTGATTTTATTGGGATTTAAAAGTGAGGGGGAAAAGCACAAGGAGGCTTGCTAAATTCTGCTCCTCCATCCTTTTCTACTAATTCAATTCTTCCACTGTTTCTTGATCTGGTCTACCTTGAAGGGCTGACATCATTTTGACAAGCTGCATTGTGCTAATTCTCTAGAGCAGAGGTGTCAAGCTCACATTGTCATGGCGACATCACATGACATATCGGGATCTTTTCTCCTTTGCTAAACTGGGTTTGGGTGCGTCCAGTGTGTAACGCATCCGTTACACACTGGACACACATTCCGGTCCATGGGCTGGGAATTTAGCAGTCTTGCTCTAGAGGTAAGCCTCAGTTAGCAATTGTGCTATTTAGACAGCACAGAATAACAATGTTGGAAGAGACCTTGGAGGTTTTCTAGTCCAACCCACTGCTCAAGCAAAATATCAGGGGTCCCCAACCTTTCAGGTTGTCCCCAATATATCAGGGGTCCCCAACCTTTCAGACCTCAGGGACCACTAATCCATAATTTTAAATCCTGTAGACCACTAATATGATCTGCCTAATGGCTGGGTGGGTGTGGCCAGGTGGTCATGTGACTGGGTGGGTGTGGCCAACTAAATGTCACTCACATCGAGGGGTACCTCGCCAGCCTCCACTTACTCCTCCCCTGCCAACCACTCCTTGCCACCCCACCCGGCCTCCTTAGGGCCCCAACAGGAAGCAGTTGCTGAAGCTAAGCAGCCACCATGAGAAAAAGTTGGCAGCTCAGTTCAGATTGGAACTGACCGAGAAGGAGGCTCAGCAGAAGCATCTCACTGAGGACGATGAGCATAGGCTTTCCAAGCAGAGGGAAGACCTGCAGGTGTGCAAGGCCAGGTACCTGGAGACTCAGCAGGCTGAGATGGTCAGCCAGTTCCAGGCCATGATGCTGTCCCACTGGAACAAGACCCTCCGGCTCTTTGCCACCAGCAGCACTTCCCTCCAGCCTTTGCCCAAAGCCCCAGCACCAAAAGGCCAAAGCAGATCCCAAGTCAGAATTTCTGCCCCCTCCGATCCACACAAAAAGACCCCAAAGGGGGAGACTTTCTTCAGCAACGCAACCATTCATTGTATGTATCTGGCCCATGGACTGTACTTTGAGGACTCCTGATTTAGTTCAATATAAAAAAATGCAAATAATTTTTCTGTGGACCACCAAAATTTTCTCGTGGACCACCAGTGGTCCACGGACCACCTGTTGGTGACCGCTGCTCTATATCATTCTAACATATGGATGTCCAACTCCAATCCCTTCTTAGAAACCTCCAGAGCACTCACAACTTTTGAAAGCAAGTTGTTCCACTGATTAATTGTTCCCACCATCAGGAAATTTTTCCTTAGTTCTAGGCTGGTTCTCTGTTTGATAATTTTCCATGTGTTACTTCTTGTCTTGTATTTGTTGTGACCTAGGTCCAAGTAGTTAGTACCAGACACAATCAGTCCTAAACAAGCATATTTTATTAGAACAGCTGAGAATTACTTCATTCTCAGCTTAGTCCAAATTAAGTCCACAACAAAGTCCTTCAGAAAAAGTCCTTTCGCCTTATCACAAACCTTTGTGTCTTCTTTGGCACCCTGCCAAAGGCTTTTCTTGGCAAGAACCCCATGAAGTTCAGAAACAAGGGACAAGAAACAATTGTAGTAACGTTGCTTTCCTACAAAGAGTCCAAGAGCCATTGCAGCACTTTTAAGCCTTTCATCTCCTGGCCTTACTCCCGAGTCATCGTTTTTTCTTCAGCTGCTCTTGCCTTCTGGCAGTTCTTCGCATGCGTGCACTAGGAACAGGCTCCTCCTGTTCCTCTGCCTCTCTGCTGTCTGCCTCTGGAGGCTCCAAAGTCCGCGCATCGCTCCCAGATGGCCCTGGCCCCATCTCTGCCTCCAACGCAGAGCCCTCGTCTGGGCCTTCCCCTGACTCCAGGACTGACCCATTGTCCTCCCCAGCCTCCTCATTGTCCGACTCAGCTGCCAGCTCCGCAGGCTGGCGGACCACAAGAGTATTGAAACTGACGACAGTGCTGAAAAAGTTTATGACCTTACATTTACGACCGCCATAGCATCTCCATAGTCACGTGACTGAGATTTCCCTCACCAAAAACTGTGAAGGGACTGCAAGAGGGGTGAAGCTTTATTTAAGCTTTTGAAGCCCATGACATAACAGTAGCAATTCTATGTGGTCACGTGGTCAGATCAAGGAACTGCTGCAGAAGTGAAGAAAACTTTTTTTGCAAAAGGCCTACTGATGCAATAAACAGGTTAAACTTTGAAAAGTTTCAACCAATGTGGAAGGCGTTCCTTTCCCATCTCATACACTTTTGTGAAAGTTAGCATGGCGCCCTTTCTATTCCTTTCCTGAAAATTGACCTAGCAATGCAGGTGTTTGAATCACCAGGATTTTTGAGGATCCGCACAACCCTATCATAGAAGTCCCATGAAATATTTGTATCCCACTAATTCCTGCTAGGTTGTGTGTGTAGATCAGTGTTTCAAACCCTGGCAGCTCTAAGATGTGTGGATCGAACTCCCAAGCAGCCTGCAGAATTCTCGGAATTGAAGTCCACACATTTTAATCTACATCAGGGTTGAGAAATCCTAGTGTAGATTATGAAGTTTGGTTCTTACTGATTCCCAAGAATCAGTTAGCATGAATGTTACACACTCATCAGAAGGGCTGATTGAAATTAAAGTCATGACTTTGGAAGGTTCTTCCCATTATTGAGAGGAGGAGGCTTGTAACAAGCAATAATGTAACAAGCGACAAGAAAAAGCTATTTTTATGTGAACCAGTTGGGCTGCCTTTTTCTTAGATTGTAGGAATTTGGTAAAAACCACTGATTTTACTCAATTGCCGAATGCAGCGATTTTGTCATTTGTTCAGGAGATGGCTAAAGCAAAGCATCATTTCCAACATTTTCTGTTATCCACTCTTGCAAACAAGCAAGCAAGGCTTTGAACACTTTAAATGGTTTTCATTTATGAGGTGGGGAGAGAGAGAGAGGAGGAGGAGAGAGGAGGAGAGGAGGAGAGAGAGAGAGGAGGGAGGAGAGAGGAGAGAGGAGGAGAGAGGAGGGAGAGAGAGGAGGGAGAGAGAGAGAGGAAGGAGGGACAGAGGAGGGAGGGAGGAGGAGAGAGAGGGGGGGAGGGACAGAGGGAGGGACAGAGGGAGGGAGAGAGAGAGAGGGATGGAGAGAGGGAGGGAGAGAGAGAGGGAGGGAGGGAGAGAGAGAAAGGGATGGAGAGAGAGAGGGAGAGAGAGAGGGAGGGAGAGAGAGAGAGGAAGGGAGGGACAGAGGGAGGGAGGGAGAGGGAGGGAGGGAGGGAGGGAGAGGGAGGGAGGGAGGGAGAGAGAGAGAGAGAGAGAGTGGAGGTGGGCAGGTTAGAAAAGGAGGAAGGAGAATACTTGGTTGGAAGCTTTTTTTTCAAATGTTTGCTATGTTGCCAATTTGGAGAAGCCAGAGCGAGATAGTCTGCTAAAGTGATTCCAGATGGGCCAATATTAATATCTCTCCTTTCCCGATGAATGGGAAGGTATAACCCAGACAGGAAACTGCTAAAATTACAAGCACCACGGAGGCCTCGCCTGGTGCCCTGCCCGATGGATATTTTACTCTTACCTCGGCAATTGTAGATCGGACGAGACGCTCTAACCTGCTGCAACAAACGTTCCAGGGCTTCAATCTGTCCCCGGTGCTTAGGCTCTCTGCCATCGAAGTCTTTCCAGTCTGGTGAACAAAAAAAACAAAGAGAATGAAAGTCGAGCAAAGGGAAGAGCGGTGGCCCTGATCCAGTGTCCGCCGAGAGAACATGAGCTCAGGGCTCAGTGTGCCTGATTTTAATGTCTGCCCTTGATCAGAACCTGGGTGTAAAATGCAAAATAGCTACCGGTCCAGCTTGCTTTGTTATCCCTTGCTAAGTTGAAATAAATTTCCTTCTCTCTCTAAAGAAGAGGGTTTGTTTTTTTTAAAATTATATTTGGGGGGGGCATCCCTTTAGCATGAACTGAGAACAGGGAAATTCCCCAGTTGTGAAGGAAGGGAGTCCCTTTAGATAAACCTCTCTTTCTCTGCCACGGTCAGAAAGCAAAAATAATCCGTCAAGGATAAAGCTCATCTGATGTATGCTACTTTGGACCAACCTCTGTGTTAAGTTCGGGAAGTAACGAGGCTGGAGACCAGAGTAGTGACAACAGCTCTTTAATATAGGGTGAACCCAGCAACAGGCTGGGGAAAAAACCTCTCCTTTTATACAGTTCTGCTGGAGGCTTCGTCCAATCAGCAACGTGCTGATTTCCCGCTCAAATATTTAAAGGCACAACTGTTAATACATAACACTCCTCCCCTCCCAGAAAACACTTGGTCTTATTTACATATTTATTTACATGTTATTTTTCGACGTAGTCACGCAAATAACCTGGGCGTCTCCTAGTTCTTTCTGACCTGCGCGGTTCAGTTCTGGGTGGTGTTTTGAGCTGGTCGGAGGGGCTGTTTTCTCCTCCCAGCTCTTTCTCTGGGCCATCGGGCTCTGGATTATTGGCCGACTCTTTTCTTGGCCATCCGCCTTGGATTAATTTTGAATTTTCCTTGCTGTTTCCCTCGGGACCTGATGGCGTCGCTGGAACTCTGGGACCTCAGCTAAGTCTTGCGCCTCCCGGTCATTGTCAGCTGTGGATTCAAAGTGGTATTGGTCATTACCTGTCTCTGTTGGTTTGGTTTGGTCAGTTATTCGTTTCCTTAACTGATCTATGTGGCGCCGCCACATTCGGTTGTCTGGTAGCTCTACCACATACGATTTTGGCCCTGTTACTTTTGTTACTTGTCCTGCGAGCCAACTAGGGCCGTCCCCATAGTTTCGGCCCACACCCGTCGCCTATGCTCATTTCCCTTGTTTTTTCTAGCTCCCCCTTGTAACCCTCGGGTGTGTAATGGGGGTTCAAACGGTCAAGTGGGCACCGGAGTTTCGTCCCATTAGCAATTCGGCTGGGCTTTTCCCAGTGGCTGTGCTTGGGGTTCTGTGCTGGACGGCTAGGAAAGTCTATTTTGTTTGCCAGTCACCTGGCTTGAGCCTGGACAATGCCTCCTTAGCGCCCGGACGGAACGCCTGCAAGGCCATTCGACGCAGGGTGGAAAGGTGCAGAGAGGGCATGTCGGATGCCTTCCTCTGCCAGGTACTCTTCAAACTGGGCTGCCGTGAATTGGGGCCCATTGTCGGACACCAGAGTGTCCGGCAACCCGTGAGTTGCGAATAGGTGGCGCAGGGTTGCGATTACTGCTTCGGCTGTGGTGGACTTCATAAGTATGATCTCTAACCATTTGGAAAATGCATCCACCACCACTAGGAACGTTTGGCCGTGAAAGGGGCCAGCAAAGTCAATGTGGATTCTTGACCAAGGCCCTTGGGGCTTTTCCCATTCTCTGACTGGGGCTGTTGGGGTAGCGGTCTGGACTCTTGGCAAGCTTGGCATTTCCCTACCCTCTCAGCAATCTCTGCGTCCATGAGTGGCCACCATACATAGCTTCTAGCTAACCCCTTCATCCTTACGATGCCTGGGTGACCTCGTGGAGGAGGTCCAATACCTTGCCCCTTAACTTAACAGGAATTATTACACGATCACCCCATAACAGGCACCCCTTGAGCCGAGAGCTCATCACGCTTTAACAAATTCTTTGAACCGTTCGCGGCGCGTGACACCTCTCTGTACCCAACCGGTACAGTCCTTAACACAATGTCGGTATGATGCCCGAGCCACTTCCTTTGATGTGACTGGGCCAGAGTCCAACGAGTCAATAAGGAGGATGGGTGTCCCGGGTGGGGTCTTGATCGCCCTGGCAGTGGGCATCGGCTCAACGCGCCTGCATGCCCCACTTCTTTTCCCGGTCGATGCTGCAGCTTGTATAGCGGCTAAAATATAGTCCATCGAGTCAAGCGTGGCGAAAGTGCCACAGGCGTTGGCGGTCGCCAGCCAGTAATCCCAGTAACGGTCTGTGGTCAGTCACGATTTCAAAATTCCGCCCAAAGACATACTCATGGAATTTTTGACCCTGATACAATGGCTAATGCTTCTTTGTCTAATTGGCTGTAGTTCCTCTCTGGGGAGGACATCGTTCTAGAGTAGAACGCTATAGGGGCTTCTGTGCCGTTTGGAAGTCTATGGCTGAGTACAGCCCCACCCCATAAGGGAGGCATCGCAAACCAGCACTAGGGGTAGTGAGTCGTGATATTGGATGAGCAGGCTATCACTTGAGAGCAGGTTCTTTACTGCTTCAAAAGCCCTATTTTCTGACTTTCCCAAGACCAAACAGTATTTTTCCCTAAGAGCCTATGCAGCGGTTCCATAGCAGTTGCTTTGTTCTTTAAAAGACCGCGTAAAATTAACCAATCCAGGAATGCCTGCAGCTCTGCTTTGTTTTTGGGCGCTGGAGCCTTCCTAATTGCCTTAACCTTGCTCTCAGTAGGGTGAATTCCTTTCTTGTCTATCCGGTAGCCCAAGAAATCGACGATTCGACCCCTATCTGACATTTATTTGTCTTGACTTTTAATCCGCTGTCCGGAAAATGCTCAAGACCTTTCTTAACCGCTCCCCAATTCCTCCATGTTTTCCCTGAAATTAGGACATCATCAAGTAGGGAACTACCCTGGGAGCCCTTGCAGTAGTCGTTCCATCAGGTTTTGGAACAGCCCTGGTGCCACACTAACCCCAAATTGCAATCGGTGCACTTGAATGCCCCCTGTGCGTCACAATCGCTTGGGCTTCGCCAGCTGTGCGGCGTCTGTTGTTGGTAGGCTTGGGCCAAGTCTAACTTTGCAAAGACTTGCCCTTGCCCCAAAGAGTGCAATAAGTGTTGCACCACGGGAACCGGTAAGCGCTTTTCTGTAAGGCTTTGTTAAGCGTCGCCTTGTAGTCAGCGCAAATTCTAATTGACCCGTCCGGTTTGATGGGGTGACGATTGGCGTCTCCCACTGCGTGATCGACTGGCACCAAAATCCCTGATTTATGAGCTTGTCCAGCTCCTTATCAATTTTGGTTTTAGGGCAAAGGACTCTCCTCGCCTTAAGCCTAATGGGGGCTACCTGGGGTCTAAGTTGAAGGAAATAGGGTCCCCTTGTACTTGCCCAGGCAGTCCTTGAAGACATCTTCGAACTCGTTAAAGAGAATGTCTTTCAAATTGCAGTCACTTCTGTAGATGCCAGTCACTCCCATGCCCAGGGCACGAAACCAGTCTAGTCCCAACAGACTGGGCAGAGTTCCTTCGACGATCGTGATGGGCAGGGTCTTTTGTGAGGGCCGACTCGACTCGGACGGAGGTGGTCCCTCGAACAGGATGCGATTCCTTGGTAGTGCAAGTAGTGGCGCTGTGCTTGCAGATGGCGCTTTGCGACGGACGGCAGCGACTTCGCAGGGTGTCCCAGGACATGATGGTGATCGCTGATCCCGTGTCTACTTCAAGCCTGCACCGTACTCCCTCGATCTTGGGCTTTGTGAAAATCTTCTTTTCCACTTTGGTTGAGGCGCGGCCTATAATGACAGTCGTTTGGTTAGACTTCGCGCCTTTCTTGTTTGAACCAATCGCGGGCCTTTCCGGTTCCAGCGTTTTGATTCGATTTGAATTTTCGGCGGAAGGTTGGGCCGCCTGCAAACCTGACCTAACTGTCCTTTCTTCCCACACCGCATGTTGCATCTTTAAACCTGCAGCGTTGGCGCTGATGCCCTCCGCAGCTACCGCTCACGATCCTCATTGTCGCTTTCTCGGTCCGGCAGACCCTTCCTCATCCTCGCCTCACCTTCGGATTCGGACTGAATCTCCTCCTGGTGTACTGGCGTTGGCTTTGCGCCGCCTTTGGATTGAAGAGGCTTTGCAGAGTCTCTGCTGCTTTAGTAGACATTTCGTGTGCTCTGGCTCGCCCAGAGCGGTGGCTAGTGTCAGGTTGCTCCTGGCTAGCAGTCGCCGCCGTAGAGGCGGATGTCCTTGACCTCGGATGAGTTGCTCGAGTAGCACTTCGCCTAAGTCTCGGTATCCGCAGTCCTTGGACGCCTTCAAAGCGGCCATGTAGTCACCGGCGGACTCGCCTCCATCTGTCTCGTTCTCCAATTCAAACCGCTGCACGATTTGGACGGCGCCGGTGCGAAATGGTTCTTCAGCAAAGTCTGCAGAGTCGGCCACGATACCGATTGTATCGGCGTTGGCTCTGCCAGGGCTTCCGCAATCTCGATTACCTCCGGCCCGCAATGGCTTAGGAAGTAAGCCCGTTATGCGGTTATCAGGGATCCCCTGTAGTTCGTTGGCTTCTAGAAAGCTTTCGAAACGGGTCATATATGTTCCCCATTTCTCCTTGCCCGGGTTGTACGGTGCGGGTGGCGTGTTTGCCATTTCCGCGTTTCTGCCCTGAGTTTGCTGGGTTCGGGACTAGCGTGCTTCAGCTCGGTTCTGGTTCTCCTTAGCCTCGAGATCCCATCCTCGTCGCCAATGTTAAGTTCGGGAAGTAACGAGGCTGGAGACCAGAGTAGTGACAACAGCTCTTTAATATAGGGTGAACCCAGCAACAGGCTGGGGAAAAAACCTCTCCTTTTATACAGTTCTGCTGGAGGCTTCGTCCAATCAGCAACGTGCTGATTTCCCGCTCAAATATTTAAAGGCACAACTGTTAATACATAACACTCTGTGTCAAGAGGGGAGCAATCCATTGCCTGTGAGTTACATGCCATCCCATCGTGGGTGGCCTCTGAATCACCCTGAGATCACACTGTTGGAAATGCAGTGAGAAAATGAACAGTTTTAGTAGTGCAATTTCTACTTCATTTTGATGTTTGAAGGAGTTTGTAGGAGTGGGAGAAAGAGCGGAAGTCTGTGCAAGAAACACTTCCATTCTCATACTCTTGCCCTACTAGCCCATCCCCAAATAGGTAATATAGACCCATTTTTTTTCACCCTTTCCTTTTTGATGACATCACTATGTTGCTGCTGGGCCTTCTCTGGCCAATCGGCATTTCAGGAGGCCAAGTGGCAGCTCCTAATTTAGAAGAATTTATCCCAATCTTTGCCAGAATGATTTCTCAAGGTGGTTTTAAAGACGAATTGACCGAAGGGAATGTTAAGTATCGAACTCCCAGTGAAAAAAGTGACATAGTTAATTTAAATAAGAAACATACAAAATACTAAAAAGGACAATCTTTTATATGCTTGTCACCAGTGGACAGCCAGTTGTCGGGAGAACGGTTGTTAACTTTCTAACTTTCTAAGCGGTTCGGAGAACTGATTGTTGGAAGAAATCTTATTTTGTTTTTTTTCCACTTTACAGGCTAATCCTGTAAGGAAGGCAGGAAGGAAACATTCTGGTATTGTTTCTAGCCTAATCCTTTTTTCCCTGCTTACAGAAACTGTCTCTCTAGTTAACCCTTATTACATTGTAACAGCTAAGGCAAATTGTCTTAGCTGGTACAAGCTTACCTTGACCACTGACGCAAGTGATGTTGAGTTTGCCACGCCCACATGGTCACATGATCACCGAGCCACGCCTACACAGCTGGTCATTAGGTCAGAGAACCGGTTGTTAAATTATTTGAATCCCACCACTGCTTGTCACTCAGATAATATTTATGGAGAAATTGGGAAACGACCTATAAATACCATGTGGGGGGGCGGGGCTGCAATCTGCTGTTGAAATTATAAGTGGTCCAGTCATCTGGATTCCCTCAAAATGCTCCTCTTCAGAACAAGGTATGTACAGGCGTATGCTTTGCTTTATTGCATTTGGTTTTGTTTTGCTTTGCAGATACTGCAATTTTTACAAGATTCTCCACAGGCAAAAAAATTACAACTCGCTGCAGGCCCAGATGATAATTAACATTTTTTTTTAAAGCAATAGAGTATTTTTTTTAATTAAGATATGTACATTGTTTTTAGTTATAATGCTATTGCACATTTAATAGAGCACCATGTTGTAAACATAATTTTTATATGCCCTGGGAAACCGAACCATTCGCGTGACTCATATTATATGATATTTGCTGTAGGATTGCTTTGCAGCAAGATGGGAGACAAACAAATTTAATCGTAATAATAGATAAACAAATAAATTGTGGTGGTCTGGAATCATACCTGCAATATCTCTGAGGTATGCCTATACTTGAACTCTGAGCGGCCTCATGGGCATCATCAGCTTGACTCAGCCTTCCATCCTTCCGAGGTGGGTAAAATGAGGACCCAGATTGTTGGGGGCAATAGGCTGACTCTGTCAAACCACTTAGAGAGGGCTGTAAAGCACACTAGTCTAGACCAAAGCAGTCAACATTAACCTCCAAGGTTATTGGGACTATCCAAAGCGTTAATGTTGTTATTATTAATAGTACAATTAGTTAAAGTAGTATTAATTTAATTATTTATCACATAATAAATGTTTGGGGGTCGATGAACAATCTGAAACTTCATGAAAGGATTGATGAGCTGAAAAGTTTGGGGATCTCTGAAGTAGACCAAACTAAAAATGATTTCATTAAATCTAAAATGAATTTGACTTGGTATATTTATTCTCCACTCCTTTAATATTTCAGTCCTTTCGCCACATTAAAAATTAAATAGCGTTGTCAACTTTTCCAAGGGCTGGGAAGGTTGCAAGTGATCCTTGGCCTTAAATTGAACATCCTTGTTCAATTCGGCTCTGTAAATTGAGCCAATCCAACACCAATTCCCCATTGCTAGTGTCCATTGAAATGCCTGGGGAATTTTGGAATTTGCAGTACTAGTAGATCTGGAAAGCAGCAAGTTGTGAAGCATGTATTAGGCAACAGATCATCCAATATAAATGAGGCTATATCCATTGTTCCAGAATCACATTATTGATTCCACAGATTAATCTTGCTTTCTCTTCTTCAGATCCAGTTCTACAGAGGAATTATTGAGTCTGTCATCTGCACCTCTATAACTGTCTGGTTTGGTTCTGCAACCCAAAAAGACAGACACAGACTTCAATGGATAATTAGAACTGCAGAAAAAACCATAGCTACCAACCTGCCTTCCATTGAGGACCTGTATACTGCACGAGCCAAAAAGAGGGCTGTGGAAATATTTACAGACCCCTCACATCCTGGACATAAACTGTTTCAACTCCTACCCTCAAAACAACGCTATAGAGCACTGCACACCAGAACAAGAAGACACACTAGACACAAGAGCAGTTTTTCCCCGAAGGCCATCACTCTGCTAAACAAATAATTCCCTCAACACTGTCAAACTTAAGACTATCATTAAGTGTTGTACCTTATGATTCTTGATGAACGTATCTTTTCTTTTATGTACACTGAGAGCATATGCACCAAGACAAATTCCTTGTGAGTTCAATCACACTTGGCCAATAAAAAATTCTATTCTATTCTATTCTATTCTATTCTATTCTATTCTATTCTATTCTATTCTATTCTATTCTATTCTGTTCTGTTCTGTTCTGTTCTGTTCTTTTCTTTTCTATTCTTCTCCATTGCTACATATGAAGCTCTTCCTAAGTTTGCCAGTTCCCAAATACTAAATACTGTAGCAGAGGTCCTGTTAGCTTGATGTGTAAACTCAGTCAGGACTTTTGAATTACCATCAAAACTACTAATCAAGATGACATAAATTTCAACTGGGCATTCACTGTAAAACATATCTGGCTTCAAATCGCATCTTTGTTGTAAACATGCAGTAATGAATTTGGCCATTTTGAACTCGAAGGTAGGAATCCAAAAACTTGCCTGAGTCACATCACCAATTTTCAATTTATTTTATTCATTTATTCAATTTATATGGCCACCCTTCTCATATTGGTGATGCTGGGCACGTAACAGCAACCAAGAGAAAAGCAAATTTGCCACAGGTCAGTAGTCTCACGGAGTCCCACTAACATTCCAACTGTTCTGTTTCCCTTCCCCCAATACTCCCAGCAAAGAGTCCGTCAGAGGCCTTCCTTTTTTCCTTTTATTTACATAGATACATGTCCTGGCCACGTCTACCCACGGGCCTGCCAAGTTTCTGGAGATAACGAGGAAATTATAGATAAGGCCAGAATTACTCACGAATATATTCTTCCCTCCATTGAAACAGTTAGCTCGCGCCAATTCATTAGCAACAATTCATTACTTTGTCCAAGACAAAAACCAGGAAGTCCGCCTCCTATTTATAGTCTCTGCAGATGTCACTGCATGACAATTATGACTTGGCTTTGTCCCAACTCTTCCGCTGCTGCGCGGCGATCACGTCGTAACCTTGCATCACTCCAAAACTGTTCTTGGGCGTTGCCAAATCAGAAGGAGGCTCCATGGAATCAGGCTTTGCCAGCCCCCTCCTCCTCCCTTTGAGAGGGTGCCAGGGAGGGAAAGGGCTCAAGAGAAGCAGGGCTGGCCAGGTCTTCTCCCTCACTTTCTGAATCATCCAAGTCCAGGGGTCCGGGTCCAGGAACCTGGGTCACAACACTATCCCTCACCGCAGGGCCCTACCCCCGGGGCTGACGATCGGGATGCGGTCGGGCTGGGTTCTGCTCATGGAAGGCCTGCACCAGGTCAGGGCATGAGCGTCGGAGGCATCTACCCAGGAGAAATCAGTCCCGTATCCCTTCCACGCGATCAAATATTGGAAACGACCCTTCAGCCAGCGGGAGTCTCGTGCGCTGTGGACTTCAGTATTCCTCCGATCCGTCCTCGGCGACAGTGGGGTGCTGTTGGGCACGAAGGACTGGTGTGGCCTCAGGAACCAGAAGGGACCGGTGAAAACGGGTGGATCCGCATGGATCGTGGCAGGGTCAGTCGGTAGGCTACCGGGTTGATGACTGCCTCGACAGGGAATGGGCCGATGAATCGGTGGTCCAACTTCTTTACCGGTCGGTCGGACGGGAGGTGTTTGGTGGAGAGCCACACCCGGTCTCCAACTGCCAGCGGGGGCGTTGCCCGTCGGGAGCGGTCGGCGTACCGTTTGTAGTCCTCCTTTGCCCGATTCAGCTGCTGACGTACCAATTGTTGGACCGCATGCAATTCCATCAGGAAGGTCTGCGTTTTGGGAACAGGAGAGTCCGGTGGTGCCAGAGGGAAGAGCCGCGGATGGTACCCCACATTGGCAAAGAATGGGGTCATCTGAGTAGAGGTGTGCTGAGAGTTGTTAAAAGCAAACTCCGCCAGGGACAGGTAGTCGGCCCAGTTGTCCTGTTGCTGGTTGATGAAGCAACGGAGATACTGTTCCAGTATACCGATGACCTTCTCTGTACCCCCGTCGGTCTCCGGATGGTGCGATGACGACAGACACACCTGCACCTCCAACGCGGCCATCAGGCTCTTCCAGAAGCGGGCTGTGAACTGAACTCCGCGGTCCGAAACCACCCTGTCCGGTAGACCATGGAGGCGGAAGATGTGCTGCAGAAAGAGAGGCGCTTTTGCGGCTGTGGGCAGTCCGCTGCATGGGATGAAGTGTGCCATCTTGGTGAGCATGTCCACCACCACCAGCACCGTGGTGAACCCAGAGGACGGCGGCAGGTCTGTCAGGAAATCCATAGAGATCGCCCCAGGGTCTGTCGGGTGTCGGCAAGGGCTGGAGGAGCCGGGAGGGCCCCGTGGCGGTCTTGGCTTGCCGGCACGGCACGCAGGATGTCACGTAGGCATGTATATCATGCCGCACTGGGCCACCAAAAGGTCCGTGTCACCAGGTGGAGGGTCTTGAAGAACCCAAAATGTCCTGCTGCAGGGTTGTCGTGGCACTGGGTCATGACGAGGGCTCGGAGTGGTCCTGTGGGCACATATAATCGCCCGAAACTTGAGTAAGTCTCCTCCAAGGTCCAAGGAGACGTGGGGCCCACCTCCGCTCTCCTTTGCTGCGACCAGGCGTCCTGGCGCTGCCCCTCTCGCACCTGGGCCTGCAAGTCCACTGGCTCCCGTCCTGCGGCCAACGCTTCTGCCGGCAGCACTGTCCGTGGAGGAAGGGGTCCTTGGCAGAGGTACTCTGGCTTGCGGGACAGGGCATCCGCCCTCCGGTTGTGACCGCTGGGAATGTAGGTCACGCGGAAGTTGAACCGGGCAAAAAACAACGACCACCGGATCTGCCGCTGGTTCAACTTCCGAGCTGTGGTGAGGTGCTCGAGATTCCGATGGTCCGTTCGGACCTCCACCTGATGTCGGGCCCCCTCCAGATGGTGTCGCCAAGCCTCGAATGCAGCCTTGATAGCCAGCAACTCTTTTTCCCAGATAGTGTAGTTGTGCTCGGAAGGATTGAGTTTCCGGGAGTAGTAAGCACAGGGAAAAAGTGTGCCACCATTCGCCATTCGTGTGCCGCCTGTAGCAGCACCGCTCCCAGAGCCACATTGGACGCGTCCGTTTCCACCACAAAAGGCCGGAGCGGGTCGGGATGCCTCAGGACGGGTTCCGTGACGAAGGCTTTCTTGAGGGCTGTGAATGCTTCTTGCTGCGGGGGACCCCACCGGAACGCAACCTTCTTCCTGAGGAGCGGGGTAAGTGGAGCTGTCAGTGTGGCGAAGCCCGGGATGAAGGTCCGGCAGTAGTTGGCGAAGCCCAGCAGGCGCTGAACATCCTTCACCCGACGAGGGGCTTCCCAGCTACACAAAGCTTCTACTTTACATGGGTCCATGGCTATGCCCTCGGGCGAGATGATATGCCCGAGGAATTCTATGGAAGTCCTGAAGAAGATGCATTTCTCCAGCTTCGCATTGAGTTGTTGCTCCATAGCGTTGCAGAACCAGACCGGCGTGTCGAAGGTGGCTTTCCTGGACCGGGAGTAAATCAGGATGTCGTCAGGTAGATAACCACGAACCGATCCAACATGTCTCGGAACACGTCGTTCATGAAGTGCTGAAAACGGCGGGAGCATTGGTCAACCCAAATGGCATGACAGTGTATTCGTAGTGTCCGTATCGGGTGCGAATGCCGTCTTCCATTCGCCTCCTTCTCGCATCCGCACCAGGTTGTAGGCCCCGGAGATCGAGCTTGGTGAAGATCGTGGCCTCCGCAACCTTTCCAGTAGCTCCGGGATGAGCGGCAGGGGTAGCGATTCCGCACCGTAATGGCGTTTAGCGGCGGTAATCACAGCATAGGCGCAAGTCCCTGTCTTCTTCTTCACAAGAGGACCGGGGCCGAGAGAGGGACTTTGAAGGCGGATGAACCCTCGGGCCAGGTTTTTGTCCAGGAAGTCCCTGAGGCGGCCAACTCGGGCTCCGACATGGAATACAGGCGTCCCACAGGCAGTGGTGCGTTGGGCAGAAGGTCCACGGGCAATCGAGGGCCGGCGCGGGTAGTCGGTCCGCCTCCTTCTCGCTGAACACGTCGGCGAAGTCCGTCAGCTCAGGAGGCAAGGTGATGGCAGCGGTGGGGACGTTCTGGCCGGCACAGGTGTGGCGGATGTGATCGACGCACTGCAGACTCGGGAAAGAGATGGCGCCGCGACCAGGCCACCTGAGGATCGTCCAAGCCAGGCCAACCCAAGGACCAAGGAAAATGAAGGTCCGCCGTGACATAAAACTGGATCGCCTCCTCATGGTCCCCAATAGCCAGGCGCAAAGGCTGGGTGGCGAATTTAATGGGGCCGGACACCAGTTCTCGCCCATCAATTGTCTCTACCGCATCGGAGGGTCCACGGAACCACGGGACCGCAAACTGGGTCACAAAGGCCTGGTCCATAAAGTTTGTTGTGGCCCTGAGTCCACCAGCGCATGCGCCTGGAGCCCGTCCGACTGGTTCCCCAACCATATCCGTGTGTCCAGAATCAGATGCCGAGGGGCCCAGAGTCTACTTCCGCAACGCCCAGTGGGGCTTAATGCGTGCCCGACCTAGGGTTTCCCGAGGTCGGGCCTGCCCGCTTCCCGATTGGTCACGCTGTGATTCGGGGACCGGCGTGCCACGCTTTCTGGGGCAAGAAGCGGGCGGCGGGCTCACAGTACAGGCACAATCCCCTTGGCGCCTCGGTTCCGCTCCTGGGCTGTCAGGCGAGGTCTGGCCGCCCCAACTCCATGGGCTCTTCCGCAGCGGTTACAAAACGTGGGCGACCCTGGGTGCTGGTGGTGCAGGAAGTGGGGTGCAGATGTCGACGGAGGGTCCCGGGGTGCGACGGACGGTCGCCGCTGCAGACGGGCATCGAGGCGGAGACAAAGGGCACCAAGTTGTCGAGGGTCCGCGGCGCCCACGCGGGCCAGCTCGTCTTGCAATTCCTCTGAGAGTCCCTCCTGAACGTCCACCAGCGCTGCATCATTCCAGTCAGAGTCCTGGCACAAAAGACGAAATTGCGATGTACTCCTGCAGGGGCGTTTCTTGACGGAGTTCCTTAAGGCGCCTGGTTGCCGTCAGCATTCGAACGGGTCCTCATACATGGTGCGAGGTGCTGCCAAAACGCTGTTGGTCCGCCAGCAGGGGCTGTCCTGGAGCAAGAGGCGTGGCCCATCGAGCAGCCGAGCCGGAAAGAAGGTTAATCACGAAGGCCACCTTAGCCCGGTCGTCTGGGAAATCCTCTGGCCTCATAGCCATGTAGAGCTGGCACTGTCCCAAGAAGGTCGGGAACATCTCAGGCTGCCCAGAAAACTTATCCGCACGGTTATCGGGCACTTGCGGCGAGGAGGAGGAGGAGGATGGGGGGCTGCAGGCACATTCCTGGCAGCAAGTTGGCCTGCCAAGTGAGCCACTTGCTGCTGGAGCTGTTGATTAGCCGCTTGTAGCTGCTCTAACTGCTGCTGTACCTGCTGCTGATCCATCTTTGGTGGAAGATGTTTTAGTCAGGTCTTGGACAAAATGTTCTGTTTCCTTCCCCAATACTCCCAGCAAAGAGTCCGTCAGAGGCCTTCCTTTTTCCTTTTATTTACATAGATACATGTCCTGGCCACGCCTACCCACGGGCCTGCCAAGTTTCTGGAGATAACGAGGAAATTATAGATAAGGCCAGAATTACTCACGAATATATTCTTCCTCCATTGAAACAGTTAGCTCCAATTCATTACTTTGTCCAAGACAAAAAACCAGGAAGTCCCGCCTCCTATTTATAGTCTCTGCAGATGTCACTGCATGACAATTATGACTTGGCTTTGTCCCAACTCTTCCGCTGCTGCGCACGGCGATCACGTCTACGTAACCTTGCATCACTCCAAAACTGTTCTTGGGGCGTTGCCAAATCAGAAGGAGGCTCCATGGAATCAGGCTGTGCTGGCCCCTCCTCTTCCCTTTGAGTGGGTGCCAGGGAGGGAAAGGGCTCAAGAGAAGCAGGGCTGGCCAGGTCTTCTCCCTCACTTTCTGAATCATCCGAGTCCAGGAGTCCGGGTCCAGGAACCTGGGTCACAACACCAACCCCTATGCTTGGCAACGCATCTAGGGCTTCAAAGCTTTGAAAAAAGCTGCCAGCTTTGGGGCCAATCCGATCTTGGGGGAATAAGGAATGGGCAGGAACTCAAGGGACATTTTTTAGATCCAGAAAACGACAGTCCTTAAACTGATGGGAGCCACAGTAGACAGACTGAACAGAGCAGGATAAAGACAATTGTGGAGAGGTTGTCCTACAAATAACCCAGCCCCATGCCTGCAAGGACTTTATAATTCAACTTTCCTCTTCTTTCTGAATGCTTGACAAGCAAATGCAAGATCTAGTGCAGCATACATAGGTGAAATGTACTCCTAACTGCCTGCATTTTATTTATTTATTTTATTTATTTATTATTCGAATTTATATACCGCCCTATCTCCCAAAGGACTCAGGGCGGTTCACAGGCATATAAAACATCAATATCAATATACAAATTAAAATAATCCTTAAAAAACTTATTCGCAAATTATTAAAATAGAAATATAAAATATAAAATATAAATATTTAAAATCAATTTAAAACCCTCTAAATTTAAAATCTAAGCCAGTCCTGCACAGATGAATAAATGTGTCTTGAGCTCATGACGGAAGGTTCAAGGTCAGGAAGTTGACGGAGTCCTGGGGAGTTCGTTCCAGAGGTGGGAGCCCCACAGAGAAGGCCCTTCCTGGGCGCCGCCAAACGACACTGCCTAGCTGACGGCACCCTGAGGAGTCCCTCTCTGTGAGAGCGCACGGTCGGTGAGAGGTATCTGGTCGCAGTAGGCGGTCCCGTGATAACCCGGCCCTATGCCATGGAGCGCTTTAAAGGTGGTCACCAAAACCTTGAAGCGCACCCAGAACCACAGGTAGCCAGTGCAGCCCGCGAGGATGGGTGTTATGGGAGCCACGAGGGCTCCCTCTATCACCCGCGCAGCCGCATTCTGAACTAACTGCAGCCTCCGGATGCCCTTCAAGGAAGCCCCATGTAGAGAGCGTTGCAGTAATCCAGGCGAGACGTCACAGGCGTGAGTGACCGTGCATAGGGCCTCCCGGTCCAGAAAGGCGCAACTGGCGCACCAGGCGAACCTGGTGAGAACGCTCTCCTGGAGACGGCCGTCAAATGATCTTCTAGAGACAGCCGTTCATCCAGGAGGACGCTTAAGTTGCGCACTCTCCATCGGGCCAATGACTCGCCACCGATGGTCAGCCATGATTTAGCTGACTGTACCGGGATGCCGGCATCCACAGCCACTCTGTCTTGGAGGGATTGAGCTTGAGCCTGTTTCTCCCCATCCAGACCCGTCGGCCTCCAGGCACCGGGACAGCACTTCGATAGCTTGTTGGGGTGGTCCGTGGAAAAGTACAGCTGGGTGTCATCCGCGACAGCTGGTACCTCACACCAACCCACTGATGATCTCACCCAGCGGTTTCATGTAGATGTTGAACAGAAGGCGAGAGGATCGATCCTGGCACCCCACAAGTGAGGCGCCTCGGGCCGACCTCTGCCCCTGTCAACACCGACTGCGACGGTCGGAGAGATAGGAGGAGAACCACCGATAAACGGTGCCTCCCACTCCCAATCCCTCCAACCGGCGCAGCAGGATACCATGGTCGATGGTATCGAAAGCCGCTGAGAGGTCTAATAGGACCAGGGCAGAGGAACAACCCCTATCCCTGGCCCTCCAGAGATCATCCACCAACGCGACCAAAGCCGTCTCCGTGCTGTAACCGGGCCGGAAACCGGACTGGAACGGGTCTAGATAGACAGTTTCATCCAGGTGTAAGGGAAACTGATATGCCACCATACTCTCAACAACCTTCGCCGCGAAGCATTGCCACATTCTGAACCAGATATAGCTTCAGGTGTTATTCAAGGGAACCTCTACATATAATGCACTGTAGTAATCCATTGCAGAGGTAATCAAGGCATGAGTTGTGATGAGCAGTGCCCCCCGGTCCAGAAAAGGGCACAATTGATGAACTAAACAAAGTTACGCCAAACCCCACCAGTCCACAATTGCCAAATGCTACTAGAACGTGAATTTAGGAGGATCCCCAAATTATTTACTGGTTCTTTTGGGGGAGTGAAACTTCATCCAGAACAAGAGATGGAAAATCCCTAGACACAAGTGACAAGTTTACAGAACCCTGTCTACTGTATCAGGACTTGACAGGATCAAATGTATCCTAGATAACGAAATTATACTAAAATGTTAGTCATCACTGTGTGACTTGTCTCAAGGCTGCCTTGGAGGTAATCAGAGTGACTTTATCTGACAGATGTTTAGAATATTCATCACAGTGACTCTACAGTGAACCTCTAGCTTCATCTTCTTCAGAAGGGCCTGGATCATCCCAAACAGGGCTGCTGGATGGGTGTCTGTGGACATATTAACGACAGAAAACAAACATTGCTGTTTTGCTGCCCTTACCTTAGGCCTTAATAGAGAGTCTAGAGATCATACTTGATCAAGACCTCTCTGTCCTACAGTGTTTTTTCGTTCTGTTTCATCTCCCTCAGCTCCTCTATGAACTAGGGAGAGCCTCAAGATCTATGAGGAGGGAAATGCTGCATAAATTTGAACTGATCCAAAGCTCTATGTAACAGACCTTCAGGAAGAAATCCAAGCTCTCTCTCCCTGGAACCCACACAGTGGTTCTCAACCTTTATAGTGCTGCGACCCCTTTAATACAATTCCCCATGATGTGGCGATCCCCAACCGTAAAATTATTTCCTTTTAATTTAGCTACTCCTACCTGTTGGTGGATCTGCATGCTTTGCCTTGGTTGGAGGCATTAAAGCGGAGACTCCTCCCCTATTAAGTTTATGGCGCCTGAAGCCAGATTAGGCTAGCGATTGGGAGTGATTGCAGCTGGCTTGAGAGGAAGACATCAGAGCAAAGATTTCTCTCTTTTTTAATTCATCGCGCCTGAAGCCGAATTCGGCTAGCGATTTGAAGAGCCTGCAGCTGGTTTGTGGAGTCAACCATTGGAGTGCGATTTTTCGACTCGCAAGTATACTTCCCATATTTCTGATGGTCTTAGGCGACTCCTGGAAAATCGTCATTCGACCCCCAATGGGGTCGCGACTGTTCTATTTGCGAACAATTCGAGGGTCCGAGGCTTGGCTTAAAAACTGCTTTATTAACGACTCTTAACAACTTCTCACTGGAGGCAATAAAAGGAACACCGCGCTTGGCTCGGCAGCTGCTTAAGTATAGCTCGCTATCAAGCTGCGGAACCAATCAAACAACCCCCTTTCCCGCTCTTTACACTAGCCGTGCTTTAACCAATCAGCGACGGCTAGCAACAGGCATTCTCTCCTCGGGTCGTATTCCCGAGGACATAACAGCGACCCACAGGTTGAGAACCGCTACATTAGGTCCTTCAAGTCTTGGGTAGACAGAACTTCAGGCAACCAGAAACTGATCAAATCATGATAGTGATTTGATAGTGACAGTGATGCTCAAACTCCAGGACTTTCCTGCCATTGTCCCAGATTTTAAACATGCTGGCAGCTCCAGGCTGTGGGTAGAGTTTGCCTGCAATACTGAAATAACCACTGCACCAGGCCCAGGTGGACATGGTGGACTTAGTTCAAAGCAAACATGGGCAAGATTGCTAGACCTGCCGGCATGTTTAAAATCTGCATAAGCTCTTGAATATTACCAACACAGAAACAGTACCTTGAAACTATTTTGGGAATCTGATGAAATAAACATAATAATTTATTATGTTATTTTTCCCCTGTAGCATTGGGAAACCAATACTTTTCTCATTTCTTCAGGAAGCTACAGCTACAGAGGAATGAAATTGTAAATTTTGGCTTTTCTTACTTTTCCAAACTTAGGTGTGTTTTTGTTTATATGTTTGGTGAAAGTTTGGTTTAAGGAATGCATGGAAATGGGTCTATTTTGTTTCTTTTTATGCATAGCTGTCTAACCTATGTACACTTGTTCATGTTCCTTTAATTAATGAATATTATTTTCACTGCTATATGCAGTTTCACATTTCCCCTCCCCCATAATATGTAGATTCTTATATTTATGATAGGAAAATACTAAATTGTAAAGAACTATAACTGTTGAAGGAAGGGATGGACCACTCAGCTTGCTGAAATTGACTCAGAAGGTTGACTCAGCCTTCCATCCTTCCGAGGTCAGCAAAATGAGGACCCAGATTGTTGGGGGCAATATGCTGAGACTGTAAACTGCTTAGGGAGGACTGTAAAGCACTGTAAAGTGGTATATAAATCTAAGTGCTATTGCTATTATGTTAGGCTATGTCACTAGCTCCATTCTGTTAACTTCAGCACTGGCCTGAGAATTTTTAAATTACACTACATTTTGGTTCATATTTATGTTAGTTTATACATTGTCCTCAAGTATTTATATTTGTATGAAATAAAGAGGCATTCAATTCTGCTTCACATGATGAAAGGTAAATCAGGGAAAGTGCAGGGGCCATCACAGATTGGGGGAACTCAAAGGGAGTCTGGTGGCTTAAGCTGAGAAGAGTATGTGGGCCTGCCCGCCTTCCTTCCTTCCTTCCTTCCTTCCTTCCTTCCTTCCTTCCTTCCTTCCTTCCTTCCTTCCTTCCTTCCTTCCTTCCTTCCTTCCTTCCTTCCTTCCTTCCTTCCCAGTACGCAGGTAAATGGTTGTTTTGGGATTAGGGAGGGAGTGAGGGATTGTGAGACTCGTTGGGAAACTGGAACTTTGAAAATGAAGATCATGTGACCACAGCAAAAGCTCAACAGCAGCCAATAGCATTGAAGTAGCCACAACTTTCCCAAATTTAATTCTCTTGGGAGTCAAGGCTCCTAGATTTTGGAAGCATTCTGTAAATTAGCCCATTTGAGGCACTTGGTTGAAAAACCATTGCCCTGCGATGCACCATTTCAACCAATTAAAGGTACAACAAGAGTTTTAATAGTATATAGATACAACTGACAAAGTTCCCAGCCAGTTTGCAGTGGAGTTATGGCCCCAAAAATCTGGAGAGTACCAGGCTGTGGGAATGTTATGGAGTTCTCATAGTAAATTAATGATTTCACACAGCTCAGTTACTTTCCCTCACATATTTGGGCCTTTTGAGATGGGCTTGGAGGCCAATATTAGAGTTTGGTGTGAATGCTCTACATTTAATTCTACAGAAATTCCTGAAACCAAGATTATTATGGAAGTTTTACATGTATGGAGATTTCTAAATTTAGATTATAGCTTTAAGCCAAAATCAGCTCTGTTATAAAAAGGATTCCTCAACATTAGTGCATGAATTTGAGAGCAGAATCCATCACCCTTTGATAAACACAACTATTTCCAAGCTCCAGTTCCAAAACGGTTCATCTAACAGGCCAGATACATTCAGTGTAATCACCTTTCTGTAATATAATAGCCACACACACACCAACAACTAAGGCCAAATAAAACCTTTCACATCAATGGAAAAATTGAATCACATCTCTTTCAAGCAATAATTTACAAACCAAGTAGACCCATTTTCTTTGGCCTGAGTTAATAAGTTTTATTTGACTGATTTGTGCATCTGTATCAGAACATTCATTCAGAACATTTATCAGAAGATATAAAATCATTAGAGAATTTGTATATATTAGCAGATCAAGTGAAGTGTAATAAGGTTAAGTATTTGTGACACATTAATTAAAATAGCAGTGTCAGGATATTTGTTTTCTCATCAACACTGCTCTGTGAATACTTGCGGTTTTCATATATTATATTTCATGCTTAAAATCCTTATTACAAAAAAAAAAATCACTGCCTTGATCTCAATATTACCATTTTTTTCTACACCCACTTGAATGGTATGTACCCTGCCAACTATGGTTAACACATCATGCACTTTATTCCAATAATGTAATTTTTCCAGCCTAGAAAAGCTTATACAGTTATTAACAGCAGTACATTTCTGATTCCTCTGAAGCCTGAGCTTGCTTGTTTATTTAACCGAGCAATTCCGTCAAGCCAGGAAGTAGAGGGTTAAAAACCTAAATGAGCAGCATAATATTAAAGATAATACCCCAAACCAAGTAACATAACATACGTATGAGGTCTACAAATAATTCTACTTCTAATTCTGAGATCAAAACTAAACTAATTAACCAATAGGGCTCATTCAATCTAGCTGTTTTTCCCAATCTTTGGGGTCAGGAGGTTGACCCCCAAAACCTGGGGGACTAGCCAGAATGCTTTGTATAAAGTCAACAGCATTAGGGCCATCTGGATTTCTGGGAGGATGCCATAGGGCACAGCTCTTGGGTTATAGAAAATGACCCTGAGTGATGTAATGGACCTGAAGAGGACAACCTTGCCATTGTTGGTGGCATAAGCGGAGGCAATCAACACACTGGCTCCTCAAATTAACTGGCTCTCTGCGTTATTTATTGGTGATGGCCCATCAGATTTATTGATAATAACAAACACTCTGTATTGCATCTAGATGCTTACAGCAAGCCATTGCAACACACACAGCATAGGTTTTATGCCAAAGTATTGTGAAATGCCACAAACTGCCCATGCCACGCATTCTGGATCAGTTGTAACTTCCAGAGACTGTTCAAGGTCTGTATGTATGGCACATTAGAGTAAACCAATTGTGAGGGAAGTAAGGCATAAATGACCATGAGTAAGGCGTCTCAATCCAAACATGGGAGCTATCGGAGCATAAGGCAAACTTGTGCAAAGGCCCTTATAGCCATGGTCTTCCATCAGAAATCATGAACCCAAACTACATACTAATTCTGGGTGAACCTGGCTCAAAGCCAGAGAGAGAAAGTCCCCAAATCTGTGTGGGGAAGGATTCAAAACTCACAGTTGCTCTATTTTGACAGGATTGAGCTAAATTTTGTTCTTCTCCATTCAGACCTCTACAGCCTCCAGGCACTGGAGAAGAACGTCAACAGCATCTCCTGGGTGGCAGAGGTAATGTTGGATATCATTACATTGATATCTTTCTGTCTTTTAGAAACCCTGAAAAGCAGGAGCCCTGGGCTCAATCTTTCTCCATTCTATCAACACCAATGTCAGCAGATCATGTTCAAAAAAACAAATCCTCTGTTTGTTTTCCAGAAAAAGAAAAGTTGAAGGTGGAACTGTTTTTGTGCATTACCTGTATGAAAAATGTTTGTTTAGGTTGCTGATATCAAACTGTTAATAGGCAAAGGCCTATCTTGGAAACAGCAATAGACAACAAACTAAGGCGAAGTCCTTGAATTGTTAACTTGGCTCAAGCCAAGAGTTAAAAAGCTAAAACGCGAACTTTGGGTTGATCCCCTGTATATTGTGGCAAATGCTTCCCAGATGGTTTTAAGTTTTCTCTGCATGCTGATACAGGTAATCCTCATTTAACAACACTAACTAGAACCGAAAACATATGGGATTATAAGTAAAAAAGAACACCACACCATGTGACTTCAGTGTCTAGTAACAGCAGCTTAAACAAGGACTGTATGGGTCTTTATGTGAGGACCTCACATGACTGTGACTTCCAACTTCTTGCTGGCTTCCCTTGCTTGACTTTGCTTGTGGAAAGCCAGCAGGGAAAGTTACAAACTGCGATCACATGACCACGGATATGCTGTAATGGTCATATGTACAAGGTCTGGTTGTAACTATCATTCATTCAGTACCATTATAATGGTCACTGTGCAAATGGTCAATAAACGAGAACCATCTGTATAACAAGAGCTTTTACAGTAATCAACTCCCTTAAGTCTAAATGCTATGGGTTTACATGCGGTACAATACTGTTATATTCGGGCAATAAAGAGGCGGAGACCAGTGAGTGACAACAGCTCTTTAGTTTATAGTGAACCCAGCAAAACACATCCGGCAAAATTCCTCCTTTTATACAGTTTTGGCTTATGCTTGAACCAATCAGCAATGTGCTTGTTCCCGCCCAAAATTCCCTCCAAAAGTTTAAAGATACATTACACTCCTCCCCTCCCAGAACGCATTGTACCTATATTTACATTTATTTAGCATATCATTTCTCAACGTAGTCACGCAGGTAGGAAGGGCGTTTCCTAACCCTTTCGGACCTGCGCAATTCATTCTCGGGGAGTGAGTCGAGCTGTTCGGAGGGACTTTTAGTTCCTCCTAGCTCCTCCTCTTGGCCGTCCGGCCCTGGATTATTAGCAGAGTCGTCCCTGCTGTCTTCCGGAGGAACCGGTTGGCGTCGCTAGACTTCATCGGACTCAGATAAGTCCCCCGTTTGCCTCGGGCTTGAGTCAGCTGTGAATTCAAACATTTGGTAGTCAGGGCCTGGCTGATTTGTTTCTGATTTGCTTGGTATTTGCTTTCTTATTTGGTCTATGTGTCGCCGCCAAACTCGGCCATCCTCCATGTCTACTACATAGGATTTTGGCCCGGTTATTCCAAGAATGGTTCCTTTTAACCATGTTGGACCCTCGCTATAGTTGTGTGCCCACACTGGGTCACCAACTGCCATTTCCCTAGTTTTTCCTTGTGTCCCCCTGTACCCGTCTGGGGTGTAGGTTGGGTTTAAACGGTCTAACGGGCACCTGAGCTTTCTGCCCATCAATAGTTCTGCCGGGCTGCGGCCAGTCGCTACACAGGGGGTTCTATGCTGGACTGCTAGGAACGTATCGATTTTTGTTTGCCAATCGCCTGGACTTATCCTAGATAGCGCTTCCTTTGCGCTCCTAACGAAACGTTCTGCAAGTCCGTTCGACGCCGGGTGGAAAGGCGCCGAGAGGGCATGTCTGATGCCCTCCTCTGCCAAGTACCCCTCAAACTGAGTTGCCGTGAATTGCGGGCCGTTGTCGGAAACCAGGGTGTCGGGTAACCCATGGGTTACAAACAGGTGCCTTAGGACTGAGATGACTGCCTCAGCCGTCATGGATCTCATGAGGATAATTTCTAACCATTTTGAGTAGGCATCTACTACAATTAAAAAGGTTTGCCCGTGGAACGGGCCGGCAAAATCAATGTGAATTCTGGACCATGGCCCCTGGGGTTTCTCCCACTCTCTAATTGGGGCTGTAGGGGGTAGTGGCCGTGACTCTTGGCAGGGTTGGCATTTCCCTACCCTGTCGCTGATTTCCTGATCCATCAAGGGCCACCAAACATAACTCCTCGCTAAACTCTTCATCCTCACGATTCCCGGGTGGCCCACATGCAATAGTTCCAATACATTTTTCCGTAGTTTTTCTGGAATGACCACTCTATCCCCCCATAACAGACACCCCCCTTGAACCGACAGTTCCCCTTGTTTTTTCGCAAAGTCTTTGAACCGCTCGCCCGGCGCAGCGGGCCATCCCCTTTGTACCCAACCGATTACAGTCCTTATTGTAATGTCCTTGTAAGATGCCCTAGCCACTTCTTTGGATGTGACTGGGCCAGAGTCCCAAGAGTCAATTAATAAGACTGGAATCCCCGGGGTTGGGTCTTCAATGGTTTCGGGTAAAGGGCATCTGCTTAGAGCGTCCGCATGCCCTAAGTCTTTTCCGGGGCGGTGGATCAATTTATAAGAGTATGCCGCTAGGAAGATAGTCCAACGGGTCAGCCTGGGTGAAAGTGCAACGGGTGTTGGGCGGTCGCCTGCCAATAGGCCTAGTAGGGGTCTATGGTCCGTGACTATCTCGAAGTCTCGTCCGAAAACGTATTCGTGGAATTTCTTCACTCCGGGGACTATTGCCAATGCCTCCCTATCTAGCTGGCTATAGTTCCTTTCGGCCTGGGACATTGTTCGTGAGTAATATGCTATAGGGGCTTCCGTTCCATTCGGCAATCTGTGGCTGAGCACAGCCCCTACCCCATAGGGAGATGCATCACAAACTAGTACTAATGGCCACGTGCCATTGTATTGAATGAGAAGGCTATCGCTTGACAACAAGTTTTTTACCCCTTCGAATGCCCTAGCTTCCGCCTTCCCCCAGGACCAAACAGCTTTCTTTGCTAGTAACTTGTGCAGCGGTTCGGCTATTGTTGCCTTATGTTTTAAGAATACCACATAGAAGTTGACAAGACCTAAGAATGCTTGTAACTCCATTTTATTTTTGGAGCTGGGGCCTTCCTGATGGCCCGTACCTTGCTTTCAGTGGGGTGAATTCCTTCCCTGTCTATGCGGTAGCCCAGGAATTCCACGGATGCTACCCCAATTTGGCATTTGTTAAGCTTAACTTTAAGCCCGGCAGACCGGAAAATGTCCAAGACCTTCCTTAGTCTTACTCCCAGTTCCCCTAAGTTCTCAGCTGATACCAATACATCATCGAAATACGGTACCACCCCAGGTAAACCCTGTAATAGTCGCTCCATTAGGTTTTGAAATAGCCCTGGGGCCACACTAACTCCGAACTGGAGTCGAGTGCATTTGAAAGCCCCCCGGTGCGTGACAATTGTCTGCGCCTCGGCTGTGCTGCTATCTACGGGTAACTGCTGGTAGGCTTGAGCCAAATCGAGTTTGGCGAAAACTTGCCCTTGTCCCAACGAGTGCAGCAAGTGTTGCACCACTGGAACGGGGTATGCACTCTTTTGCAACGCTTTGTTTAGCGTTGCCTTGTAGTCAGCACAAATCCGGACCGATCCGTCCGGTTTGACTGGGGTCACTATGGGTGTCTCCCATTTCGCATGGTCAACGGGCACTAGTATTCCCTGGCTAACTAGCTTGTCCAATTCCCTGTCAATCTTTGGCTTAAGGGCAAATGGGACCCTCCTAGCCTTTAACCTGATAGGGGCAACTTGCGGGTCTAGATTGAAAGAGATAGGGGTCCCCTCGTACTTGCCCAGGCAGTCTTTGAAAACGTCCTCGAACTCCTTCAGTAGTTCAGCCTTGAGGTCGACTTCGTTTCTGAAGACCCCGGTCACTCCCATGCCCAAAGCTCGGAACCAGTCCAGTCCTAGCAAACTCGGTAAGGTTCCATCCACTATGGTGATTGGCAGGGTCTTCTTGAACTGTCCATATTTGACTTGGACGGACGTCACCCCTCGAACAGGGATTCGATTTCCTTGGTAGTCCTGCACTCTCAGCTTCTGGGTTTGTAGTTGGCGCTTTGACGGCTGGCAAGTCTTTCACGAGGTGCCCCAAGACATAATTGTGATTGATGAGCCGGTGTCCACTTCCATCTGGCACGGCATTCCTTCAATGTATGTCTTGGTAAAAATCTTTTTTTCTAGTCGCGTCGATGCGAGGCCCACTCTCACAGTGGTCTGGTTTAACCAGCGCCCTTTTGAATTGGCCAATCCCGGGCCGCTTGCTGCTCAGCGCTCTGATTGGTCGGTTTGAATTTTTGGCGGGAAGGTTGGGGGGCTCGACAGGCCTGCGCTATGTGACCTTTCTTTTCGCACCGCCGACAAATAGCGTCCTTAAACTTGCAGTTTTGTCGTTGATGTTGGCCCCCAACTCACGCATTCGCCCCGATCCCCTCTCTCCGGCCTCGGTGTGGAAAACCTCTTCCTCTTCCTCACCTTCTGACTCAGCCTGGACTTCCTCGTTGTGGACCGGTGTTGTTTTTACCCACCCTGTGCGTTCGGCTTTTGCAATGTTTCGGCCACTTTGATAGACATCTCGTGAGCCCTGGCTTCGTCCAGGGCTATTGCCAAAGTCAGGTTGCTCTTAGACAGCAGCCGCCTTTGCAATCGGATGTCTCTGACCCCACAAATGAGCTGTTCGAGTAAGGAGTCCTCCAGATCTCTGTACTCACAGTGGTTCGCGGCTTTCCTCAACGCGCCATGTACACGCTTATCGATTCGCCTTCTCGCTGTACCCGCTGCCTCAACTCGAACCGTTGGGCCGAACTTTGAGGGTACCGGTGCGTAGTGCTCAAGTGTTGTTTGTAGTGTTTGCCACGGTACCGATTGTACCGGCGTTGGCTCTGAAAGTGACTCCGCGGTATCGAAAACCTCTGGACCGCAGTGGCTCAGGAAGTACGCTCGCTTCCTATTATCCGAAACTCCTTGTAGTTCGTTTGCTTCGAGGAAACACTCGAAGCGAGCCATGTATGACCCCCATTTCTCTTTTGCTGGGTCAAATGGCGCTGGCGGCGTGTAGCTGGACATCGCTAACTATCCGCCCTTGAACTGGCTGGGTTCGCGTCTTCTTTTGCTCCTTCAGCTCTTTTTCCTGATCTCACTGCCTCAGAATCCCACCTTCGTCGCCAATGTTATATTCGGGCAATAAAGAGGCGGAGACCAGTGAGTGACAACAGCTCTTTAGTTTATAGTGAACCCAGCAAAAAACATCCGGCAAAATTCCTCCTTTTATACAGTTTTGGCTTATGCTTGAACCAATCAGCAACGTGCTTGTTCCCGCCCAAAATTCCCTCCAAAAGTTTAAAGATACATTACAAATACCATACAGGAAGAGGTGAGTACAGAAGGAATGTAGCATCTTCATCAACCTCTTCTTTCTCCAGCTGCACTCTGACGTCTGTATTGGCATGCAGTTAGACTGACTCTTAAGTCTTAGAATTTAGAACCTGGTTATGTGTATCAAAGCTTGCTACCTGCTGTCTAGTACATTATTTCCTTATTTTACTTTTTTAAAAGTATTTCTTTGTTAAGGTCTCAGTAAAAAGAGAACATCTGCATTTTAATGAACTTTGTCTCTGAAGTCCATCCGATCCCGCAGTAGCCATCTACTCTGATTGTTTGTTATGTGATTTATCCATGGAATATCCTGGTTTTCAGTAATCATTTCAAATGGGAACTGAGAAGAGGTGTATTGTTAGATCTTAACCTGATATCATTTGGAACTAGCTACGAACAAAGGAACTGAAACCATTGCAACATCACACCTCTCATTCCCAGTCCCCTGAGTTGGGATTCAGAAAGACACTATGACTAATGATGTTAAAAGCCAATGGGCGGTCAAGAAGCCCCATTCTGAGCCAGGTGAAATTAGAAACAAGTAAAGCTATAATCAGTCTGGAACCTGACTGGAAAGAGTCTAGATATCCAGGGCCCTTTGGATGTGCAAGCAGATCACATTCTCAACGACTTCCTTAAGATTCAGAAACTGAATCTTTCTTAAGGTTTGTTAGTATTTTTTTTCCAGATTTATAGAGATATCAGTGTTACAATATTTCTATAAAAGGTGTCAGATGTTAATTGTCAGCTTTGTGATTACAGTACATCCCAGATTATCCTACTCCTTTTGAGATTAACTTTTGATTTTAAGTAGTGAATACCACTGTTGAAACACAATATGTCATTGCTTTATATTACATGAGGTGGTTTATGCTCATTTTAGACAATGCTTAGTTGTTTCAGGGCTAATCAAGGGGTTATTTATTTTTGGTCAATGAACCCTGAGTGGTACATTGATTCTCTGCAAAGATAAGTAAAGATGTCCATTCCTATTGTTTCCTCAAATCTTCACAAATGAAAATAGTCTCAAAATAGTCATTTTACTGTAGATATTTTATATCTACATATATTTTACTATAGAGCACTGCACACCAGAACAACTAGACACAAGAACAGTTTTTTTCCGAAGGCCATCACCCTGCTAAACAAATAATTCCCTCAACACTGTCAAACTATTTACTAAATCTACACTACTATTAATCTTCTCATCATTTCCATCACCAATCTCTTTCCACTTATGACTGTATGACTGTAACTTTTTGTTGCTATCATTAAGGGTTAAATTGTACCCTATGACCATCATTTGTGTTGTAAATGTTGTACCTTGATGAAGGTATTTTTTCTTTTATGTACACTGAGAGCATATGCACCAAGACAAATTCCTTGTGTGTCCAATCACACTTGGCCAATAAATTCTATAAATAAAATATATTAAGATCAGAAATCTGGATTTTCAGAAAGGCTGGTAATCTAGAAATAGTTATATTTTAGGCTGACTTTCCCATCACAAAGCTTTGGGATGAGAGTTGCTGAATGATGATCTATACTAGAGTTTAGCAGATTTTGTTGACTTTCTATTTTGCTGGCATCTCTAAAAACTGGACAGTTACTGAATGTTTGTTTTTAAAAGACAAGAAAATGTTCAGGTCCTTTCATCTTAGCTACCAGATTCTCTGTATTCCCATTTTTGCATAATTCTGGTGCCAGTTAAACAATAACAATAAACCTTCAACTCTCTCTCTCTCTCTCTCTCTCTCTCTCTCTCTGTGTGTGTGTCTATGTCAGTGTGTGTGTAGTTCTTTAGCCACCGCATCTGTCTTTCTGCAATTTTGTATGGGCATTGTATTTTATGCAAAGTGATAAAAAAGAATCCAAGAAACTAAGAAAGAGATGAAGGGAAAATAAATCATCCTTTCCGAAGTCTAAGAATCATGTTTGCTATCCTTCTGAAAATTTGCCAAGATGTTTACATCTTTTACTCAGCAATAAGATGTATCGCACCCATAATTTCCCTCCTTCTATTGCTCTTCTTTGTGCAATGTGACTTTCTTGTCAACTGAGCAAAAACCAAAAATAACGAAAAAACAAAACAGTCTTGAACTGCAGGGAAGAGTTGGTGGCTGCGGACCGTGGAATTATTGGATGCCACACGGGACACTGAGAAATAAACTAAAGCAGGACTTTCTTTGAGAAAAGATACATGTGAAGAATACACTATCAACCATGTGAAACCAGAAAAACAATATGCTAAGTGGAGAGAAACCACTTCAGGATTCTTACTCTAGGGAGTCCTGAACTAAAGTAGTTGCAGACGAACCGGAACTGTGAACAGCAATGCCGGAGAGAATATTTATGACAAAAATAAACTGTGATCATGTAGCAACCGTTCCCAACTACGATTTATTAGACTTTCAAGCATAAGAAATTATTCTAATGCCTGATTAAAAGATGATGGGAACAAAGAAAGTAGCATGGGCACAATCAGAATCATGATTTATAAACAGCAGCATGTCAGGAAGGAAAGGCGGACTGCACAAAAATACATCTCCGGGCATTTTTGTAATCCGATTTTTTTTTCTTCAAATGACAATTGGAACCTAATTACTGTTTAAAGCAGCGGTTCTCAACCTGTGGGTCGGGACCCTGTTGGGGGTTGAATGACGATTTGCCAGGGGTCACCTAAGACCATCGGAAGTATGGGAAGTATACTTGCGAGTCAAAGAATCACGCTCCAATCGTTGACTCCACAAGCCAGCTGCAGGCTCTTCAAATCGCTAGCCGAATTCGGCTTCAGGCGCAATGAATTAAAAAAGAGAGAAATCTTTGCTCTGATGTCTCCCTCTCAAGCCAGCTGCAATCACTCCCAATCGCTAGCCTAATCTGGCTTCAGGCGCGATAAATTCAAAACAAAAATAATTTTACGGTTGGGGTCGCCACATCGTGGGGGTTGCAGCACTATAAAGGGGTTGCAGCACTATAAAGATTGAGAACCACTGGTTTAAAGAATGGATTGGTAATACATAAGAGTCACCAGAGCACGTATTTTTCTGTGTATTGTAGGATTAGATTAAAACTCTACCTCTTCAGCTGACTTTGTCACGATATCAGGTTTGCTGCCCAAACTGTCCCAAATTAATCAACAGAGTGAAAACAGTCCTTCTCATCTGTCATGCAATCCCTTTGCATCACCTTTTGCATCGGCCATAACAGAATGAGAAAAATCTTCTAATACCAATACAGTATTAAGTTTGTTTCTCTCAACTACCAAATACGATCACCAGTTTCTGAAGAACTGAGGATATTAATTGAAAGTTCTGAATTGGTTTATAAATGGCATACATTTGTCGATGAAAGTTCTCGGTCATCTAGATAAGAGTTGGCTGGAAGTTGAGTCATGGCAACCGATTACTTGAATAAGCAGTGAAATGTTTCAAACCAAAGAAGAAAAGAAGTCCAGTTGCCATGAGTCAACTGCCAGACATGTATATTCCTTCATTTCTCTTTCCTCTTGCTTCTCTGTCTAACTTCTTCCCTTAATTTGGGAGAAAGGGAAGGTGGGGGGAGAGATGGAAGGAGGGAGGGAGGAGAGAGAATTAACTAAAAGCATTTAATCAGACATTTAACCCTGTAGAGATGTAGCCACTTTTAAACATTTTTTTTCTTGCTAATAGCATCATTTTACTAATTTTTTACAAGGTTGATTTTTCTTTACGAGCTACAGAATGAGTGAGTGAGTGAATGAGTGAAAAAGGGAGCGAATGGGAGAAAGAAACACACACACACATACACACGCATGCAGACACAGAACAAACACTGGTCATATAAGTGTAACATCAACACCGAAAGCTCTTAACCTACTAGAAGGAGAAGCACAGCAAGGCGAGGAAATCTGAGGCTGTCCCCAGCCTTTCATGTTATGGGCGTACACTTGGACATAATACCTTTGGCCCTGTAAATGAAAAATAAAAGACAAAATTTCAAGTTTATACACATGGCCAAGGTACATTTTCCGAAGTCACGTCATTATGCAGTAGCCAAGGTGAATGTAGTGACGAAAACACATTTTTCTCCTGAAGCTATTTATATTGGGATGTGCGTGCTTGCCAATTTGGTCAGAGCTGCAGCTCATGTTATCCAACAGAGCAAATAGCATTTGAAGCATCTTATTGTTGTTATTTAGGACAAATTCGTGTCAGACGTTAGTGCCTTGACATCAACTACTCGAGCAGATTTCCACTCCAATGGGGATTATCTAGCATGGTGGCAAATGAGGCCAAGGACAATGTGAGGAAAAGAAGAAAGAGAAGGAAAAAAAGGAGGAGGAGGATCACGCAAGAATAAAAACCCAAGAAAAGGCAGAGCAAATGCTTCCTTTTTTCCTTCTGCTCTTAATGGCCTCAGCCTCCTTTGCCTCTTACCAGAGCAATTAAAAAATATGTGACTTCTAAGTAGCTGTGGAGAAGACATTTAACCTTTTCGTCCTCTACTCTGTTACTGAGGAAAATGAGGAAAATAGTACAGTACTGGCTTTGGGGGGAAATAATCTGTGAGCATCTTCTAAGGCAAATACAACTTTGAAACAGAGTTTAGTCTGTATACCACAGGAGCAAAAGAAAAGATTAAAATCTCACTTCTGTCTGCTCTGATTCTGTTATGTATTTGGCTTCTCATCTTTTGGGACACATTAGATACAAAATGCATTTTGTATAATGTACTTTGGGCCAGAACATCTAACTATCCCTAAAAATTACCCACCTCAATTTTAATGTTGTTCAATTTTGCACCTTCCCTTTCACAAGTTTATTTCTATATATATTTCCATTAGCTTACAAACTCAGCAAAAAAAGTTCATACTTTCACAGATTGTTGAATATATTTTTTTTCCTTATATAAGCACACACATTTTCAAGTGTTAATGTACTATATATAATTTTCCCTTAAGCATATTTATTGTTGGGTCCCCTTGTTCTCACTGTTCGCATTTTGGGACATGCTACATAACACATAATTTTAAAAAAGTTTTTCAGTATGTAGGGAGTAATAATTTTGGCGAAGTGCAAATTGAAAAACCTCATATTAAAAAAAACACAAAGCAATTATTAGCATTTACTTCCATTCTAATTCCATGTATACGTTTGGTAGTGATTTGTAGTATATCCTCCCCAATCACAAATCTCTTTTTTTTCTAGTCAGTCTAGAAAAAAATTGAAATTTACTCACCCTGACCTTTATCCCTGTCAAAATTTCTTTCATCCCCAAAACAACCTCTCTCATCAACTGTTCTTTCTTTGTTTAAATACTTAACTGCTGGGCATTGGGAACATCAGTAGATCAGCTGAAGAGGGAAAATATTTTGGAAATTGAGAAATGTAGAAGTAAATCTTGAAATTTCTCCTGATTGATATTTTAAAATCTAAGCCAAAAAGACAATTAGGGAATGCCATTTTCTTTCTTATTTAGAGAGTAATGTCATAAATCCCCAAGGCTCATCTCCAAACCAGGGATATTTAATTTTGAATAAATCCAATCTTGTTTATGCAAGACTGATGTCATATTCCAGCTGCTTTAAATGAATGAATGAACGAACGAATGAATCAACCCATCCAAGGTCCATTTACAGACAGGGAAATTATTGGACTTACTTTTGAAAATGTACAGAATGGCTGGGGCTTTGTGCTTTCTCTTTCTTTTAACAACAACAAAAAAAGTCAGTCCAGGAAGTCCTACAAAGGATAAGCAGCCTCTGTGAACTCCAGACTGCTATGACACGATAGGGTGTTTCTGCTGCTAAAAGAAAAATAAAGGCCTAGATCCCTAACCACCTTGTAGATTTTCAAAAGAAAAATAGACATTTCTTGGAGGGAACAATGAACACCTGCCACACTTCATTTTAACTAGATTTTCCTATTTGGCACCAGGATATGATGAGATTCTCTGGGATCTCTGCCTGCCAGAAGGAGGCTCATCAGAGATCTGGAACCAAGGGGAGTGTTTTGAAAGCTCAGCTGCCAATGCACCTCACTCTGGCGATATAAATGACTGAACCCTCAAAGATTTAACACTCATCTTGGATACTTCACCACAGTTCTCTCACAAAAGTTCATGTTATCTCTAAGGTCTAAGGAAAAAGCTCAATGATTTGATTGGGTTACTAAATAATTTGAAGAGGACTACTTGAGGAGGACAGTACTGCAGCTGCCCAACTGTTGATTTGAAGCTGAAAACTTTTCTCTCAGAATGTCAGAACAACTAGACACAAGAACAGTTTTCCCCCCGATTACTCTGCTAAACAAATAATTCCCTCAACATTGTCAAACTAGTTACTAAGTCTGCATTATTATTAATCTTCTCATCGTCCCTATCACCCATCTCCTCCCTTTTATGACCGTATGACTGTAAACCTGTTGCTGGTATCCTTATGATTTATATTGACTGTTTTCCTATGACTATCATTAAGTGTTGTACCTTATGATTCTTGACGAATTTATCTTTTCTTTTATGTATACCGAGAGCATATGCATCAAGACAAATTCCTTGTGTGTCCAATCACACTTGGCCAATAAAGAATTCTATTCTATTCTATTCTATTCTATTCTATTCTATTCTATTCTATTCTATTCTATTCTATTCTATTCTATTCAGATTCTCAGCCATTCCACTTCACGGTTGTCTCAAAGATGCTTTTTTCAAAAGATAACTGGACTATGATTTTTTCTTGAGGAAGAAGACGTTTCGCTTCTCATTCAAGAGGCTTCATCAGTTCTGACTGGATGGTGGTGGGTAATGGAAGGATCATATTTCTTTCTGGTCATCTGGTCATTAACACTCTCTCTCTCTGAGAGCCACTGAGGCTATTTGGGGGTTTATCTGTGCTCTCAGGTTCACCTGAATCTCTTAGAAATGGTCCTAATGAATTACTCTATTACTCTAAATATTGGCCACAAAGCATAAATGGAAGCCGAACCTGGCACAAATTCAGTGTTTGAGAGCATCTTATTCAAACTTGGAATGCTAACATCAAAATAAAATTCAGTGCGGGCAGCAGCAATATAATCTAAATTCTTAGTTTGTAAGCAGTTTTAAAATCAGTAAGGCTCCTTTCCTGATTCTGGCTTCCTGGGTTTTACCATAGTTTAAAGTTTAAACCCGTTATAAATTAAATGTAATGCTGATTGGAAGTATTGTAAACATTATAGGCTTGGAGGTGATATAAACATGTGTTTATTTAGCCATTTTGTAAACAGAGAGTGTACTTTATTTATTTATTTATTGATTGATAAATTCATTTCTGTTGCTGATATTGATGCTGTTCTATTTGCTTTCTTCTATTACCAACCAAATCCACATTCAGCTGCTTAGGAAGGACCAACGTGGAGGTAAATGTGTTCACTCTCACCAGATTGTCTGTCAGGAGCTCATCGGATCGCCCATCTTCCACCCACTTTTAATCTTTATAAAAACACACCTCTCCCCTTTCAAGTTAGTGCATCCAGTGACTTTTGTTTCCCCAGTGAAGCAGTGAAGACAGAATTGTTATTTTAGCCATCAGACATGGAGTCAGGATTGAATCTCTCAAAGCCTTTGATCTGCCCTAAGATTAGCCCCTGATCCATGGCATGGCCGGCTTTCAATCCAGTCTTTTCTGATCTCTCCTCACTAATACAGCAACTCGCACAAAAAAGCGATGTGGCTTTCCTACTCTTTGGCGATTTGGGGATGCTGGATGCCAAACAGAATGTGTTTAATGACTTGCCAGAGAAATGGCACTTGGCTGCTTCTCTCCAGCAGAGATTTCTCCTAGCATTTGAGAGAGAGAGAGAGAGAGAGAGAGAGAGAGAGAAAGGGCAATCTGAATTAACAACTTTTCATTTACCATTGTGAGGCCGGTAATAGTGCATCTCAAAGACTGAAGGTTTTCCATTATGATTTCTCCGGCCAAAGGAGAAAAGTCTTCCGAACAGCTCCATTCCACTAGAAAACAAACCAAAAAAGAGGGAAGGTCAGATTGGCTTGGGTTGCTTCAGGAGGAAGTCTGTAAATGCTAAAGCACTTCAAGGCAATTTTTGCCTTCCATTTTTTTCTTAAATCATTTTACTATTTTTAATTTTAAAAATTAGACAATCTTATGCAATCTCCGATGGCCTGGGCACAGGCCTAGTTGCAGTCAGTGGGATTTATGTTTAAGATACGTATGAGATTATACTATAAGCCTAGCAAGTAAAAACAGGAATACAAATTGCAGCTGACAGATAAAATTATTAAACCAATACTTAACAGATAAAATATAAGAGAATAGGTTATATTTGTTGAACTTCCATTCTTATAATTATAGTTACTGTTTCAGCTAGCAACACTGGAAGGTGGGAAAACACGAAAATAGAATCCAAAACATTTAAAGACTGGAAAATGTTTGCTTGATACCTAATGTAGGGTTATCAGATTTGGGCTGTAAAAATTCAGATAACCACGAGATATCAGCAAAGTATTAAAGTTTTCTCTGCCATCATCTAGTAACCTCCAAATTTCTACTGCCGAAATTTGGTACCTCGTCTAAAGAAAAAAACACAAGTTAAATGTAAACACGAAGGGGAAAGGAATTCCATAAGGCATTACCACTGAGAAGGCCTCTTCTCTGAGAGATCCTTCATGTAAAGTAAGTTCTACCTTCTCTTGTATCTTGGCCAAGAGCAGTGATACATTTCTTCTAACTGAATAATGGAGTTGGAAGGGACGTCTTCTTCTCCAACCTCCTGTTCAAGCAGGAAACTCTATACCATTTCAGACAAATTATTGTCTAATCTCCTCTTTAAAATCTCCAGTGTTGGAGCACCCACAACTTCAGGAGGCAAGTCGTTCCACTGATTAATTGTTCTACATTATGCTTCATACGGGTCTTTAGCGCTAAGTCCCTCTTCAAACCTACTATGAGAAGTAATACATCCAAGTTCAATAAATCTTAGCTTTTCTCTCTTAATTTTGCATTCCCCAAAGCGTTAACAACATGAGTATCAGTGACTTTACTATCTCCAGCCAGCACTATGAAAGGCTGTTAATCAAACATCTTTTAGGGCTTCTCTCTTTCCTATGCATAGCTGCCATTCATTATAATGTGCCAGTAAGTGTCATTATATTTGATGGCCTTTCACATTTTCCATGGTAAACCACCATTTTTCTGGGCTTTATAATGTTTGCTGCATTAAATCACCTAAAAGCAAAGCTGGATATACAAACTGCCAAAACAGACAAGTTCCATTACAGTGCCAGCATAAATTGGAGAAGACCATCCTAGTTGTTTAATGTCAAACAAAAGGAATGTGCCGTCTTGTCAGAAGACCTGTACTGGGGGGAGGAGGAGGGGGGGGAGCCTACAATTTGAGGCTGTTCTTTGTATTTCATTGCACATGATAGAAATGTGCAGTGTAGGTAACGGATAGAAAGGAAAGGAAGCAATACATCAAGAATAATCAACAACCAGGATTAGATATATTTTAGTAAATTTGGGTCAGGTGATTAGAGGGGAGATAAAAGGGAAGTAAAAGAACATAAAATGTTATAATTTTTAAAATGTTTGCTATTATAATCTTAAAGGACGGCTGTGGTATCCCCTTTGCCAGGGGTCAGCAACCTGCGACTCTGGAGCCTCATGTGGCTCTTTCACCCCTCTGCTGCGGCTCCCTGTCACTCAAAATATTTGTCATAACCGCCAATGTGCGACACCCACCGGCACACGATTTATTGAGCTTTTCAACCCCCGGTAGGCCAACCATGGATAAATCCAAGAAAAGAAAAGTTTCAGAAGAAAATATCCATTACAGGTTAAGTCTATCAAAAGAAGCCTTTTTCAAGCATGATTTTTAAAGAAATGGGCTGATGAATTAAGAAAAGGAAAGATAAAGCCAAAGATAATGCATTTAAAATAAAGAAAATATTTTGCCTATCTGTAGCGGGCTCAATATTTTTGTTCTTTTTTCACAAAACTTTCTTAGGATTAGAGATGCCAGTAAGATTGTCTGTCAGATATACTATATTTCTTTTTCAGCTATATTAATTATCTCTTATGAAAACTATATCCTCTTTTATGATTGATAGGTGGCCCTCTTCAAAGGTATGACCTCACTATGTCGGCTTCTCTTGCTTATCAGAAGCAGAAAAGAAAATCACTATGGTTTATTTAGAGCTTGATTTTGCTCATACTAAAGCTGCAACATTCTTCTCCCAACCACCTCCAGCTGTCTTGAAAAACAGTTCTTCGTTGCTACTGAACATTTCATTAGTTGGATAAAGAACAGGGCTCCTGGACAGTGACTTTTATCACACAAAGAGCTTCAGAACAGAGATAAATTCACCATTCATAAATTCACACACATTCAACGACTAAGATTGTTGGATGAGCAGGGACAAAAAACAGCCAGGGAAGTGATTAAAGCCTGGGAAAAATGCCCCTCATCAATCAATAGGAGTGCTGATTTATCACCAGCCTATCAAGTATTTAGAAGGTACGGGCTGCCCAGCGCAAACAAATTACAGTTAACAACTTAAAAACCAACCATCAACACATCCTGATCAACATCTAAAAAGCCACATACAATAGGCACCATATAAATTCCACACACAGAACAGCACACACTCCGCTAGGAAGAAGTTCCCTGAGGATGGGCTCCAGCATGAGTCCAAAAGACAAAACCTGTGGTCCCAGTGACCAACTCAGATTGGATCCTGCAACATTATCCTGGGACATGTATGTATATTCAACTTCATTCGTGATAAATTCATGAGGTTTTTTTCATAATAACAACTGAATGACAATTTGGTGCTAAAATCAAAAGTCAGAGGAAACCCTCTACATGGCATTTTGTCCTGCCTATCTGATGGGATAATTCACACAAATACTGTCATTAAGGAGCAAAGCAAAAGTCAAAGAACGCAAAGAATAACTGGGATGATCAGAACTGATTATTGCACATTGTAGCTTATTCTTAAATATTAGTTTGTGAATTTTTTCATCCTGCCATGACTTTTTAAAATTACATTATCTCATGGGGGGAATTTAAATGTTGTAAGCAGACCTCGGAAAGCATTATTAAAATGTAGCTGTCATTATAGAAGCTCTTCAAAAATGCTCTGTGAATTAGTTCTAATTTTTAATTTTGCCCTTAAGAATAGCTGTCTTATATCCAAATAAAAATCAATTTGATACCTCTGGAAGCCCAGATATAGAAAGACGGGTAACAAAGACAGGTAGCTAGGCAAAGAATAAAAAAATCTGTCAGTTCTGCTTTCTTACATTGCACTTTTAAAATATTGTTTATGATGAAATGTGTGAATTGTCTTGTATGTGGGCATGTGGGCATTTCTTGCCTAATTGTATAGCCACATTGAGTAAGTACAGATACGCCTGGAAAGAGTCAAGTTATAACTTTTTGAAACTATACAGTAACTTAGTATAACATTTATTATATGAATACACATGAATTGAAACTCAGAACATTCCAAACTCTTGGTCTAGAACAGGGGTCTGCAAACTTGGCTCCTTTAAGACTAGTGGACTTCAACTCCCAGAGTTTTGCTGGCTGAGGAACTCTGGGACGTTGAAGTTGACAAGTCTTAAAGGAGCCAAGTTTGCAGACCCCTGGTCTAGAAGATGAATGTCTGCTTTGCTTTCTTCTTCATGGTATTCCATTCCACCCCACCCCACCCCACCCCCAGCAAATTTCATAAAACATGTTATGATATAAACATTATCATAAAATAGCTTATGACAATATACAAAATGTGATAAAACACATCCTGTGCTGATGGTTGAATGTGCTACACAGTTCAACATGGGCTATTTTCAACGGAATGGGACAACTCGCCATGGCTATCTCACCTCAGCTATTCACAGCAAGTCAGTCACGAAAAGTTGTCCTAGACCCATTTTCAAGGCAGATACATCTCTGAATGTATCCTGAATTTTTAAGAACTTTTCAAGGATCTTAGAAGCTCTGCTATTATTGAAGGCACTGAGGAATTTGATGTCTGAAATGATGGCCCTGATGGGTCACCGTTTGTCTAATTCTAGTCTATTTTTTGATTTCACATGTTGCTCATTACATGTTAAGAAGAAATTGGTTTAATTAAGACTTCCAGTCTCCTACAAAAGAAATAGGGATGGTCTCTGATTAAAGGCCGGTGTGGTGCATTATTAAAGTATTAGCTTAGGTGCAGGGAGACTGAAGAGTTAGTCCTCTCTCAATCATAGACACTTACTGAGTGACTTTGGACTAGCCATGCTCACTTAGCTCAGCCTATTTCACAGGGTGGCTTCACAGAAAAATCAGTGGGAATGCTATGTATTAAAGTATACTTTGAATTTCAGACATTCAAGATGCACATCTCCCCAAACTCCATATCCCATGTTCAAAGATATTAGTTTCCCAATTGGGGACTTATCTATCTGTCACTGTAAGCACTAGAGAAAAGCCGAAATTTTCTCCACATCTGAAAACAAACGCATTTGTCAGGAGCAGTGACTGATTTTTTTTTTTAAGAGTGTTTCATATGGCACACTCTTCAGTTCTCTAGCTAAAATAGGACTCAGGTTTATTGTTCATACACAGAGCCACTTATTAATAATCCAAAAAAGTCAGTGGCTGCCCTCATGTCCCCCCTGTCATTAAGCTTTAGAGATCTTGTTGTTTTGATGTGTGTGTTTAGATTAGCCATTTATTACGCTTTATTTCAGCGTTGAGCTTCTGTGTTGAGTCTATCTATGCCAATGATCTTGATTGAGAGGTAGAGGACAGTGCAGGAGTTTTGATGAAGAGATATCTTAAAGAGGCCTTCTCCACTCTGATGCTCACCAAATATATTAATACTATGTCTCCTTTTACCCCTAGCCATGATAGCGAAGCCAGATTGATGGGAGAGGGGGAGATGTAAGGTTTTAAGGCCATTTGTTCTTGTTGTGTCCTTTCCCTGTTTCACTTTCTGAGAACGAACACAACAGGGAATAAGTGGCATTAAACTGTACATGAAAGCCAAGACTTATCTAGCTCTATCAAGGTTTGAGTTGTTTACATTGACTGATGGTGACATTTTCTGTGTACAAATGCAGTGGGCTCTAAATATAATTGACAATAAGGTAGATAGACAGACAGGCAGGCAGACAGACGGACAGACGGACGGATGGACGGATGATAGGTAGATAGCTGACAGATACCTGTGTTTCCCTGAGTCTTATTTTCTTATTTTTTCACTTAGTGAAGTGGTCATTCAGTGGAATATTATGTGATGACTCCAGACTTACAGCATCTGTTCCACTGTGGTCATTAAGCAAATCACTTGTGGTCATTAAGTGTAATATCATACACTTACAATTAACTTAATACCACAACTTACAATTTACTGCCTAGTATCTCTACTGACTTTGCTTGTTGGTAGCTGCCTGTGAAGCTCACAAATGGTGAGCGTTCAACTGCAGACCCATGACTATTGTGAATGCACAAACAGAGAAATCACTAATCAGGAACTACCTCTAAATGTGAATAGCAGCAAAACTGAAAATAAGGGCACTCTTCTATATATGAGTGGCCATCTGCCAAGGGCCCAGACAGGTGGAAGCAAAGTCAATATATACACACTGATCAAAGATTTAAGTTAATTTCAAATAACCAATACAACTGCTGAGAATACATTGAAAATTCCCTCGTTCTCACACATTAAAAACAGAGATGGGATTCAGTCTATTCGGGCTGGTTTGGGTGAACCTGTTGCTCCGATGATCAGCTGAGAGCGAACCAGTTCGCTCCGATCATCAGCTGGGTCTGCTTGCCCACCCCAGTGCTATACCTACCTTTATTTTATTCATTTGAAGCCCAGCTGATAGGTGCGGCAGAGGAGATTGCTGTGCCTCAGTTGTTTTTAGTGCTTTTAACACTGCTTTTTATTGTGTTTTCTAATAGATTGGCATGCATGCAAGCGAAGTGAGCATGCATGTTCGAAGCACGTGCTCAGCAAACCGGTTGTTATACCGGTTGAATCGCACCACTGATTAAAAATTATAAAGGATGATTCAAAGAAAGATGGATGGGTAGGAAACCATTCTCAGGCCATATATTTGTAAAAACTTGAAATCCTGGGTTTAGAAAATTTAGAACTACTCGGCCTTTGACATGACCTGAGTTTAACTCATAGAATCATCTGTTACAATGTCCTTCCTGTTGAAGACTACTTCAGCTTCAATCACAACAATACACAAGCACACAATAGATTTAAGCTTAATGTGAACCGCTCCAATCTTGTTTGCAGAAAATATGACTTCAGTAACAGAGTTGTTAATGCTTGGAATACACTACCTGACTCTGTGGTCTCTTCCCAAAATCCCCAAAGCTTTAACCAAAGACTATCTACTATTGACCTCACCCCATTCCTAAGAGGTCTGTAAGGGGCATGCATAAGAGCACCAGCGTGCCTACTGTTCCTGTCCTAATGTTCCCTTTGATTGTATTCAATTCATATGGTTATTTCATGCTTATGCTTATATATATATATGCTTATATATCGTATAGTTATTTCTTGCTTATGCTTATATATACTGTTGCGACAAATAAATAAATAAATAAAAATAAATAAAAAATAAATAAAAAAGATATCATCAAAATATACAAGAAGCAAAATATATATTGCTAACTAATTGGAAAGCCACTGTCTTGCATGTCAGTTGAACAACTTCTGGAGTAATAATAAAGCATGGCTTAGTAGACTCTCGAGGAAGACAATGAACTATAATGCTAAGTCCAGAAAGAAAATAACAAGGTCTTAATATATATGTTTTTTTTTCTTTAGCACTCCTGATAAAACATACCTCTCTGGCACATTCTGGTTAGTCTCTGGTTTGTTCTGCCATGTTGATCTGTGCGGTATGAATCTTGTTATCAGTATAAAAATCCTATGCTTTGCCAACTCATTGAACATTTTCTGGAGAAAAGCTTTTGGGAGGAATTCCATTCTGTTAGCTAACTCCAGCTTATTTGCCAACAGCAAATAAGCACCAAGTGTGGGTATTGACTTGACTTATCACCTCACTATGTCACAGTGCAAGAAACACAGGCTGAAGTTTAAAAAAATGACGTGGCCCATGCAGCCAGTGAGGTTTAATAGGTTAAGACAAACAGTTCTGTACAATTTCACCCACCATACCATTTGGGCAGTTCATAAGTTTATATCTTCTCCAGGCTTCAAATCTAATTTTAAGAATTAGATTGGGGAGAACTGCATCATTTAAAGAAATTTTTTGAATAAGAGCTATTTTAATTGAAGAGTTGGTCTCCCAGAATGTTTGTATGCCAAAATTGTATGTTCCATTTGCATTTCCCAACTACAACATACATACACATCCAGAACAACTCTGTCTCTCTTCCTCCCTCCCTCCCTCCCTCTCTGCAATGCCCAGATCATGACAAATTTGCTGATACTGTGAGTAATTTCTTAAGGCACTGTGCATTATGATGATGAGATACTAACCAAGCAAAGATTCCAGAATCATTTCAATTGTAAATCTGGATAAGCTTAATTCTCCAAGTATTGGAGAATTTGGAACTATTGAGATTAAACTGGGTTTGCTTTATTTTTCTTTAAAGAATCTATGCAAAAACTGATGGCTGTGTAAAGCAGGTGTGTCCAACCCATGACAGCATGCATGTATAGCCCTGTACAGCTAGTAATGCAGCCCCAGAAGAGTTGTCTGAAGACATTTTCCGGGGTCTTGTGGACAGCATGGCTTTATGCCAAAGGGTGCATGGAACACTGTTACCTTTCTTTCTTCCCACCAAAGTGGCACCTATTAATCTACTTGCATTTGCATGCTTTTGAATTGCTAGGTGGGCAAGAGCTGGGGCATGAACGGGAGCTCAACCTGTTGCGTGGCGCTCAGGTCTCAAACCCAAGCTGTCAGCTCCAGCTGACAAGCTCAGCATCTTTAATCACTGAGCCATCACGCCCTCCTGTTATTTATATACATTAACTGTATTATATATTTTATATGTGTCCAGCACAATTCCTCTTTAACAGATGTAGCTCAGGATGCCCAAGGGTTGGACAACAATGATGTAAAGCATTTAATCTTTTTCCTCTTATGAGTGACATATTTTCTGGGCAAAGAAAAAATTGCCCTATTTCTTTTGGAAACGCAGCATCTTTTTCCATTTCAAGATGAAGGAGGCATATATCAAACTGACAATGTATCTGAAGCACTTACAACTTACTGCGTAATACTAACGTTAGTTCACACATAGCTGGATGAACAGGCCCACAAAAACCAACTTAGCAACTACAGTATTTTGCCTAAGATTTCCATGGTTATAGGTTTTAGAAAACTGTCTGCACGTTTACACCTAAATGTCTTCTGTCTATCCTTGTCTGCAAAACGAGAATATTTTCTTAACCAAATCCCCTTCTCCGCCAAATAACAATGCAGGTATAAACTTCCCATGCAATGAAACATGCTGTTACCCTTTGCCTCCCACCGACCCGTACGCTCTCACAGAGAGGGTCTTCTCAGGGTGCCGTCCGCCAAACAATGTCAGCTGGCGACCCCCAGGAGTAGGGCCTTCTCTGTGGGAGCTCCGACGCTCTGGAATGAACTTCCCCCTGGCATACGTCAGGTGCCTGATCTTCAGACCTTCCGTCGTGAACTAAAAACATATCTATTTACTCAAGCGGGACTGGCATGAATTGGTTGATTTTATTGGGGGTTTTAATCTATATTTGAAATTTTAAATTTTAAATTTAAATTTTATTTTAATTTGTCAGCCGTCTACTAATTTGGTCCATTTTAAATATGTTTTAATGGTATATATTTTGTATTTTACTTTGGCTGTACACCGCCCTGAGTCCTTCGGGAGAAGGGCGGTATAAAAATTCAATAAATAAAATAAATAAAATAAATAAAATAAAATCTTTTTCAGAGGTACTTCAAACAACATGCCCCAAAATGGAGGCCTTTCACTGAATATTCTTGTTATTTTTTTTTCTGCCTAACAAAATCCTTATATACTTGTTAAAGCACAGCTACTGAAGATGGTGCTTGGGGATCAAAGAAATTCTCTCCTCAGCATGGGGTCTTTTAAGCTGTGAAATCTTACTTTCCCTGACAAAGCTCTGACTTTGAGGTGAAGAATGAAAACCAGAAGCCTCCGAGACTAGAGAAAGAGGTCAGGGTGGGAAAAGCAAGCATAAACACCAATATAAGCCTTTTAATATCGATGGTTATTATGTAATGGCACAAGGGAGCAATTTTACTCAGAATCAGGCTACTCTTCCAAGACATTATCTCCCTGAATGAATAGGATAATACAAGGAATGGGCAAATCACTTTAAATCCATTAGTATTAGAATGCTACATTCTATCAAATGTTCGGTACAAATCTCAGTAATTATTATAATGTATATATTTTATATGAATATTTGTCTATTATAAAGTGACCAGATTTCAGCGTTGGCAAAGTGGGACACCATTGACGGGGGGGGGGGGCGGGGGGGGCGCGCTGCGCATGCCTGGAAGAGCGGCTGCTGCTTCTCGGCTCTTCCAGGCAGGCTCGGCTCTCCTCTTGGCTCTTCTCTTCCTCTCGGGTGAAGTCAAGCGGCGTCTCTCCTCCCTCTTGCGCCCCCTTCTCTACCACTCCCCCTTCTCCGCCTCCTCCTCTTGCGTTGCCACCTCCCATTTTTAGAATGGGAGTGAAACAAAAAAAAATCGGTACTTTTTGGAATTGCCGCGGGACGCGGGACAAATTATTAAAAAGAGGGACTGTCCTGCCAAAAGCGGGATGTTTGGTCACTATAGTCTATTACACTCTGGCTTGTATGTACGGTTGCTTCATAGATGCATATTTTATTTTTAGTTATCCAAAATATATATATGTCTACACTTAATGGGACTTGTGGAGATGCATATATGACAATAAATAATCTTTTATAAATGAACATACAGTACAGGTAATCCTCGATTTATGACCACAATTGAGCCCAAAATTTCTGTTGCTAAGCAAAACAGTTATTAAGTGAGTTTTGCTCCATTTTATGACTTTTCTTGCCACAGTTGTATGAATCACTGAAGGTGTTCACTTAATAACACAGTTATTAAGTGAATCTGGTTTCCCCACTGATTTTGCTTGACAGACAGTTGCAAAAGGTGATCGCATGACTGTGGGACACCATAGCCATTATAAATATGAGCCAGTTGCCAGGCATCCAAATTCTGAACACATGAACATGAGAATGCTGCAACATTGTGAAAAACGGTCATAAGTCACTTTTTTTCCCGTTGTCACTTTGCATGGTCACTAAACAAATAGTTTTAGGTCAAGGACTACCTGAACACCACTTTGGAACGAAACATTATTGCAAAGGGATTGCTAGCAGATTTCACAAAACGCATAGCCATGCATGTGGTGAAAGCTTCTGCGTTGGAGGTGGATCAGAGGGCGTCATCTGAAAACAAAGGCATGACAGATTAATTCTGCAATCCAAACCCTTATGGTAGCTCTTCTCTAGCAGTTCACCTCCAGCCTATAAAAATCACAGAATCATGCCAGTCAGCAGGATTGCATGAACGGGAGGAGGTGAAGAAGAGCCATGGTCGGGTTGTTTTGGCTTTAAAGGTAGTAACCAGACACCCTACACTGTGGCCTTTGCGTATCTTTCTTTTGGGCAGCTTAGAAGAGCCTTCCCTAAACTGCCACCCTCTGAATGAGTTTAAATCTCAGAATTCCTTCATCAGCATGGCCTAGAGGCCAGACCTGGGGGAAAAAATAGATACCACCATTCTCAGTGAATTTAAATAAGATGCATGGTTTTATTTAGGTTTTAAGTTATATTGTGCAAACACAATCTAGATGCCTTAGAGTAGTTGTTCTCAGCTGGTATGCCATGACACATAGCCATGACTTGGCTTATTTACTAGTATGGCACAAGATTTTGTGTGCATGTTATTTTTAAAAGTTTTTTTCGTATTATAGCAATAGCGCTTAGGCTTATGTACCACTTCATAGTGCTTTACAGTCCTCTCTAAGCAGTTTATATCGTCAGCATATGGCCGCCAATAATCTGGGTCCTCATTTGACTAACCTCGGAAGGATGAATTATTGAGTCTGTCATTTGCACCTCTATAACTGTCTGGTTCGGTTCTGCAACCCAACAAGAAAGACACAGACTTCAGAGGATAATTAGAAGTGCAGAAAAAAATAATTGCTACCAACTTGCCTTCCATTGAGGACCTGTATACTGCACGAATCAAGAAGAGGGCCGTGAAAATATTTACAGATCCCTCACATCCAGGACATAAACTGTTTCAATTCCTACCCTCAAAACGACGCTATAGAGCACTGCATACCAGAACAACTAGACACAAGAACAGTTTTTTCCCGAAGGCCATCACTCTGCTAAACAAATAATTCCTTCAAGACTGTCAAACTATTTACTAAATCTGCACTACTATTAATCTTCTCATCGTTCCCATCACCAATCTCCTTCCACTTATGACTGTATGACTGTAACTTTGTTGCTGGCAATCCTTATGATTTATATTGATATATTGACCATCAATTGTGTTGTAAATGTTGTACCTTGATGAACGTATCTTTTCTTTTATGCACATTGAGAGCATATGCACCAAGACAAATTCCTTGTGTGTCCAATCACACTTGGCCAATAAAAATTCTATTCTATTCTATTCTATTCTTCTATTCTATGGAAGGCTGAGTCAACCTTGAGCCGGTCAAGATTGAACACCCTGCTGTGAGCCGAATTAGCCTGCAATTCTGCATTCTAACCACTGTGCCACCATGGCTACTGTTTATGTTTATTCTATATAGTCTGTATATTAAGTTGTGTTCATTTTTTTAAAAAAAATAATAACTTCCCTTTAAACTATTCCCAACATTTTTAAAAATTCTTATATATGATTAATTTTCTGGTGTGCTTCAAAGCAATGCTATATTCAATATTGTGCCATGGATTCAAAAAGATTGAGAACCAGTGGCTAGAGAATGACCAAAACATTGTTATCCTATTTTCTAAATATACACAAATGACTGAAAAGGGCCATCCTGTGTATGTTTGCAAAGACAAGTCTAAAATTTCAGAAAAACCATTTTCATACCTAATAAGAAGACAAGGACATTCCGGAGAAATTGGTTTAAAAATTGAAGTGTAATAGCAATTCCATGTGGTTTAAAATTCATGTATATTTAAACTAGGGCGCATTAATATAATTGCATTGTTTTAGACTTTCTAAATGTCTAAATGTCACATTTCCTTGCCGTAAAACATTATAACCAAGCCTTGATGGTTGTTCCCCATTCTGCTAAAACAGAATGCTTTGAAGCATTCGGATAGAGGAGAATTTCAAAACTTTTTTCCTATTAAACCATTTATGTACTTATTTATTTTAAGTCACACCAGAGCTATATGTTCAATACCGTGAATAAAGTGCGTGAAGTAGATTCCTGAAACAGATAAAACTATAAAAAATAAATGTTCTAAAAGTCAATTTCTCTCAATTTCCCACATGCTGTTATAAGCCTTTAAGTTTTCTTGACTTGTATTTGTAAAGAAAATTCATGTTCTCAACATTGGTTTGTGTAAAATCAGCTGGGAAAGGAAATTAGGGGTATGCACACAATTTTTCAAGTAGAAAATGATGTTTTGTTTCAAGTTTTGAGTTGACTGTACTCTGATGGAACAAAACATGAATCGATTTGATGGCTACAGGGAACACTAGAACGCCGAACAAACATCTTGCTAATTTTTTTTTCACTCCATGGCTAAGCAAATAGGTGGAATGAAAAAACTCTACAGTATGTGGGAGATCAAACAAATTCTTGATGTGCCTAGATGACAATTTTGTCTTATAAAAAGCAGAGGAGGGAACTAGAGGAACAGCTATATTGGACTTAATTCTCACTAATAGGGTTGAAATGGTTGAGGGAATATATAGGAACTTTGGCAGAGATTAACCATGTCATACTTGAATTCACCATAATGCAACCACAGGTAAATGAACCAAGTCAGAATATTGTTTTAGACTTTAAGAGAGCTGATTTCAGCAAACTAAGAGAGAGAGCTTAAGCAGGATTCCTGCTTGTAAAACCCTCAAAAATGAGATAATGAAGGCCCCAGCAAAAACAATACCACAAATAAAGGGAAAAAAAGACACCTGATGAGGCTATTAGGGTTCCACACAGAGTTCTCTGATAAACTGAGGGATAAAAAGGTCAAATGTGGGGGGGGAAACCTGGAAAGAGGGGTACATAACTAAAAGAATACAAGTAGTCTGAATCTGCAAGGAGGAAGTCAGGAAAGCTAAGGCCCAGAATGATTTAAGACTGGCAACTAATGCTAAAAATTATTTAAAAAGAGTTTTCTTTCAATATGTAAGGAACAAGTAAGTGAAGGAAATGATAAGTCCACTAGTGGGAGAATATGACAAGAAGGAGACAGGGAGAAAGAATTGCTTAATTCTTTCTTTGGATCTCTTTTTACGCAAAACGGAAGAAATAGCCCAACTTATCAAAAAAACAGGAGATAAACAGGTATATGAGTCAAAATAGGCAAGGAATTAGTAAGAGAATACCTATCCACCCTCAAATCGCATACAAATCATGTGGACTGGATAATTTACATCCCAGGGTTCTGAAGGAACTGGCAGATGTAATCTTAGAGCTACTGAATGTAAAGTTCCTGTAGCGCAGGAAAGGCTGGAAAAGGGATGAAGTGGTTCTAATCTATAAAAAAAAAAGGGGGGGGGGAATTGATCCAGAAAATTATAAGCCAATCAGCTTGACCTCAATACCTGGGAAAATTCTGGATAAGATAATCAAGCAGTAGATTCGAGAGCACCTTGAAATGAACAAGCTTTTTACTAGATGTCAGCAAGGGTTCGTTAAAAACATATCATGGCAGACAAATTGTATTACCTACTTTGACAAAGGAACTAAATTAATAGATCAAAGAAATGTTGTGGACATACCGTAGGAACCCCGACGTGTGGACTTCAGTAAGGTGTTTGACAAAGTAAAATCATAGCCTACTTCTTGATAAGAAAGAACGATGAGGAATAGACGGTAGCATCACCAGATAGATTTGCAGTTGGCTGACCAACCACCCAGCGTGTAGTCCTCAATAGAACTAGATCTGCATGAGGGAAGTATGCAGTGCGGTATCTCAAAGCTCTATCTTGGGCCCAGTATTCTTCAACATTAGAATTAGAATTCTTTATTGGCCAAGTGTGATTAGACACACAAGGAATTTGTCTCCGGTGCATAAGCTTTCGGTGTACCTTCAACAATAGTGATAGATCAGGGGTGAAATGCTCCTAGTTCGGATTGGATCGCCCGATCCAGTAGCAATGGTGGCGGATGGTTCGTAGAACCAGTAGCAAAAATCCCTGCCCGCCCCCATGCCCAGCTGAGCCACACGATCATCAGAGGTTTTTTTTTTTACTTTTAAAAGCATTTTTTCTTTGGCTGAAAAAATGCTTTTAAAAGTAAAAAAAAAAAGCCTCTGATGATCGTGCGGCTTAGCTGGGATCATCAGAACCTTTTAAAAGCATTTTTCTATAACCTCTTTGGCCAAAGAGGTTGTAAAAAATGCTTTTAAAGGGTTCTGGCGATCAGGCAACTCAGCTGGGATCTTCAGAACTCTTTAAAAGGGTTCTTTCTACAACCTCTTCAACCGAAGAGGCTGTAAAAAATGCTTTTAAAAGGCTCCTCTGGCGATCCCAGCTGTTAAGTTCGGGGAGTAACGAGGCTGGAGACCAGGGTAGTGACAACAGCTCTTTAATATAGGGTGAACCCAGCAACAGGCTGGGGGAAAAACCTCTCCTTTTATACAGTTCTGCTGGAGGCTTCGTCCAATCAGCAACGTGCTGATTTCCCGCTCAAATATTTAAAGGCACAACTGTTAATACATAACACTCCTCCCCTCCCAGAAAACACTTGGTCTTATTTACATATTTATTTACATGTTATTTTTCGACGTAGTCACGCAAATAACCTGGGCGTCTCCTAGTTCTTTCTGACCTGCGCGGTTCAGTTCTGGGTGGTGTTTTGAGCTGGTCGGAGGGCTGTTTCTCCTCCCAGCTCTTTCTCTGGGCCATCGGGCTCTGGATTATTGGCCGACTCTTTTTCTTGGCCATCCGGCCTTGGATTAATTTTGGAATTTTCCTGCTGTTTCCCTCGGGACCTGATGGCGTCGCTGGAACTCTGGGACCTCAGCTAAGTCTTGCGCCTCCCGGGTCATTGTCAGCTGTGGATTCAAAGTGGTATTGGTCATTACCTGTCTCTGTTGGTTTGGTTTGGTCAGTTATTCGTTTCCTTAACTGATCTATGTGGCGCCGCCACACTCGGTTGTCTGGTAGCTCTACCACGTCGATTTTGGCCCTGTTACTTTTGTTACTTGTCCTGCGACCCAACTAGGGCCGTCCCCATAGTTTCGGGCCCACACCCGGTCGCCTATGCTCATTTCCCTTGTTTTCTAGCTCCCCTTGTAACCCTCGGGTGTGTAATGGGGTTCAAGCGATCAAGTGGGCACGGAGTTTCCGTCCCATTAGCAATTCGGCTGGGCTTTTCCAGTGGCTGTGCTTGGGGTTCTGTGCTGGACGGCTAGGAAAAAGTCTATTTTGTTTGCCAGTCACCTGGCTTGAGCCTGGACAATGCCTCCTTAGCGCTCCGGACGGAGCGCTCTGCAAGGCCATTCGGCGCAGGGTGGAAAGGTGCAGAGAGGGCATGTCGGATGCCTTCCTCTGCCAGGTACTCTTCAAACTGGGCTGCCGTGGTGGGGCCCATTGTCGGACACCAGAGTGTCCGGCAACCCGTGAGTTGCGAATAGGTGGCGCGGGGTTGCGATTACTGCTTGGCTGTGGTGGACTTCATAAGTATGATCTCTAACCATTTGGAAAATGCGTCCACCACCACTAGGAGCGTTTGGCCGTGAAAGGGCCAGCAAAGTCAATGTGGATTCTTGACCAAGGCCCTTGGGGCTTTTCCCATTCTCTGACTGGGGCTGTTGGGGTAGCGGTCTGGACTCTTGGCAAGCTTGGCATTTCCCTACCCTCTCAGCAATCTCTGCGTCCATGAGTGGCCACCATACATAGCTTCTAGCTAACCCCTTCATCCTTACGATGCCTGGGTGACCCTCGTGGAGGAGGTCCAATACCTTGCCCTTAACTTAACAGGAATTATTACACGATCACCCCATAACAGGCACCCCTTGAGCCGAGAGCTCATCACGTTTCTTAACAAATTCTTTGAACCGTTAAGCCGGGCGCGGCCACCCTCTCTGTACCCAACCGAGTACAGTCCTTAACACAATGTCGGTATGATGCCGAGCCACTTCCTTTGATGTGACTGGGCCAGAGTCAACGAGTCAATAAGGAGGATGGGTGTCCCGGAGTGGGGTCTTGATCGCCCCTGGCAGTGGGCATCGGCTCAATCGTCTGCATGCCCCACTTCTTTTCCCGGTCGATGCTGCAGCTTGTATGAGTAAGCGGCTAAAATATAGTCCATCGAGTCAAGCGTGGCGAAAGTGCCACAGGCGTTGGCGGTCGCCAGCCAGTAATCCCAGTAACGGTCTGTGGTCAGTCACGATTTCAAAATTCCGCCCAAAGACATACTCATGGAATTTTTGACCCCTGATACAATGGCTAATGCTTCTTTGTCTAATTGGCTGTAGTTCCTCTCTGGGAGGACATCGTTCTAGAGTAGAAACGCTATAGGGGCTTCTGTGCCGTTTGGAAGTCTATGGCTGAGTACAGCCCCACCCCATAAGGGGACGCAAACCAGCACTAGGGGTAGTGAGTCGTGATATTGGATGAGCAGGCTATCACTTGAGAGCAGGTTCTTTACTGCTTCAAAAGCCCTATTTTCTGACTTTCCCCAAGACCAAACAGTATTTTTCCTAAGAGCCTATGCAGCGGTTCCATAGCAGTTGCTTTGTTCTTTAAAAGACCGCGTAAAATTAACCAATCCCAGGAATGCCTGCAGCTCTGCTTTGTTTTTGGGCGCTGGAGCCTTCCTAATTGCCTTAACCTTGCTCTCAGTAGGGTGAATTCCTTTCTTGTCTATCCGGTAGCCCAAGAAATCGACCGATTCGACCCCTATCTGACATTTATTTGTCTTGACTTTTAATCCGGCTGTCCGGAAAATGCTCAAGACCTTTCTTAACCGCTCCCCCAATTCCTCCATGTTTTCCCCTGAAATTAGGACATCATCGAAGTAGGGAACTACCCCTGGGAGCCCTTGCAGTAGTCGTTCCATCAGGTTTTGGAACAGCCCTGGTGCCACACTAACCCCAAATTGCAATCGGGTGCACTTGAATGCCCCCTGTGCGTCTGTCGTTTGGGCTTGGCTGTGCGGGCGTCTACTGGCAGTTGTTGGTAGGCTTGGGCCAAGTCTAACTTTGCAAAGACTTGCCCTTGCCCCAAGAGTGCAATAAATGTTGCACTACGGGGCCGTGCGCTTTTCTGTAAGGCTTTGTTAAGCGTCGCCTTGTAGTCAGCGCAAATTCTAATTGACCCGTCCGATTTGATGGGGTGACGATTGGCGTCTCCCACTTTGCGTGATCGACTGGCACCAAAACCCCTGATTTATGAGCTTGTCCAGCTCCTTATCAATTTTGGTTTTAGGGCAAAGGACTCTCCTCGCCTTAAGCCTAATGGGGGCTACCTGGGGTCTAAGTTGAAGGAAATAGGGGTCCCCTTGTACTTGCCCAGGCAGTCCTTGAAGACATCTTGAACTCGTTAAAGAGAATGTCTTTCAAATTGCAGTCACTTCTGTAGATGCCAGTCACTCCCATGCCCAGGGCACGAAACCAGTCTAGTCCCAACAGACTGGGCAGAGTTCCTTCGACGATCGTGATGGGCAGGGTCTTTTGTGAGGGCCGTGCTCGACTCGGACGGAGGTGGTCCCTCGAACAGGGATGCGATTCCCTGGTAGTCGTGCACTCGTAGCCGCTGTGCTTGCAGATGGCGCTTGACGGACGGCAGCGACTTCGCCAGTGTCCCAGGACATGATGGTGATCGCTGATCCGTGTCTACTTCAAGCCTGCACCGTACTCCCTCGATCTTGGGCTTTGTGAAAATCTTCTTTTCCACTTTGGTTGGGCCTATAATGACAGTCGTTTGGTTAGACTTCGCCTTTCTTGTTTGAACCAATCGCGGGCCGCCTTTCCGGTTCAGCGTTTTGATTCGATTTGAATTTTCGGCGGGAAGGTTGGGCGCTCTGCAAACCTGAGCTAAGTGTCCTTTCTTCCCACACCGCCGGCATGTTGCGTCTTTATAGAACAAAAAGCAACTGGGCAGAAGCTTGTCAGAGATTCAACTTAGAATTAAGGAGAAATTTCCTGACAGTGAGAACAATTAATCAGTGGAACAGCTAGACTCTCTAAATTACGGATGCACCATCACTGGAGATTTTAAAGAATAGATTGGACAACCATTTGACTATGATGATATAAAATCTGCTGCCTTGAGCAGGGAGTAGGACTAGGAGATCTCCGAGGTCCCTTCCAGCCCTATGAATCTACATTCCATGTTTTATGATATATGCTGCCAGCTGCCAGTCAACTTGTAGAATATAGTAATTGGGGAAAACACTTTTTAAAAAAATGAAAACAAATCCTCACGGGTGCAGCTCTACCCCTAGAAAATCTCTGACTTTAATTTAAAATCTATTATCAGATACTTCTCCCTTCTCTCCCCGCAGATCCTGAGACTCTGAGCCAACACCTTGACAAGATAAAACAGATAATTGTTTTAACTTTCCGATGCAGTGGTACCATTACTGCCTGAAGATAAACAAAACACAGCCAGAAAGGCAGAAATTGTACATCATGCTATTCCAATGAAATTTTCTTAATGTTTTCTTTTCTTTTTGAAATCCTCTTAGCCAATTCTTCTGGAGGCACTGCCACTCCACCTATTTAACAAGATTAAGCTACAGTTTAGCACGCTCCCTTTTTGCCATCCATCTGCCAGGCACAACCTCAGTAAAAGCAACCGATGGCGATGGCATTTCTGAATTACACGAATGACGTTAATACTGAAACTAGAAGACCCAAGAACGTGCATGCAGGGCACGCGCCGTACGTGAACAAGGTGTCAACCCTGAAGCTGACCTGACTGAAGGCATTTTGTCCACTTCAGCGTTGCCACACTGGAGCTGAGGGATAGGGAGGGGGGATTTGGTATAGAGGGGTCTGTAGCCAAAACAACATATTTTCTCTTGGGAACCAAGGACATTCTCACACCTGGTCGGAGGAAGGCGGAGTGATGCCATCCGGCTGCCAGCCTGCACTGTGATTGGAGCATGTGACTGATTGTTTTGAGGAAGTAGAAAAACTTTTAATTAGGTGAAAACCGCGGGAGAATTCAGAGTCGGTTTTCACCAGATATGTGCCAATATGATAATTCCAATAAAAGAATTCTTTGAGGAATCAACCTGCCTCAGAGTCTTGCTTGCTATGGATTTATTACTTGGAACCCTGACAGAAGGCAGCTTCTTTGGATTTTTAAATTCACCTGGAAGCCCAACCTCAATAGGACACAAAAATATGCACAGCATGTGCACACATATATTCACCAGTGCCAACCGAACCAACCCTATATTGGTAGTCTTTGCATTTGGGCAATCTCAGTAGCATTACCAAAACTAAGAAAACAGTTCGTTCCATAGACACCTGAATCCCTTTCACTACCTGCATTCCAGATAGTGTTTCCCAGGTAAGCCTTAAGTTGCCCCCCTCCTCTTTTTTTTTTTTTAAAAAGCAGCAATGACTTGCTGTTGGATGCAGCCTTCTCTTTCTGCTTCACCATCAGCTTCATTGTTGCCTTTCTCTCAAGATTTCACATGGTACCTCATCCAATTTAAACCAACAGCACTAAAGATTGGGTTAGTCCTCGCTGCTGCTGAAAATTCATAAAGCCGAACCCCGAGCTTGAAGCAAAATAGCTTATTTCAGCCTGACCTCAAAACAAAGCGTATATATTGGAGCGTATATATTTTGTTTCAGGCTTAGAACACTTCGAACAGCTATTCTGAGGCTGGATTACTTCAAGGTCTACTAGTTTTCTGTAAGAAAAATTCCTACAGAAAGCAACAGTTGAGAGATGGATTCTTTCTCTGTCCGATTATTTCCTGAGCACGTCTTCCCAAGGAAGGAGAGGTTTTCAATCTGTACACTTGCTGTGAATAAGGGTATAGTTTATTCCTAAACTATAGCAAAAAAGCATAAAATAAAATAACAGCTTGAGAAAGATTTGTGACAGCTACATCCAAGCTAGTGTCTCAAATACTGCCTAGAGAGATTCCGGATTCCATCATTCTCAATCACTATGGCCAATAGAAACTGAGAGATAATGGCGCGGGAGACATCCAACACATTTAAAAGGCACTAGATTGGGGGAAGTTAATTTGTACATGCCATCACACCATGTAACAAATTCCAGTTTTAGCTTGTGGTTTACAACTGTATGTGGCTCTAGAAACTGAAAAAATCTAAATTTTAGTGAAATGGTGAAACACCACCAGAAAGTAGCAGATAAGTAACTATGGGGCTCTTGTGATAATCCTTAGTTACTACTGAAACAAATATTCCTGCTCTTTTTTATTAATTTATCTCCTGCCTTTCATACAGGAATTCAGAGCAATGTATAGACAGCAATCCCTCCTCCTGCTTTTCCACATAATAACACCTTGCACCTTTCATTAAGGAATGGGCCCCACTTTTAGATTTCTGTCATGTTTTCTCATTTGGGATAGTATCAACTGATAGGTGAATTAACGGAAGCCAATCTTTAAGGACTTGTGAAGAATAAAGGGAATGATGGCAGGACCAAAATGAAGACAAACTATACTTAGTCAAAACACTATTTTCCCCAAATAATGATGGGAAGTAAAACATTGTGAGCTATACATGCTGTACATGCTGATAGAAAGGAGGACTAGCATTCAGGGTTACAAATGTTCAGTGGTGAATCCCGAAAAACAACAACCGAGGAGTGAGTGTCTCAGTTCTGCATTTCAATATCATATTAAGATATTGGGGTCTATGTGACGGATAATACATTTAAGTTTTGCTGAGAAACTGAGAGCTATGACCTCTCCGCCCAGTGGTGGGATTCAATTTTTTTTTACTACCGGTTCTGTGGGCGTGGCTTGGTGGGCGTGGCATGGCTTGGTGGGCATGGCTTGGTGGGCATGGCAGGTGAAGGATACTGTAAAATCTCCATTCCCACTCCACAGGAATGTTACTGCAAAATCCCCATTTCCTCCAGATCAGCTGGGTCTCGGGAGGTAGAGAATAGATGGGGGCAGGGACAGTCAGAGGTCATATTTACCGGTTCTCCAAACTACTCAAAATTTCCACTACCGGTTCTCCAGAACTGGTCAGAACCTGTTGAATACCAACTCTGCCTCCTCCCCTCCGCTCCTCTCTCTCCTCCCCTCCCCTCTTTCCTTTCCTAGGTTTGGGTAGGGAAGGTTCTGTGTCTTTTCTAGCTTTTCTTAATTACTATCAAGACCATGTTAGGGCTTAAACATGCTGTCGCTGAAGAGAGATACAGAAGAGAGAGGGAGGGAAGGAAGGAAGGAAGGAAGGAAGGAAGGAAGGAAGGAAGGAAGGAAGGAAGGAAGGAAGGAAGAAAGTTTAAGACACATGTGGCTTAAAGGTGTCAGATTGTCCTCCCATTATTAAAATAAATCACATATCTAATCCAAGTCATGTTGAGGAACTACTTTCAACTACAACAAAGATACAAAGCCCCTGTATTGTTTAACACACATTCATGAAAGCTCATGAAATTGATACAAATCTATTACCTTTGTATTTTGTCACCACTGCTGAATTGATGCTATGAGGCTCTTGGAAAGTGACAGTGAGTGATGTGCTGCTTGTTACCATAAGGCAGATGTTGGTTGGTGCCTCAGGGGCTCCTGCGAACAGAGGAAAAACACTGTACTTCATGCGGAACAAATATTTTTCAAACACTGCCCTGGGTCATTGAAGAAATGAGTCGAAGCCATGCAACGAGGGCTGGAGAGCTTTCTACTGAAGTCTCTTGTGTTTGTAATGAAAACAAGGCATCTATGCTAATGAGACTGTTCGACACCATTGGTTTCTCTTGTTCTCTTCGTCTATTTGGGAGAATACAGCGTAAGTATTTCTAATGGCATGTACTTATATGTAAGCATAGTACAAGATTTAGAATATCATCATTTAGAACATCACATTTCCTCAGTAAAACAGGCTTTGCCAAAGGGACAGAATAACGGAAGCACTGATGAATTTTTATTCGTATTTAGAATTTATTTAGACACTGATTGTACTGTATGTTTAGATATCATGTATTTTATAAAAGCAAATATAAGCAGCTGTTTCTAATGCAGGTTTAAGGATGTGTCAGACTGGCTTAGCAGTTAAAACTTTCCTGCATGTAAAACACAGACTATTTGTTAAAAGACTTCATATTTTCTGACATCGGCATCGCAAGTCATGAACCTCACCGCACTGGGGATGAAATATATTTTATTACGTCGCAATGCAAGATGCTTTTCCACTGTTTCAAGCAGCTTCTTTAAGAAGGTCTAATAGTTGCCAACCTTCTTTATGCTAAATGTCCATCTCCATGAACAGACAACTGAATAATTCTTTTCTAACCCTGCACTTGTCTTATTTTAGGAACAGGTGGGTTGCTATTCTACCTGTAACCCATTTGTCAAGCAGGTTAGTTGCGCAGCTGAAACACGGAGAGAGGAATCCCTGGAGACCCAATCTGTTTTATGAATTATTTCTGTTCCACCCATTTCACTCATCCAGGCATTTCTCCCTTGGCTCTTACTGGAATGTTCAAAGCTGGACTTCATGCGTTTGTAAAGCCGGTATCTCCACTCCCAGGCTTTCAGCTGCTTCTCCTTCTCAGAGCTGTCTGTGCCGAGACTTTCACTCATGACTTGTGCAGACAGGTCATTCACCCGTTGCTGAGCTTCCTGGACTAAGTTGTTCAGATGGACGGATCTGCCTTCCACGCTGACAACTGCTAGGAAGAGAAATTGGGTTAAGTTCTGGGACTTTTCAAAGGGGAATGTAGAAGTTAGTCAGCTTTGACGGGAGAGGAGTATGTATATGAAATCATATATGAGAGTATATAGGACAGGGGTGTCAAAACTCAAGGCCCGTGGGCTGAATCCGGCCAGCGGGCTGTTTAGATCTGGCCCACGGGGCCACCCTGGAAATAATGAAGGACTAGCCCATGTTGCCTCTGCCAGTGAAAACACAGCTTGGGAGGATGGTATGCAGCCCTTCCAGGCTCCATTTTCAGTCATTTTCACTGGCAGAGGGTTGCAGGAGGCCGTCGCAGCCAAAAACAGGGCTCAGGAGCCCGTTTTCACTGGCAGAACACTTGAACCACCACAAGCACTCCCAACACGCGTGACATCAAGCTGGCCACACCCATCCTGGCCACACCCAGCCCAGTCTTCCAAGGTCAAACGCAACCCTGATATGGCCCTCAATGAAATCGAGCTTGACACATCTGATATAGGATATGAGAAATATGAGTACTTTAAAGAGTATTAGCCTGTATACTTGTGGATAAGCCCAGGGATGGAAACCAGTCTGTTTACATTAACCTATAAAGATATCATTACTGTTCCAGAGAGAACCAGGTGGCTGTCAGTCAATTAAAATATGGATAGTTCTCGTTTCATGACTACATACAATGCAGTTGTTAAGTGAAATATCATGGGACCGTAACTTGCGATTTTAAGTGCCAGATTCTCCATTGATTCTGCTTGTTGGCAGCTGATGGTAATAATAATAATAATAATAATAATAATAATAATAATAATAATAATAATAATAATAATAATAATAATAATAATAATAATAATAATAATAATAATATAATTTCTATACCGCCCTTCTCCTGAAGGACTCAGGGCGGTTTACAGCCAGATAAAACCAACAATAAATAAATACAATACAATTAAAAACCAATATTAAAAAAACCTATTAAATTTGGCCTACAATTAAAATACATTGACCATAAAACCCCATTAAAATTAATAATTAATAATAATTCTATGCCAATCCTGCGCGGAAGAATGACAATCCTGAGACCATAGGATGCTGTAACAGTGGTAAACACCTGCCAGTTGTATGGTATCTGAATCTCACTTTTGTGACTATGGGGATGCTGTATCGGTCGTCATTGCAAGAACAAGCTGTGAAGTTACTTTTTCAAGACTGTTGTAACTGCAAACAGTCATTAAACAGGGCAGTTGTGAAGCGAGGACCATCTGCATATGGATGAAAGTAAGACACGTAAGAGTGGGATTTGTGTCTTCTAGATATATGATTGACGCGTAACACTTTGTAGCTACTAATAGCTGGTTTTCTATCTCATTAAGGATTCATTTAGCATCTACAATAAGAGCATCTTCTTAGAGATGTGTCTCTGAATCTTCAGCTGCAGTTTTTCTTCGGTTCTGGTATTTATCAATTATGCTCAAAGATATAGTTCTATAGTAAATTTGAGTAGAGGAATTCTGAGATGATGTTGGGAAAAGTATGAAAGAGCCATTAAGAAGGGACTTGAAGTGATGATTGTACAGTCCAGGAGCAAGTGTGAGAAGGAAACTCAAAATAACTATGCCTGATTTGTGGGTTTTTTTTTAAGCCTAGATGGGACAGAGAGAAATTTGGACAGACTTTCAAGATTCTGTTATTATACTTACATCAATAATGTCCCTGGAATCCCTGTGGTTTCAAAGGAGACCAAATTTCTTGATTTGGTCTCCTTTGAAGGATTGATCATTTGTTATGTTGTGCAGTTGTGACCTATAGGAAACTGCAGCGTTGTTGCTACACCCCTAAACAGCTTACTTGCCATTCCATGGACTTGGCTGCTTTTAATATTGCACCAAAAAAAGCAACCATGTGATCATTTTAGCACAAGCCATATCTATTTCGCCTACATTTCAACTTTCTAGAGAGAATGATTTTTTAAAAAAACAACCCATAATGTTTTAAAGAAGATATTAAAATATAATTGAGTTCATGTGCAAGAGTATTATAGCACATAAATGTCATTTGGAGATTGTTCCAAGTATATATTAAGCCATTTTTTTCTTTATTTGAGTTGATACATTTCATTTGTAAGATTTTGACCTCACACATTATATACACTCAAAGCACCTTTATAAAGATAATTCCTTTCCCTAACCTTCTTTGTTCAAATTACTGATTTGCAGAGACTACTGCAAATCCACCAAATGCTGGTTATTGAGTGATTAAGCAAACTTTTAAACAGATATATGCAGAATCACTTGGCAGTTAATTAAGCTGTAATTGCACCCCACTGTCACCAGCAATTCATGGTAACTGCAAATACCTTTTCATTTCTTATAGAAATGTATCTTTAAATACTCTGACAACTTCTTAAACATTTAATTGTATAACGATAGGATTTACAGAGCATGTTAAACCACGGTCTATTTTAACTGTAGTTTGTTGAATAAGCCAATAAGCTCACATTACATGTGAACTCACAAAACATTGTAAATTAACCATACAGGTACAACCATTCATTTAGTGACTGTTTGAAGTTACAACAGCACCAAAAAAAGTGACTTATGAGCCATTTTCATACTTACACCTGTGGCAACATCCCCATGGTCATGTGATCAAAATTTGGGTGCTTGGCAACTGGCATGTACTTATGACAGTTGCAGTGTCCTGAGGTCATGTGATCACTGTTTGTAACTTTCCCAGCCAGCTTCAGACACGCAAAGTCAATGGGAGAAGCCAGAGTCACTTAAGGACTGCATGGTTCACTTAAGAACTGCAGTGATTCAGTTAAGAACTGTGGCAAAAAGACGTAAAGTGAGGCACAACTCACTTTGCAACTGCCATGCTTAGCAACAGAAATTTTGGATTCAATTGTGATTGTTTGTTGAGCACTGCTTGCACTGGCTGAAAATCAAGTCAAGTCAAGTCGTCACATAATGGATTAGTTCACAGCATCTGGTTCAGAGTTCCCCAAGTTTTCCGACTTTGTGGACCAGTGTGGGTGAGGGGGAGAGGGAATGGTTCTGGCGAGTGGCTGGCAAGCATGTGCATGCAGACGCAGCTCCATTTGAATGTGTGCACCTGCCTCTCATGCAAATGGAGCTTACAAAAGTGAGGATGCACATGCGCGCGTGCTTACTGGTCTTTTCTGCAGCTCGGTTGCAAACCCCTCATGGCCCATTAGTGGGCCAAGGCTCACAGGTTGGGGACCCTTGATCTAGTTCAGTGGTTCTCAACCTTTATAGTGCTGCGACCCCTTTAATACAATTCCCCACGATGTGGCGACCCCTTTAATACAATCCCCCACGATGTGGCGACCCCAACCGTAAAATTATTTTCGTTTTGAATTTATCGCGCCTGAAGCCGTATTGGCTAGCGATCTGAACTGCTTGCGATTGCCTTGAGGACGGAGGCATTAAAGCAGAGACTCCTCCCCTATTAAGTTTATCGCGCCTGAAGCCAGATTAGGCTAGCGATTGGGAGTGATTGCAGCTGGCTTGAGGGGGAGACATCAGAGCAAAGATTTCTCTCTTTTTTAATTCATCGCGCCTGAAGCCGAATTTGGCTAGCGATTTGAAGAGCCTGCAGCTGGCTTGTGGAGTCAACCATTGGAGCGCGATTCTTCGACTCGCAAGTATACTTTCCATAATTTCCGATGGTCTTAAGTGACCCCTGGCAAATCGTCATCCGACCCCCCAACGGGGTCCCGACCCACAGGTTGAGAACCACTGATCTAGCTGATGCTAATTTGAAGAGTTTATGTGGGGCTATTTGCATCCCATCTTAGCTATCAGCTGTGGAAGAAGAACTCCACCGGCAGCAGTGATCTGTATATAAAATTCTCCTCTTTAAACTTCCAATGGATGGAGATAGCAAATGCACATGGTGATCAGCACAGTGTATTATTTAGCCACAGAAATGGCTCTAGGTGCCTAGCCTGCGTTCCCAGGCATGTTTGCATTAAAAGCAGGAAATGAAGACTCATTTACGATTGCCCCTCCGTGCCATCAGTCTGCATTTATTTACAGACGGTCAGTGAAAAATCAGCTCAGTCTTTTTTACTTTTTTTTAACTGCTGCTTAGAACACTCAAGGCTGTGTGTTTCCTGCAGATTTGTCATGCCTCATGAATGTTACTTTAGCCGTCAATCACGTGCTTTAATTCCTGTCACCCCTGATTCTTTTTTTTCTCCTCCAGTCACGAACCATGACAGAAAAATAAACAAATAAATATTAAATGACACAACTCTTTTCACTGAACAGCTACAGTAACCCAGGAGAGGGAGAGAGAGAGAGAAAATCACCCTGGAAAGTTAAAGGAGGCCAGTTTAGATGATAATATAAGTGTTTGGACACGACACATCCATAAAAGTGCACCAATTCTACAGACTTTGGTGAAAACAGAGAGCGGGCTAGAATATACAGGGATAACTCAGTAGGCAAAAAAAAATAAAAAAATTCCAGGAAATCGTAGCCTCAGGATACGATTTCCTGGAGCATGGAGACTGGTAGATCCATACGAAATGTTATTAATTTAACTAACTTTAAATTAACAGCAGAGTTTGCTTAAATTCGAGCTCCTGAGGACACAGTTTCATTATGTGACTTCTTTTTATTATTATTATTTGCATTTATATCCCACCCTTCTCCGAAGACTCAGGGCGGCTTACACTATGTCAAGCAATAGTCTTCATCCATTTGTATATTATATACAAAGTCAACTTATTGCCCCCCAACAATCTGGGTCCTCATTTTACCTACCTTATAAAGGATGGAAGGCTGAGTCAACCTTGGGCCTGGTGGGATTTGAACCTGCAGTAATTGCAAGCAGCTGCTGTTAATAACAGACTGTCTTAGCAGTCTGAGCCACTCAAGGACCCCTTGAGTGCTGAGATGCGAGCAAAATCCATTGGTATCATAGTATTCTTAGCCACAAGTTTCCTAACGGCGAATGCAATCCACTAATGGAAGAGCTTGCCTTCAGAAGTTGTGGATGCTCCATCGCTGAATGGAGCATCAACTGAATGGAGCATCAAAAAAGAGGCTGGGCCACCATTTATCTGAAATGGTATAGGGTCTCCTGCTTGAGCAGCGGGTCGGACTAGAAGACCTCCAAGGTCCCTTCCAACTCTATTATTCTATGTTCTACACGGGATGTCAGAATTTGAGTCACAGTTTAAATGAGGGTTGACTGACTCAATTGCTCTCCCCTTGCAAGCACACAGACAAGGGGTAAAAAATGGAGTGGGACAGTTCCCTGAATGGAGACAGTGGACGGTATCATCAAGCAGGTGAGGTGTTCCTCAGGTATTTTTTTGAACAAGGGTCAACCAAGAGCAGTCTGTGCAGCACCACAGGCAAGTTCAAAGGGTGGCCGTCTGGTTCTTATCTTCCAGCCAGAGCTCAGGTATCTTCTCTAGGGTCCCGTGAGCCTCAAACCTTCTCTTGGCTCTAGGTTATCTGCTTATTTACAATTGTCATTGCTTGTTTTTTTGGTGGGGGGGGGGGGGCGGGAGTGGCTTGTTGCTATTGGAAATAAATGCATTCCACGTGGACAGTTGAACTGACTGGAGACTGTTTTCTGTTCTAGAGACCAATGAATTCTCATCTCAGAATCTGCTGGTGGGGAATCAATGGAGAGCTCCTTCTGAAATGACTGAACCCCACAGGTCTGAGCCAGCAGGGCCAATTGGAAGCAAGGTGGGGGAGTTCCAGTTTGGTCACATTTAGAGGGGCCTCAGATTCCCTGTCTCTGAACTGATAGGAGATGGGGTGTTGTAAAAATTTGATAAATAAAATAAATAAAATAAAACAACCCTTTTATTTGTATAAAAGTGTATATTCTGAGATATACATACACCTACACCTACTATCTATCTATCTATCTATCTATCTATCTATCTATTTGTTTTCTGAGGTTTTCACGTGTGTTTGTATGTAGGTCTTTGGTTGTTCGGATTTTCTCCCATGTAAAATTGGAAGTGTCTTGGCGACGTATCGACGAAGTCTCATTCGTCATCTTCAGGTTTCAGCTTCGTGCTTCTTTGCTCCCAGAAGCACGAAGCTGAAGCCTGAAGATGACGAATGAGACTTGCATTCTGAAGCCTGAAGATGACGAATGAGACCTGCAAACAGGGCACACCCCCAGCCAATCAGAGCACAAAAACCCCCCCATCTAATCAGAGCACAGCCAAGCTCCCACCCAATCAGTTCAAACCCCCACTAGCAGTTAAAAAGGAAGAAACATCTGCAATCACACATTGCTCCCAGAAGCACGAAGCTGAAGCCTGAAGATGACGAATGAGACTTCGTCGAAACGTCGCCAAGACACTTCCAATTTTACACGGGAGAAAACCCGAACAACCAAAGACCTATATACAAACACCCGTGAAAACCTCAGAAAACATATATATATATATATATATAGGTCTTGGCATATTCGGGTCTTTTCCCATGCAAAGCTCACACAAGCACAAAGCAGAAATCACCAGCCGGAAGATGATGAGTGAGACCTCGTTGAAACATTGCCAAGATACTCTCAATCTTACACGGGAAAAGACCCGAATATGCCAAGACCTGCACACACACACACACACACACACACACACACACACACACACACATATACACATATATACATACATACACACACACATCTACACACGCACCCATATAAACACATACCATAGACAGAGACATATACAGTAGGTAGGTAGGTAGATAGAGATTCACCTACAGAGAGCCCTCAGCTTACAACCAGTTGTTTAGGGACTATTCCAAGTTACAACAACTCTGAAAAAAAGTGACTAAAAAGTGACACTTAACAACTGTTGCAGCATTTCCATGGTCATGTGATCAGAATTTGGACACTTGGCAACTGGTGTGTATTTCTGATAGCTGCACTGTCTCAAGATCATGTGATCCCCATTTGTGACTTTCCCAGCTGGCTTCTGACAAGCCAAGCCAATGGGGGAAGCCAGATTCGTTTAACAACCGCATGATTAAACTGCGACACATCTCACTTAATAACTGCCTCGCTTAGTTAGTGTCTAATCTCACCCAAGCAAAATTCTGCGGGAAAGGATTTTTGCCTAATCTTTGAATTCTTATGTATTACCATTTTTTTCCAACGCAGTATTTCAAAACCCATCTTTGCGATGTTTCTATATCTCTATGATTTATTCATCGTTAGTATGATGGTGAAACTTACACATTAATATAAGAGCTTGTGTATCCATCAAAATTTTGCCAGCAGCACATTTTGGTACAATCTCATGCGACATGAAAGTCTGGCCTGCGATACAAACTACTATTCAACAATGCTGATTTGCAACTGTTTTTTTTCCTTTTTACTGCAGTTTTGGGTTCAAATAACTTAGTTCATTAAACCCTTTCCCCAATCAGGTATGTACAAGAAGATACTTTGTCTGAAGAGGTGTGACAAAAAAGAACAGTGAGAATTAAAATGTTTACAGGTTAAGCATTTTAACTAGCTGACCTATGTTGGGAAACGCAGCTTCACAGCATCTCACAGCATCCTTCAAATCATTAATCCCAGATTCAAATTTTGATTTGAACGAATCTCCTTAAGATGTCCAGTGGGACCAAAAAACAAAACAAAACAGTATTAAGCTTGATATCCAAATGACATCAGTGCTTTCAAGGCATATCCACAGGGGCCTTTGTTTACTAGCCACATTGGAATGAATGAATGAATGATTTCAATGTTTGTTATTGCCTTGTTCCATTCTGGCCTCCTGTCAGCCCAACAGCTGGCTGCAAACCACAACAGCAGGGCCTGTATACTTGCTTCTTACAGAACTGGGGAAAAGGTGTTTTATGACTAGCGCTATATTCCATTCATGTCTGCTCAAAACAAAATTCCGCTGGCCGGCTCTATAAATTGTATTAGGCTACAGTCAGTGGTGGGATTCAGCCAGTTCGCACCACTTCGGGAGAACCGGTTGTTAACTTTCTGAGCAGTTTGGTGAACTGGTTGTTGGAAGAAATCATTAGGGCAGTGAACCAGTTGTTAAATTATTTGAATCCCACCACTGGCTACAGTTGCTTTTAACTCTGGTTTGCCGTGATTTACATACCACTATGGCATGTAAGCATTATGCTCAATTATTATACAGCTTGTGAAGTTATACAAGGCTTTAAGCATGTTAGAATACAATGATGGGACATACAAGTAGTCCTTGACTTATAGCCATTCATTTAGCAACCATTTAAAGTGACAATAACTGTAAACACAGTTCAATTTTTTAAAAAAAATCAATAATAGAATCATGATTGAAAATGGTTCCAAAATTACAGAATTAAAGAGGAGAATCTTGACCCCTTCAAAATAGGGGGACTGGAGGCTAAAACATATGAAGAACAAGTGCAGGAACTCGGTATGTCTAGTTTAATGAAAAGAAGGACTAGGGGAGACATGATAGTGTTCCAATATCTCAGGGGTTGCCACAAAGAAGAGGGAGTCAGGCTATTCTCCAAAGCAACTGAAGGCAGGACAAGAAGCAACAGGTGGAAATTAATCAAGGAGAGAAGCAACTTAGAACTAAGGAGAAATTTCCTGACAGCTAAAACAATCAATAAGTGGAACAACTTGCCTGCAGAAGTTGTAAATGCTCCAACACTGGAAATTTTTAAGAAAATGTTGGATAATCATTTGTCTGAAATGGTGTAGAGTTTCCTGCCTGGGCAGGGGGTTGGACTAGAAGACCTCCAAGGTCCCTTCCAACTCTGTTATTATGTTATGTTATGTTATGTTACGTTATGTTAAAATAGAATGAATGGGATGGGCACATAGAAATCCCAGGGAAGTACATTTAATAATAATTGTTTGGGTTGAACACTTTAGCCTTTGAGTAGGCGACTATGGAATATCTAGCAGTTCTCCATGATCCAAATAGGAATATGAGTCTTCTTTTTGCTGATTGATAGCATACAGGCGAAAATACAACTGGCTTTAAAGAACTGTGTGTGCCAGTTCTCCTTTGATTTATTTGACCTTTTTAGTATGGTTCTGCTTTGTTTGTACAGTATTCTGCAATACTTACAGTGTGGGCTCTCCTTTGCACCAACTTTCATGAGGATCTTGGCAATGGGCACATTATTCGTCAGGATGGCGATGTCCAGAGCTGTCAATCCCTCACTATTAGGTGTGTTGAGATCCAGCTCCTCTGGTGTGTATTGGTAGAGAAGAACCTGGACAGCATCCAGGTCCTGTTGCTCCACAGCCTCGAACATGGCTTCGCAGCACTGGAAATTCTGTTGGTGAAATAGTTGGATGTGCCTTATGGGTTTTGACATCAATTTTGTAAAAAACATTACACTAAAAACATTGTGCAAAACCTGATCATGCACATTTCAGTAACTATTGTAGAAAGTTAGCACCTACACCCCTCCTAGAAGAATGAAATATTTTGGGAAATATTTAAAAAGGCAGAATATTATGGAATATTTTCCTAAAAGAGAAATGGAGAAACATGCTCTTGGAGACAGAAAGCAGCCTCCAAGACTTTCTTAATAGCCCCAGCAGATGCTGAGGCCAGCTTTTAGAAATGCAGATTTGATAATCCATTTGAGACAGGATATTTTGAAACAAAGGCAGAATGGTAGGATTAGAAGCAGCCATCACCCAAGATCCAACACATTAAGCTACAATAGGAATTATTGCATCACCCTCAGAGCAGTCCAAACTTCAACTAAACTTAGCTCAGACAAACACCTAGGATTTGTACAACAAATCTATCTAATCGGCAAAACCGAAGTCAATGTTTCATCTTTTTTCATCACAAGCACAAAACCCAGAAATGATATCCAAATAAAAAGCATAAATATATTCTTCTCTTTGAATAGAACAATTGATTTAACCATTACTGATTTATCTTCCTTGCTGTGGAAATAATATGCATTTCTGTTTGTGCTTCATAATCTTTACAAACGATCACCATTTACATTAATGAAATTCACTGTATTCTTTCAGATTCTTAATCTTAATTTTCAAGGATTGAAAAACTCAAGAGGCATCTGCAAGATCCAGCGCTTATTGGCAAAAACCGGGTTGCACCTTAAGCTCCATCTCTAGATGTGCATGATTTACAAATATACAAAAGGGGGTTCAATTAGTGTTGTGTTGGTGTGATACTAATTTAATAATTTATTCCATCTTGAACAGCGCCCTCTCCCTTTTTTCAGCCTGGCATCTTTCAGCTGTGGTGGGTCTCCAGTTCTGAATTTCAAATCAAATTGCCCTTGGGATACTGTGGTCCCCACACTTCTGAAAGACCATCCCATATGTTGCCCTGATAGACCGGTCTCACCAGAAAAAAACACTTAATCTCTCCCCTGGTATAGCCGACAAAGCAAGGAGAGCCTGTGGCTTAGAGGTTAATACATTTACCCAATATGCAAATAGCCTGGGTTTGAATCCCAGAAGGTTAGGACTAGCTGATGAAAGCTAAATAATTTGAAATAGATCTATACTAGTCTCCCTTTATTTCTTTGTCAATAAAACATAAATTCAACACAAACATAGTTTGCTGGGAAAGCGACTGCCTGCAAAGACTCCTGGATTGGGGCTGAAAGGCGAAAGCAGAAGCAGTATGCTCTGTCTCATAGTTGCCCTCATAGACCGGTCTCACCAGAAAAAATACTTTATCTGGAAGACTACTTTAATGGGAAAGATGGTGCAGAATAATTCTGGAATAGATTTCAGTGGAAGAAAATTTAGTACCGAGATTCAGATTGTGGCAGCCTTTCTGTTAAAAAACAATGATGATGAGGCTTTATTTTTAATTAAGATATCTTGTTGTCTAACGGATTTGATGGAGAAAGTAATTTAAAATCCAACTCCAAAGGATTCTACCTGCTACTTTGCATTGAAGATGTAGAGTTGTTTGTTTTTGCTTTTGAAATGCAAATTGCCTGAGTTCAGGGATTTACCCTAAAGCAAATACTAGTTTCAGAAGAGAAGTTGCTCTCTGGAATTCTATCTCTGAGCTAATCCCAGGAAATTGGTAGCATAAATTAATAGAATAGAATAGAATAGAATAGAATAGAATAGAATAGAATAGAATAGAATAGAATAGAATAGAATAGGAATTTTTTCTTGGCCAAGTGTGATTGGACACACAAGGAATTTGTCTTGGTGCATATGCTCTCAGTGTACATAAAAGAAAAGGTACCTTCATCAAGGTACAACACTTACAACACTTAATGATTGTTAAGTGCAGGGGTGTCCAAACTTGGTCCCTTTAAGACTTGTGGACTTCAACTCCCAGAGTCCCTCAGCCAGCAAAGCTGGCTGAGGAACTCTGGGAGTTGAAGTCCACAAGTCTTAAAGGGACCAAGTTTGGACACCCCTGGTTAAGTGTATTAAGTGTATATTAAAGAATATAATTCACACTGGAGGGGGGAAAATCCAAAGAAATGAAATTACATGTAGCACTCATTAAGACATTAGATCTCAGAAAGTTTGGGCTTATAATCAACAATGGTAGATAACCAGGAGTGAAATCCAGCAGGTTCTGACAGGTTCTGGAGAACCGGTAGTGGAAATTTTGAGTGGTTCAGAGAACCGGCAAATACCATCTCTGACTGGCCCCAGAGTGGGGTGGGAGTGGAGATTTTGCAATATCGTTCCCCCAGGAGTGGGGAGGGAATGGGAATTTTGCAATATCCTTCCCCTGGAGTGGGGAGGGAATGGAGATTTCGCAGTATTCTTCCCCTGCCACGGCCACCAAGCCACATCACAGCCACCAAGCCATGCCCACAGAACTGGTAGTAAAAAAAATTGGATTTCACCACTGTAGATAACAAATACACAGTAATAGGTTTCTCCTAATATCCTATGGTATAGTTGGCAAAAATAAAGATAAACAAAAAAATGACATTAGCCATCATAGCTAAAAATAAATCAGGATTGTGATGATCTCGAGAAAGGAAATCAGGTCCAGAAATGTCCCATCATTATCTGATACTTCTTTATAAAAATTAAATCCACATCTCCTTGGACAGATCCACTGCAATAGGATTTCACGCTCCCACAATGAATAAAGACATACCGAAATGATATGCCATTTCCAGAAAATCTCACTACGTGGAAGTAAGGGCCATATCAGTGATCCAAAGATGTCATCACCCATCACATCCTTTATGTCACATCGATCGTCCCTGTGATCTGATATCTGCAGATCATCCAGAACATGACTATATGTGAAGAAGAAAGGATTGACATAGTCCAATGTCACATAGCTGCACCACATAGCTTGGTATTTAAGCCCAGGAAAAAAAAGAAATCATTAGACCTCCCTTTAAAAGGCAGTTTGCTCAGATGGAAAAGAACAACCACAGGAAGCAAACCAATGTACCTTCTTGCAATTGCTCTTGAAAGAAGCATGTATAGAACCATATTATCACCCATAAGATTTTTGCTTACAAAGATGTCTATCTCAGTAACACTGCTCAGCAATGGTGACTTGGCGGGTCCTATAAAATTCTCTTTTCGGTATCCCTTTGGGATAATTAGCCTGTAGCATTTTTCTCATTGGGGACTCGGTGGCTCAAGGGGCTAGGATGTTGAGCTTGTGGATCGAAAGGTCGGCAGCTCAGCGGTTCGAATCCCTGGTGCTGCCGTGTAACGGGGTGAGCTCCCGTTACTTGTCCCAGCTTCTGCCACCCTAGCAGTTTCGAAAGCACGTAAAAAAATGCAAGTAGAAAAAATAGGGACCACCTTTGGTGGGAAGGTAACAGCGTTCCGTGCGCCTTTGGCGTAGAGTCATGCCGGCCACATGACCATGGAGACGTCTTCGGACAGCGCTGGCTCTTCGGCTTTGAAACGGAGATGAGCACCGCCCCCTAGAGTCAGGAACGACTAGCACGTATGTGCGAGGGGAATCTTTTACCTTTTATCCCCTCAGCAACTTTTCCCTTTGGGAACTGAGGTTGGCTCATTAAAGGAGGGGGGAACACAAAGACTTTGCTCCCTGCAGGCGCTTTTCCTTATTTTTCGCCTTATGTGGGTTAGCCTGGGAGTGGCCAAAAGCCATTACTTATATCGAATGGGTTTTCCTGGATGGAAAGGAAATGTGGTGTCTTTATTCTGTGGTGAGAACTGTACCGCATGAGATGTTCTTGTGGCAGAAAGAAATGATTCTGCAAATTTATATGCTTTCCCACAAAGCTTTGAAGAGCTGCCTGGAGAACTGTGACGAAGAGCCACGTTTGAGCCTTCCTGTTGGATGTGTTTGTGAAGTTCACAGAAGGTGCATCTCTGGAGAAATTAACCGACACAAAAGCAACTATTTAAGGGGAGGGGGGACAGCCCTCCACTTGAAACAAGGCAGATGAAAGCAGAACTGACCTAGTTAGCTGCTGCAGATGAGCAGTTCAATAAATCCTCTTCCTCCCTCTTACTTCAAAGCCAGCACGAACGCCACACCACAGAGGATTCTAATCTAGCCTCCTCCTTCGTGTGAGTCCCTCACCTGCTGTCTTACGTGGGACAAAACAATTTTATCACTATCTACAATGTGTGTGAATGGGTCCAAAGAAGTTACCGTATATACTCGAGTATAAGCCGAGTTTTTCAGCATGTTTTTTGTGCTGAAAAACGTCCCCTCGGCTTATACTCGAGTATATCAACTTATCTCAGTTTTTTTCTTCTTTTTTTCACATTATACCGGATGGTGCAAACTTGGCGGGCTTTTGCATTAGCGCGGGGAAGCCCTGCTGGTGCAGTGAGAGGGCGGGGCGGGGGAGCCGCCAGCCTTCTCGGCTGAGGGAGGGAGGCTTTCCCTGACCGGTAGCTGCCTCATTTCCCTCCCTCGGCTTATACTCGAGTCCCCAGTTTACCCCAGTTTTTTGGGGTAAAATTGGGGACCTCGGCTTATACTCGGATCGGCTTATATTCGAGTATATATGGTAATTTTCCAAAAAGAGAGCCAGTTCGGTCTAGTGATTAAGGTACTAAGCTAGAAAGTGGGAGACTCAAAGAGTTCAACTCCTGCCTCAGATACGAAAGTCAGCTGGGTGACTTGGGGCCACTCACTCTCCCTCAGCCCAACCTACCTCACAGGGTTGTTGTTGTTGGGAAAATAGGAGGAATAAGGTGTTTGCTGCCCTGAGTTATTTGTAAAAACAATGGAGGCAGGATATTAAACAAACATATAAACAAATAAGGCAATCATATGCTTTCTCCCTGAATCCCTTTTATGATAAGTTTTAGGATTAATTTTATTGTCAGGATTCAGAACAGAATACAAAATATCGCCAAAGCCTATAAATCCATAGGAAAAAAAGAAATGGGCACTTAGCCAGCAAACATTTGCCTGCACTATTATGCTGAAATTAGACAGCACCATGCTCTCTTTTAATTAATGTTGGCTGCCTTCAAATTAATGTGAACATTGACTGGTTGTCTTATAAAGCACTATAAGCCATATATGTATATTGTTTTTTTTTATTATTTATTTATTTATTTATTTATTTATTTATTTTTGTCATAACAGTATATATAAGCATTAACATGAAATAACTATATAATATATAAGCACATATATGAGCATAAGTATGTAATAACTATATTAATTGGATATAATGAAGAGGAACAATAGGACAGGGAACGGTAGGCACATTTGTGCTCTTATGCACGCCCCCCCTTTTTTTTTTTTTATTGAAAGAGTTTTAAAAAAACAAAAACATTTTCCCCTTTTTCCCCTCCCAAAAAAACAAAACACCCCTCCCCCACCCCCCGGCTTCCCGGGTCAATCACAAGGTAAAGTTATACATAAACCAAGCATAGAATAAAATTTTCCCTTCCAATCCAAATAACCACATCCAAAGCTTTTCATCTCCCAACCCCCTCCCCATTACATAAAATAACTTTCTAATTATTCAAAGGCAATCTGATATTTCTTAATCTGATATCTGTTTTGTAGATAATCAATCCATTTTTTCCATTCAATTAAATATCTTTCCTGCGTATTGTCTTTTAAAAACGCTGAGATTTTAGCCATCTCAGCCAAATTAATAACTTTCAATATCCATTCTTCTATTGTAGGTATCTCTTCTTTCTTCCAGTATTGTCCAATCAACAGTCTTGCTGCTGTTATTAAATTCAGAATCAATTTAGTCTCAATCCCTGTACAATCTGTTATAATTCCCAAAAGGATTATGCACGCCCCTTATAGACCTCTTAGGAATGGGGTGAGGTCAATGGTAGATAGTTTTTGGTTAAAGATTTTGGGATTTTGAGAAGAGACCACAGAGTCAGGTAAAGTGTTCCAAGCACTGATGATTCTGTTACAGAAGTCATATTTTCTGCAATCAAGATTGAAGTGGTTAACATTAAGTTTAAATCTATTGTTTGCTCTTGTATTGTTGTGATTGAAGCTGAAGAAGTTTTCAACAGGAAGAACATTGCAATAGATGATTCTATGAGTTAAACACAGGTCCTGTCGAAGGTGGCGGAGTTCTATGTTTTCTAAACCCAGGATTTCAAGTCTGGTGGCATAAGGTATTTTTGTTGTATTTGGAGGAGTGGAGAATTCTTCTTGTAAAATATTTCTAGACACGTTCAATTGTGTTGATATCAGAAATGTGGTATCGGTTCCAAACAGGCGAGCTGTATTCAAGAATTGGTCTAGCAAATGTTTTATATGCTCTGGTTAGTAGTGTAGTTTTTTTGGAAAAGAAGCTACGTAAGATTAGGTTTACAACTCTTAGAGCCTTTTTTGTGATGTAGTTGCAGTGGGCTTTGGCACTTAGATCATTTGATATTAAAACTCCAAAGTCTTTAACAGGGTGGGGGTCATCATTGTGTATGCCACTCTGTTTTTTTTTTTTTTATTGAAAGAGTTTTAAAAAAAACAAAAACATTTTTCCCCCTTTTTTCCCCCTCCCTCCCAAAAAAAAACAAAACATTTTCCCCTTTTTCCCCTCCTCCCACCCCCCGGCTTCCCGGGTCAATCACAAGGTAAAGTTATACATAAACCAAACATAGAATAAAATTTTCCCTTCCAATCCAAATAACCACATCCAAAGCTTTTCGTCTCCCAACCCCCTCTATGCCACTCTGTTTTTAAAAGTGAAGTTCTTACCAAAAGTTGTTGTTGTTGTTGTTAGTTGCAAACTTGTGTCCGACCCATCGCGACCCCATGGACAACGTTCCTCCAAGCCTTCCTGTCCTCTACCATTCTCTGGAGTCCATTTAAACTCATGCCTACTGCTTCAGTGACTCCATCCAGCCACCTCGTTCTCTGTCGTCCCTTTCTTCTTTTGCCCTCAATCTTTCCCAGCATTAGGCTCTTCTCCAGTGAGTCCTTCTTTCTCATTAGGTGGCCAAAGTATTTCAGTTTCATCTTCAGGATCTGGCCTTCTAAAGAGCAGTCAGGGTTGATCTCCTCTAGGACTGACCAATTTGATTGCCTTGCAGTCCAAGGGACTCGCAGGAGTCTTCTCCAGCACCAGAGTTCAAAGGCCTCAATTCTTTGGCACTCAGCCTTTCTTATGATCCAACCTTCACAGCCATACATTGCAACTGGGAAAACCATAGCCTTGACTATACACACTTTTGTCGGCAGGGTGATGTCTCTGCTTTTTAGTACACTGTCTAGATTTGCCATAGTTTTCCACCCCAGGAGCAAGCGTCTTTTAATTTCTTGGCTGCAGTCCCCATCTGTGGTGATCTTGGAGCTCAGGAAAATAAAATCTGTCACTACCTCCATTTCTTCACCATCTATCTGCCAGGAATGGAGAGGGCCGGATGCCATGATTTTAGTTTTCTTAATGTTGAGTTTCAAGCCAACTTTTGCACTCTCCTCCTTCACCCGCATCAAGAGACTCTTTAGTTCCTCTTCGCTTTCTGCCATTAGAGTGGTATCATCTGCATATCTGAGGTTGTTGATATTTCTTCCGGCAATCTTAATTCCAATTTTTGATTCATCTAGCCCTGCCTTTCTCATGATGTGTTCTGCATATAAGTTAAATAGGCAGGGTGATAGTATACAGCCTTGCCGGACTCCTTTCCCAATTTTGAACCAATCAGTGGTTCCGTGTCCAGTTCTCACTGTGGCTTCTTGACCCGCATACAGGTTTCTCAAGAGACAAATAAGATGGTCTGGTACTCCCATCTCTTTAAGAACTTGCCACAATTTGTTGTGATCCACACAATCAAAGGCTTTAGCATAGTCAATGAAGCAGAAGTAGATGTTTTTCTGGAACTCCCTAGCTTTCTCCATGATCCAGCATATGTTGGCAATTTGATCTCTAGTTCCTCTGCCTCTATGAAATCCTGCCTGTACTTCTCGATCCACATACTGCTGGAGCCTAGCTTGTAGGATTTTAAGCATAACCTTATTAGCATGTGAAATGAGTGCAATGGTGCGATAGTTTGAACATTTTTTGGCATTGCCTTTCTTTGGAATTGGAATGTAAACTGACCTTATCCAATCCTGTGGCCATTGTTGAGTTTTCCAAATTTGCTGGCAAATTGGGTGTAGCACTTTTACTGCGTCGTCTTTTAAGAATTTGAATAGCTCAGCTGGAATACTGTCTCCTCCACTAGCTTTGTTGTTGCTCAGATTTCCTAAGGCCTATTTGACTTCACATTCTAGGATGTCTGGCTCAAGGTTAGTGACCACCCCATCGTGGTTATCAGGGATGTTAAGCTCATTCTTGTATAGTTCTTCTGTGTAATTTTGCCACCTCTTCTTAATCTCTTCTGCCTCTGTTAGGTCCCTGCCATTTTGGTCCTTTATCATGCCTTTATCATGCTTTCATCATGCCTACTTACCAAAAGTAGGTGGCGTTAATTGGAAATGATAGAAATGTGGTCTCGGAGTACAGTTTTCAATATAATTTGGAATTCTCCTACCACAAGGGAATTTTGATAAAAATGTGGAAGAATTAAATAGAATCATTTCCTTTGCGGTAATAGAGCAGGAGAAAAACACTTTGCATTACTACCACATGTTAATTTAAACTTTAAACTATAAATACTGCTGCATGGTAGGTGTTGAATGTCTCATGGAATAGTGTCCATAATGGCACTGATCAATGTTAGACAATATAATTTGGATGCATCCTTTGTCTTATGATAAGGCTGCTTGAGTAGCTACAACAATGTGAGGAAGAGTTACATCCAATCTATCCTGCTTCCTGGGCCACTCAGACTCTGGGGTTCAGGAGTATCAGATGCTACTGTCAAGTCTGTTGAAAGATCTTCTGGAACAGACCCTGGTGCCATTTCTGTGTCCATCTACTACACAACGGATTCCATCTGGGTTCCTGGTTGCATCAGAATCTCCCGGGAACATTGAACCAAGGGATTTTTCAGAACTTTGCCAAGATATTCAGGTTGGAACAGATGGCATGGAGGTCACGGAATGTTGGATATAGATCACTCTTGATGTGGTCCCACACCCCATCCCATTTCTCATCTTCATTTAAGGATTCTTTCATTGTCCCACAGCTTTACTATCACTTTTAATAAGGACACAGTTTTATCCATGTAATTTGATTAACAGAAGCTGCTAAGATAATATTTTGTGGATTTGACTAAAATTCAGGGCAATCAGTGGGTTTACATCCTTCAGATTCTTAGTAAACTGATATATGAGTAATGTTCTGTAAGCAAACAGTGTATAAAAATCAAATCTGTGTATGTCTACATATATCTTTTAATATGTCTGTGGTTGAGATGGAATTTTTGACTACAAAATGAACAATATATACTATACCATTGATTGATTGATTGATTGATTATTTTCCCCCCCAGGATAATCTATCCCTAATGTGGTCTTCAGGTTAAGGTTAAAATGACATAATCATCCTTCTATGCATGGCAGAATAGGATGAAATATCTTTACCACGACTGAGACAGTTTTTTCCTCACCTTCCAAGATAGTGTCTCATCTAAAATGTATTAGAACAGGGGTCTCCAACCTTGGTCCCTTTAAGACTTGTGGACTTCAACTCCCAGGAATTGAAGTTCACAAGTCTTAAAGGGACCAAGGTTGGAGACCCCTGTATCAGAATATAATACTGCCTTGAAAAAGTGACTCTTCGTGCAGTTATTCCAATAGTTTATAAGGAAACATTCCAGTAAAAGACCACTGAATACCTATTTAATAACCAATCATCCTGAATTTTCAGAAGACTCTTAGACCTGTTTTGCCTGAATAGCATTTTGCAAAGGTCAGTCTGTGAAAACCACAGATCTTGTTCCATTTGCAACCCAACTGTGATCAGGCTAGCAGAATCTATTTCTTTATTTATGATCCCAGGCCAGTAAAGACAGAGACTATTAGACTATGCCAAAGAAATTCAGTGGTATATATTTTGATGGGTTGCTTGCTTTTAACAAAATAGGAAAAGAAGTGCATATGGTAAACTTCTGCCAGCCTTAATGCATCTATCTTAATTAAAACATTGTCATCCATATTTTGTTTAAAAAATCACCCAGTAATACCATTGCCATGTCCCTTTCTGCCCTTGGTGGATATTTTTTTTAAAAGTAAAAATGCACCATTCCCACTATGGAAAACTTGGCTATACATTCCTGATGCATACTATATACTGTATGAAGGAGAGTTAGTTTGTAGTAGCTAAAGGCATCAGCTACAAACCATTAGATTATGAGTCCCACTTTAGGCTTGAAGCCAGCTGGGTGACTTCGAGCCAGCCGAACTACTGAACTAACTACTACCAAAGAAAACTTCAAGGCCTTCTCTAGACAATCACCAGAAGACAATACTGACTCCTACTCCAGAGGTTATGGGTGCTCCAACACTGAAGGTTTTTAAGAAGAGTTTCTAAATCATTTGTCTGCCTTGGTATAGGATCGTAATGGAGAACCTATGGCACCTGTGCCCAAAGTGGCACACAAAGCCATATCACCCGGCATACACAGCCTTGCCTGTTTGTCTTCCAGGTTTCTGGCATGCATGCTCACGCAATCACCTGTCCTTTGCATGTCTGGTAGTGCCGAGAACCGGTGTGCGCATGCGCACCAGCCAGCTGATTGTTGGGTGTGCATGCACGCCATAACCCGGAAGTTTGGCTTTTCTGGAGCACGATCCCTTCGCGCGCATGGCAGTGCCAAAAACTGGCCTGCACATTTGCGCCAGCCAGCTGATCATCAGGCGCACATGCACGGTAGAACCCGGAAGTTCAGCTTTTCCGGAATGCAGCAGTGACAAGGGCATGTGTGCATGCACAACATTTCCGTGCAAACTTTTTGGCGCTCGGTGCCGAAAAGGTTCGTCATCATTGGTATAGGGTCTCCTGCTTGAGCAGGGGATTGGACTAGAAGACCTCCAAGGTCCTTTTCAACTGTGTTATTCTGTTATTCCAAGGCACAAACACACACACATACACACACACACACACACACTCGTACACAGAGTTATATTGGCTATTTTACCAATCTGAGCAGATATGACATTAAATTGTATGAATCCAGGAGATACCAAAGACTTACCACTGAAGACTTCCGGAGACTGAGACGATCTGTTCGGGCTCTGAAATACACTTCATCAAAGGATGAGTGGCTTCCCTTCAGCTTCTCGGAGAGGTTCCGGTAGAGACGCTTGGCAGCATTGGGAGAAGATGGGGGGTTATTCTTTTTGGTCTGGGAAAGTTGTAAGCTCTGCATTTGCTGGGTCATTTTTCACAAGGCAGTTCCTACAAAAGAGGCAGGACAGCTTTGCCGTTAGAACAAGGACACACTTGAACCTGGCAAGTGAGTTCATTGGAAATAACCTATATTAGAATCTTAGAAATCTAAGTTTCTGCATGAAAACAGCAGTTTTTGCAAACAAAAGAAGAAATTATGTCAGTGGTAAATATTTGGTCTGTTTTCAGCCTGCCTTCCTAGTCCCAAATCAAATTACTTTTGTTCAATTTCTCTGGAATGGAAATAATTTTGGGATTCCTCATCTTGATTGATGCACTCGTTCTTTTTTAATGCTGATTGGGGGCCTTTTTAAAACCCTGGAGTATAGTGTTTATCTGAGCACCATCCTATTCCATATTCATATTTTTGCTTTCTCTGTCACTGTAATTTCATTCTCTGTTATTTTTTTTTTCTTTATTAGAGCCAATAGCCCAATCTTGAGAGTGGGCAGAGAAATCTGGTTTACAATGGGGGCCTTGACCAAACCACACTCATCCCATCATTTCATATGCTGAATTATATTTCAGATGGGATCCTTTCCTCCATGGGTGGGGCCCAAGCAACTGCTGCCACCTTAAATAAATAAGTAAAATCCAGTGGTGGGATTCAAGTAATTTAACAACCGGTTCTCTGCCCTAATGATTTCTTCCAACAACCAGTTTGCCAAACTGCTCAGAAAGTTAACAACCGGTTCTCCCGAAGTGGTGCGAACTGGCTGAATCCCACCACTGGTAAAATCGCTGGTTCTGTTGTTTCAGGAAATTTGGCAAAAAGGGAAAAGGAACAATATGCCAGTGACCAAGTAAACTATGATTTCTCAGAACATCTCAGGAATTCTGTAGCTCAGAGCGATGGGATGTTTATTTGTCGGATCTAAGAAACTTGGTACTTCCATTTGAAAGAATCAAGCAACTGAGAGGGAAAACTCTGGCCAAATACCCAAGTGGAACTGCTGCCCATCACAAGTAAAGTAATATCAGGCTAGAGGGAGCAACTGGCCAGCCTTGCATTAGGACTTTTGTGACCCTGTCAAAGGGTGCCCTGCTTCTTTCTATTCTCGACACTGCCTGTCCTCCCTGGTTTTCCTTTGGCTTTGATCTGATTGTGCTTCTTTGAAAAGGCAGGAGCAATCCACCATAAATGATTCTTGCAGAAAAAGAAAAACAAGTTTTCAACATTTAAAAAAAAACACACACATATTTTCTCATTGCTTGCACATAAGGAACAAATTTGTTTTGCACTCTAGAGACAGGCAACATTTGGGGGCAAAAGGGACATTTTTGTAAAATTGTGAGTTTGGGGGCGGTCTAATAAAATGATGCCAGGAGAGATAAGGGTGGGAGTGGGACTCACAAAATAAGGAGTTGATATTTAGGAGACAACCATAAAAACTCTAGCTCCCCTGTGTAACAACACTCTGGTTGTTTGTTACCTGTGCACACTTCTGGCCAGTTCTTCACAGGGCACCAGGTCAAGAAAGAAACTCCATAAATACTACTACACCTATGCTATATTAATATAGATTAGGGGTCAGCAACTTGTGGCTCTGGAGCTGCATGTGGCTCTTTCATCCCTCTGTTGTGGCTCCCTGACTGGTCGGCTCCAAAATTGATAGGGCTTTCAGTTAGGACAGATAGAGGAAAAAGGATGCTGCACTAGGAGGAGACTCTATGGTGGGGGAACTGGACTTCCAGTCAGCTCCAGAATTGAACAGGGGCTTCCGGTTAGGACCTTTGTGGCTCTTTCAGTGCTTAAGGTTGCCAATCCCTGATATAGACTATATATAGCAGTGGTGGGATTCAAATAGTTTAACACCCGGTTCTCTGCCCTAATGACCGGCTGGGTAGGTGTGGCTCGGTGGTCATGTGACTGGGTGGGCGTGGCTAACTCAATGTCACTCATGTCAATGGGTCCTTTGCCTTAGCTGGTACAATGTAATAAGGGTTAAGCAGAGAGGCAGTTTCTGTAAGCAGGGTAATAAGGATTAGGCTAGAAACACCACCAGAATGTTTCCTTCCTGCCTTCCTTACAGGATTAGCCCTATAAAGTGGGAAAAAACAAGATTTCTTCCAACAACTGGTTCGCTAAACTACTTAGAAAGTTAAAAACCAGTTCTTCCGAATAGGTGCGAACTGGCTGAATCCCACCACTGGACTATGGTAATAAAATCTTGAAAGCCTTTTTTTCCTTCTTTCCCTCTTACATTCCAGAGTGCTAAGGCAGAGCTAATTTGAATTTCATCCCGTATTCTTCCTGACCTGGATTTAAATCATATAAAACTACCGTTGCAGTTTTTCCAAACCCGTCTCTGCCGCTCTGAAGAAAGTACTGTACTGTACTATCCACCCATTTGATGTTTAATCGGCGTGTTAAGAATCACCCAGATTTCAATGCTCACTTTATAGTTGGAAAGTGAACTGTTTTTGTGTAAGTTAATTCAGAAATTCAGCAGTGGGATGTGCGGGATGAACTGCTTGCTTAGAGTAATGTCATTCCTTCCTTTGATCCAGTCCATAATGAAGTCCCAGCCTTGCTTTGATAACCAGGCATCAGAAGTATTTCTATTTTTCTTCCCACTGAACCCTTCTCACTAATTGGTCATAAAATTCAACAGAGGCACAAGGTCTGGTACCACTCTCAACTTTCTACCTGTTAAAAGTGATGGTGGCGGATGTCTGAAACCTAAATTGGCTTAAATCACAAATAGCCTTGCACGCTTCCAAGGCTGGTGAACTATTGTAAACAGATGAATTCTCTAAATGGCTAACATATGCCAGGAGACAAGCTAATAATTGGTATGTTCACTGAAGAACGTGCTTCATTAAACTCAAGTGACAGTTTCTATAAATGGAAAAAGAAACCTGAGAAGTGCTTCCCCATACATGAAAAAGATAGGAGGAGTGAGAACAAAAAGGTAGGTGGAAGTTTGTCGACTTTTTAAAATGTAGCAACTTAAAACATAGAAGAAGCAGAGGCTTCTTTTGGTTATGTCCCTGAATACCCCAATTATCTCTTGGCTTTAAAAGAGCTGTCCAATCTTTTCTTTGTGAGATAGGGAGAGATGTATGCTGCCCAGAGTCACTTCGTGTGAAATTTATTTATTTAACTTATTAAATAACTAATTTATTCTATCTATCTAGATAGATAGAAAGATGGAAAGACAGATGATAGATAGGCAAAGGGATAGATAGATAGATAGATAGATAGATAGATAGATAGATAGATAGATAGATAGATAGACAGACAGACAGACAGACAGACAGACAGACAGACAGACAGACAGACAGAGGGATAAATAGATAAATATTGATAATAGATAGACAGACAGATGAATAGAATAGAATAGAATAGAATTTTTATTGGCCAAGCGTGATTGGACACACAAAGAATTTGTCTTGGTGCATATGCTCTCAGTGTACATAAAATAAAAGATACGTTCATCAAGGTACAACATTTACAACACAAATGATGGTCAATATATCAATATAAATCATAACGATTGCCAGCAACAAAGTTACAGTCATACAGTCATAAGTGGAAAGAGATTGGTGATGGGAACGATGAGAAGATTAATATTAGTGCAGATTTAATAAATAGTTTGATTTATTTAATAAATAAACTGTTGAGGGAATTATTTGTTTAGCAGAGTGATGGCCTTCGGGAAGAAACTGTCCTTGTGTCTAGTCGTTTTGAGGGTAGGAGTTGAAACAGTTTATGTCCTGGATGTGAGGGATCTGTCTGGGATGTGACAGATAGGAAGATAGATGGATAGATGGATAGATAGATAGATAGATAGATAGATAGGTAGGTAGGTAGATAGGCGGACAGACAGACAGAGGGATAAATAGATAAATAGAGATAATAGAGATAGATAGGAAGATAGATAGATAGATAGATAGATAGATAGATAGATAGATAGATAGATAGATAGATAGATAGATAGATAGATAGATAGATAGATAGATAGATAGATAGATAGATAGATAGATAATTGATAGATGGACAGATAGATAGATAGATAGACAGAGTATAGAAATCCTTGTTTGAAATTCCATGTTTCAAATCCATGTTTGAAAATAGACATTAATTTTCATAATATTGATTTCTATCTTGAAGTTTAGAATGGAACCTTGTTGAATTCAGCCCTCAATAACTTCAGGCAGTAGATAAGACCACCCCTTTAAAAAAAATTCTCAGGCTTTCTCCTGCTATACTATATAGTTCTAAAGCAGGGTTCCTTTTGGAGATGGCATGTTATTATGAACACTCCCATAAAGTAGCCCTATCTAGTTAAAACAACTCATCCTTTACTAAAAGGCAAGGCTGCTTCTCACTAACCCCTCTAGCTTCTTATTATGCTGTCTGTCATCTCATCTTGTATTTGGAAAAAAAAAATTCCTAGGCAAATGAATGTACGTCAGAAGAAGCCTGGCTTGCTGCCATTCCCTATTTTTATTTTTAAGGTGACCTTCGGGATCTCTGTGCGAGTGTCTGTTTCAAGTGAGAGAAAGCTGGCTGAGCACCTTCGATGGAAGGAAAATGGAGGGAAAGGGAGCTTTAGAATGAGAACTGAAAGAGTGGAAATGTTTCGTCAGGCTTACTGAAATGAAAACAGGGCACCAGGACGTGTACAGATTCCAGAACTAGAGTGATTTTGAAACTAGCCAGGATGTTGGATTCGAGATTATGATATTGGCAGTTTATGAGGCAGAGTGGGAACCAATCAGAACGGAAAGCCTTCTTGATGTTATATACCTGGAAGTAGGTTCCAGATGGTAACAGATTAACAGAGTTGGAAGGGACGTTGTAGGTCATCTAGTCCAACCCCCCGCCCAAGCAGGAGACCCTACACCATTTCTGACAAATGGCAGTCCAATCTCTTTTTGAAATTCTCAAGTGATGAAGCTCCCACAGCTTCCGAAGGCAACTTCTGTTCCATTGGTTTGATTGTTCTCACTGTCAGAAAATTTTCTCCTTATTTCCAGGTTAAATCTCTCCTTGTTCAATTTCCATCCATTGTTCCTTGTCTTGCCTACAGGTCCTTTAGAAAATAGCTTGGCAGCCTCCTCTCTGTGGCAGCCCCTCGAATATTGGAACACTGCTATCATGTCACCCTGTTCCTTCTCTTCACTAGACGAGCCATGCCCAGTTCCTGTAATTGTTCTCCATATGTTTTAGTCTCCAGTCCCCTAATCATCCTGATTGAAGAACCCATCTGCATTATTGCTCTAGGCTAGATTATGAAGACTTCGGTTCTCTATTTATTTATTATTATTTATTTATTATTTATATTTTTATACCGCCCTTCTTCAAAGACTCAGGGTGGTGTACAGCCAGAATAAAACAGTATATCAATAAAAATCTAATTCAATTTGGCTAAAAGTTAAAAATAATAAGATAAAAATTATAAAAGACCCTATAAAACCCTATAATCCCATTAAAGGGGAGTGAGCATGCTCCTGGCAGGTCTACCAGTCTGACTGGGTTGGCCTCCAGTTTTAGCAATAGCTTTGGGATAGGCAAATAATTAATTTCCTCTTTGTTTTTAATTAGCAACCAAGGTAAATTGCAAAACAGACGTTTAACTTAAAAATTGATCCTTTTCTATGGAACCCATGCTGTCTTGTCCTGGGTAGGGGATGGCCTAGATCAGGGGTCACCAACCTTACAGACCTCAGGCACAACTAAATTCATAATTTTAAAGCCCGTGGATTTAATATATTAAATTAATATGATTTTTTAAAATAAAGATAAATAGTATTTAGTGCAATATAAAAAATGCAAATAATTTTTCTGCGGACCATCAGAATTTTCTCACAGACCACCAGTGATTGGTGGCCGCTGGCTTAGATCAGTGGTTCTCAACCTTTTCTTCATAACAGACTCCCTTTAAATACCTTTTGTGACCACGGGGCCCCCAAGACTTAATATTTAAATCACAACATTTCCTCAAGCCTTCATGGGACCCCCTGTGATGGCATTATGCCCCCCACCCAGGGTCCATGGATCCCAGGTTGAGAACCACTAGCCTTGATGGTCCCCAAAATACCTTCTATTCAGTGGTGGGATTCAAATAATTTAACAACCGGTTCTCTGCCCTAATTATTTCTTCCAACAACCAGTTCACCAAATTGCTCAGAAAGTTAACAACCAGTTCTCCCAAAGTGGTGCAAACTGGCTGAATCCCACCACTGCTTCTATTCCTTACATTTAACAATTCTATGAACTTAAAGGTAATAGATTCAGTTCCTTTTCTTTTTCTACCTTTCAGATTTTTTGTGGGCAGGTCTCCCCACACACTTTCTTTCTTAGAGTCATCTGCTACCAATACTCTAGAGCAGGGGTCTCCAACCTTGGTCCCTTTAAGACTTGTGGACTTCAACTCCCAGAGTCCCTCAGCCAGCTTTGCTGGGAGTTGAAGTCCACAAGTCTTAAAGGGACCAAGGTTGGAGACCCCTGCTCTAGACCATGGGTGTCAAACTTGTGGCCTGCAGGCCAGATGCATTATGCGCTAGCTATGCTCATGCCCAGTTTAGCAAAGGGGAGGGGAGTTGTGATACGTCACGTGACAATGCCATGATGATGTGAGTTTGACACCCCTGCTCTAGACCAGGGGTAGTCAACCTTTTTATACTACCGCCCACTTTTGTATCTCTGTTAGTAGTAAAATTTTCTAACCGCCCACCGGTTCCACACTAATGTGCCGTGTATCGTCATCTGCACATGCTTCTTGCGCATCGTGGATTGGGTTGGGGGGGCACCGGCTACAGCTCTGCTTGTCTGTTACAGCTGGGTGGGGTGGGGGAGATGCGCGAGCTATTCTGGGATGAGGCTTTTTTGTTTGCGTTCGCACTATAGCGCCATTTAGTTTCACTTACGTAACGTGAACTAAACTTATGCATGGGCGATACAAATAGTATATTTTCAGAAATTTATATTGTCACGGGGAATTTTATGAAAACCAAATGATTCTATGAAATTTTTTTAAAAAGTCAATTAAATTAAAAAAAAAGGAAAGTGCTTCAGTATCGGACAAAACCCCTACTGCCCACCATTAAAGCTGGAACGCCCACTAGTGGGTGGTAAGGACCAGGTTGACTATCACTGCTCTAGATGGTCACTGATTTCTGTAAAGCGATTTGGCATTCTCTTAACATTCACATATGTTCTATTGTATGCTTAGGGCAGGGGTCTGAAAACTTGGCTCTTTTAAGACTTGTGGACTTCAACTCCCAGAGTTGAAGTCCACAAGTCTTAAAAGAGCCAAGTTTGCAAACCCCTGGCTTAGGGTATTTCCTGAATATGAGGAATCGTTATCTTATTTTAGATAGCTCAGTCTGCATTCAAGTCATAAGCAGTCACCTAAGTTCATTTACTTCACTAATACAATATGATGAGGAGAAATAAATTATCATTTATCTCACCTCTAATTACAGCTACCCAATTACAACTAACTGGGGAGCTGAAGTTTTTTAAAAATAGGATATGTAAGACATGCATCCTTGGAGAGATCTGCTATGAAGAAAAATGTAGCATCCAGCGCACCAAGTTTGATGGATGCTCTCCCTGTGGTTGCATTATGTAAAAATACTTTATTAGGAAAGCTAATTTATGCAACTTGCCTGTAGATTGCCAAAGAAATTGTATTTTTCTAGTTAGTTGCCTCAGATCATGGAATCGGACTCTTAACCCACAACTTAATTTACTGAATCACATAAAAACATACGGAAATCACATATGGAAGGTACAATAAGATCTGAAGAAAACTTCCAATGCTACTTAAAAGGTGAGTTGTGTGTGGATAGGGAACTTATTTTTTTGTTTGTTTGGTTAATTTTAGCTCATGCTTGATAAGACCCAGAAGTGTTCAACAGGCCCACACAGGTAAGTGGGAAATAGAGTAACTAAAAAAAAAGAAAACAGATGCATTTTCTTCGGTGTTTACATTCTTGCAGAAACACAGAAAGCCTGTTTTATGGTTCTGAGCATCTGGAGCCAGTCACCCTGCAAAGGAAACTTAGAATGCATACGTTATGTGGAATTAACAACTGTGTAAATGAATTCCTAAGGGGAATGCTTTCAGAGGTTTGAAAGTTGTAAAGTTATTTCCATTTAATGTTATTCTTTCACCTCTATTTAATTTAATTACCACATATGTAGAGTACGGCAACTTATAGGCATTCCTCACCCAGAACTGACTAGAAGAGGGGCTGTTGCCCAATGGCAGAGCTCCCATTTTCTGGGATGGGTTTCAGCTGGTGACTCCTGAGGAAGTGGGCAGGACTCATTTTGCTGTCAGCTTGACCCCCTATTTACTGGATCTGGGTCTTTTCTGGGACATGAAGTGGCCAAGGAGGTCATCACTTATAATTGGGTCCATGCTGAGGTACAAACCCCTCTGACAGAGGGGATTGAAAGTGGCAATGGTGTCCCCCCCAGTCCTCAAGAGGCCATCCTTGGGCCTAATGGTCTTCAGTAACTATCGACAGTCTCCAATCTTCTCTTTTGGGGGAAATATTGCTGAGAAGGTTGGTTGGTGTGTTGTTGATAACCCCGGAAGCAGATTATCCTCATTTCAAGCAGGTTTCAGGTTGGACTTTAGTACCGAGAGAGCTTCATTCATGCTTGCCAATCACCTCTTGGCAGAACTGAGATGGCAGTGGTGCATCCATCTTGTGCTCCTTTATCTCTCAGTGGGTTTTGAGAGCGTCAACCATGGCAGTTTTTGAGCTGACTCTGTGGGTTAGGAATTGGGGGCACTGTTTTACGAAGGTTCTCCTCCTTTCTCAAGGGCTGGTTTCAGTAAGTGTTAATGTGTATGGGGGCGGGGGGGTGGGCAGGAGAGGTTGCTTCCTCACCATTCCTACCTGGGTGCTGCAGGATTCTATTCTGTCTCCCATCCTTTTCAACATCTACATGAAACTGCTGGGTGAGGTCATCTACCAATTTGGGCTTTGGTATTGTCAACATGCTAATCATACCCAAATCTATCTTCTGACTCCAGTACAGCCAAGTACAGCTGTTGAGGGTCTGTCCCAGTGCCTAGAGGCTATGTGGGTTTATATGATGGAATCTGGTGCAGAGTTGCAAAAAGGAGAGAGTCTTTCCCAAGGACCTAAGAGGCAAATCAGGCTGGAAACCTTGGCATGCAGGAACTGTATCTAATAGTTATGCAAATTGTGCTTTAGTCTGGCAAGATTCCTGTCTATAGGCGAGTAGTGATGAAGAAACTATCCTGAGTAAATCATCATATCATTCTTGGTTCCTTGCTCTTGACAGTTTAGATAGGGAGGAACTTTTTCTAAACAATCCTATCAAAAGTCGGGGTGTTTGGACCGGCCAGGTTGGGGAATAGTCCAAATCCTGATCTTGAATAGGGTGGCACTTCCCCATTCAAGGATTGTGCATAAGTTGGAGGTCTTCCAGGGCCCACAGTTCCTGCTTACCTTAGCAACTGTTCAAAGTTACAACAATGCTGAAAATGTGACTTACGATTGGTCCTTGCAAACATCTCAGCGCCCCTGTGATCACATGATCATAATTTGAGCGCTTGGCAACCGCTGCACATTTATGTTGGTTGCAGCATCCCGCGATCACATGATTGTCATTTGCAAACTTCTTAGCAAATGAAGCAGAATCAATGGGGAAGCCAGCAGGGAAGATTGTATATATTATTGTACTTATGTGATGTTATACTTGCTTAATGACCACAGTGATTTGCTTAACGAGTGCAGCCAAACATTCATAAAATTGGGAACAGTCATGCGATACCTCACTCAACAATTGCACTGCTGAATGATAAATTTTCTGGTCCCTATTGGGATCATAAGTTGCTGCCACCGAATGCCTCTCACCGACCCGTGCGCTCTCACAGAGAGGGACTCCTCAGGGTACCATTGGCCAGGCAGTGCCGACTGGCGACCCCCAGGGGAAGGGCCTTCTCTGTGGGGGCTCCCACCCTCTGGAACGAACTTCCCCCGGGACTCCGTCAACTTCCTGACCTTCGAACCTTTTGCCGCGAGCTTAAGACACATCTATTTATCTGCGCAGGACTGGACTAGAATTTTAAATTTTGAATTTGGTTTTAATGGGGTTTTATTATTTGTATTGCTATTTTTAAATATTCGGCCTTATTTAATAAGTTTTTTAATTGATGTTTTATTTTGTATTTATATGTATGTTTTATCTGGCTGTAAACCGCCCTGAGTCCCTAGGGAGATAGGGCGGTATAAAAAATGCGAAAAATAAATAAATAAATAAATAAATAAATAAATAAATAAATAAATAAATAAATAAATAAATAAATAAATAAATAAATAAATAAATAAATAAATAAGTTGAGGACTACCTGTATTCTGCATTTCAGGCAGAAACCTTTTTCAGCCTCGGCTGGAGCCACAGCTGAACCTACAACCTAGATCCTTTTGAATGTGTGTGTATACACATTTTTATACCCAATTTTGTCTAAACATGGGCATTTCTATCAAAGTGTACTTCGGTGCTTTATCTTGCATAATACATGCTCTCTCTCTCTTACTTTGAGCATGCTTTTTAAAATTAGTGCCGAACTGCAAAATACAAAGATAAAGGATTCTGCATTTTGATTTGCATTTTGAAACTGTGAATGAGGTAAACATTCAATTTGCAGTGAATCAACCCAATCTCTACTGTTTCTTGTGAGTTGACAGATGGCGGCACTTAAATGTTTCTCAAGGTGTCCAAGTCTTCTTTAGAACCACAATAAGGCAGGATTCTGAATCACACCAGAAGCTGGGAATTCAGGTGAGATATGCTTAAAAACATTCTTCAGATCTTTGTGTTCCATCTAGAACAGGAGCCTGCTTACCAAGAGACACGAGGCATAAGGGTGCTGTGTGCATACACATTTTATACCAATTTTGTCTAAACATGGGCATTTCTATCAAAGTGTACTTCTGTGCTTTATCTTGCATAATACATGCTCTCTCTCTCTTACTTTGAGCATGCTTTTTAAAATTAGTGCCGAACTGCAAAATACAAAGATAAAGGATTCTGCATTTTGATTTGCATTTTGAAACTGTGAATGAGGTAAACATTCAATTTGCGGTGAATCAACCCAATCTCTACTGTTTCTTGTGAGTTGACAGATGGCGGCACTTAAATGTTTCTCAAGGTGTCCAAGTCTTCTTTAGAACCACAATAAGGCAGGATTCTGAATCACACCAGAAGCTGGGAATTCAGGTGAGATATGCTTAAAAACATTCTTCAGATCTTTGTGCTCCATCTAGAACAGGAGCCTGCTTACCAAGAGACACGAGGCATAAGGGTGCTGTGTGCATACACTTAACTTTCATACAATCAATCAGACTGAACAGGATTGTTATAGTGTCTTGAATTATATCTTAATCTACAGGATGCAGAAAGTACATAAGATCATGTTGAGAACATGCATGCTCGAGCAGCTAATTTGGTAGCCTCACTCTGCTGGAACTGGGTATGTCTAGTTTGATGAAAAGAAGGACTAGGGGGTAACATGATAGCAGTGTTCCAATATCTCAGGGGCTGCCACAAAGAAGAGGGAGTCAAGCTATTCTCCAAAGCACCTGAGGGCAGGACGAGAAGCAATGGGTAGAAACTAATTAAGGAGAGAAGCAACCTAGAATTAAGGAGAAATTTCCCCTAGAAATTGTTCTTATAGTTAGAACAATTAATTAGTGGAACAACTTGCCTCCAGAAGTTGTGAATGCTCCAACACTGGAAGTTTTTAAGAAGAGATTGGATAACCATTTGTCTGAAGTGGTGTAGGGTTTCCTGCCTAAGCAGGGGGTTGGACTAGAAGACCTCCACGGTCCCTTCCAACTCTGTTATTCTATTCTATTCTATTCTGTTCTGTTCTGTTCTGTTCTGTTCTGTTCTATTCTATTCTATTCTATTCTATTCTATTCTATTCTGTTCTGTTCTGTTCTGTTCTGTTCTGTTCTGTTCTATTCTAGGCTAGGCTAGGCTAGGCTAGGCTATTCTCTGTAAAACAGGAATTTTTGCCAAGGTCTCAAAGGATGTGCGACCCTTTTTATTTTTAAAGAATAAAAGAAAGGTATGAATATGACAATCAGAGGTGGGGTAAAAATCAGAGAAAGCCAAAGGAAAGTAGAAGAAAAGAACAAAAAGAAAGAAGTTTTAGGATATTATGGAGGACTATGAATCCATCTGGTTACCCCTCTCTCTTTGTGTCTCAATATCTTATCACATTCTTTGTATATTGGATGAGGTTTGTTATATAGGTTGCCCTTATTGCCGGTATATACAGAGAGCTGAGTTCACTAGATATTTGCTACTGTTGTCCCAAAAAAAGATATTTTCTAAAGCATGAGAGTCATTCAGAGTTAGATGAACCTCCTGGATAGAAGCTGTTCCAAACATGGACATTCACCTAGAGCAAAAGGGCAACGATTTTCCTTGCCTTTGTGGTGTAGTTATGTAGGGTTTGCCCAGAAAGAATAACATCTGATTTGTAAGAATCGTCCCCTTCCCGATATTTTGCTTCTTGGAAAATCAGCATCCACAAGCCTATACTGGGAAGCTGCAAGGTTATTAGGAGGCTCACTGGATCTTAACACTTGAAATAAAAATGGCATATATATTTCTATAGATAAATAATATTTAGCACATCAACATATTCTGCAACTCTTTAGAACTGGTAGGACTTTTTTTTTTAATGATACTTTACCAGTTAAATAGATACAGGGTTTGGACCCTAGTGTAAGTTAGCTTAAAGTCGTGGTGGTGCAGTGGTTAGAATGCAGTATTGCAGGTTAACTCTGCCCACTGCTAGGAGTTTGGTTCTGCCTAGCTCAAGGTTGACTCAGCCCTCCCGCCTTCCGAGGTCGGTAAAATGAGAACCCAGATTGTTGGGGGCAATAGGCTGACTCTGTAAACCACTTAAAAGGGGCTGCAAAGCACTATGAAGAGGTGTATAAATCTGCTATTGTTATTGTTATTGCTAAAGAACTTCAAAGAAGGAAAGTTTCTCATCCTCTCTATCTCCATGCCCTCGGCTGTGCCTATCTAGCTCTTCCAAGTTTTATGGTAACCTATTTTAGTAACAGATGATCCATTACATAGTGAACAACATGGTATGCATGAGGATATGAATCAGTGGTGAAATTCATTTTTTTTTACTACCGGTTCTGTGGGCGTGGCTTGGTGGGCGTGGTGTGGCTTGGTGGGTATGGCTTGGTGGGCGAGGCAAGGGAAGGATACTGCAAAATCCCCATTCCCACCCCACTCCAGGGGAAGGATACTGCAAAATTCCCATTCCCTCCCCACTCCTGGAGGAAGGATATTGCAAAATCTCCATTTCCACCCCACTCTGGGGCCAGGCTTAGGTGGCATTCGCCAGTTCTCCGACCTACTCAAAATTTCCGCTACCAGTTCTCCAGAACCTGTCAGAACCTGCTGGATTTCACCCCTGATATGAATGTATTTAATTGATTGGCACTTAACATACAATTGTATAACGGTAGTCCTTGTAAAACCTAATTCCAAAGTGCTTTTCCAAAAGGCAACTGAACTTCCTTGGGTTTTTCCCCCCCTTGAAAACCTTTCATTTCTCATCCAAGAAGCTTCTTCAGTTCTGACTGAATGGTGGGGAAGGAAAGGATTTATATTCTTTGCAGTCATCTGGATGAGAAGCGCAACGTTTTCAAGGGGGTGGGAAAACGCCAAGAAAGTCCAAAAGTTTACAAAAGCACCTTTGGGACAACTATGACCTGGATGATTGAGAATTTCCAAAGACGTGCAAAACTTAATGTAGTTCTAAAAATCTAATGATTCCATAGTGGTTTTGACTATGTGCCACATTCATCAATTGAGGAAGCCAATCATGCTTTCTAATCACTGCTATAAAATCCAACCAACTGCCTGGGGGTGAAGGAACTCACATGTCTAGTATGGAATCCGTGCTTCCTTTTTCAGCAGGGTGTAGCTATGGTAGTCAACGCTCTTAAACCCTAGAATGAAATGTGTCTCAACCCAATATTGAGATACATTTTGTAGAGGATTACTTGTTCCCCTACCTCCTTTCCATCAGTTGCTTCCCAACCTTCTCTCACATTCCCCTCACTCGCCTTCCTAAGAACATCTTAATCCCTTTTTTCCCCCCTCACGATTTCAACAAGCAAGAATGAGGCTGCTTAATTTTTTTTCTCCCATTTCTCAGGCTTGCTAGCTGCATGAGCACATGCACGGTTTCTTCTCTTCGTCCTACTTTTTTTGTAGGACGGGGAACCTCGAGGAGATTCGTACCAGGGGGCACAGCAGATACAGTTGGGTCCTGGGCACCTCGTTCTGCAACATACCTTCTTCACTGATCTCACTGCTTGGTGGAAAGAAAAACTGGTACGACTTCATTGCACAAGCTAGCCACAGTCAACGCTAGATGGAGCAATGAATCAATGCACCGGAGGACTTTCATCTCGGGAGACATCAGCTCTATCAGGAATGGGTCCCAGGTGAGATCTGGCAATCTGGATGGTAGGCACCATCCCAAACGATTCCTCGTGCTTGTGATCCAAGCTATTCAATGCTGTAATCAGAGCTGTGGGGAACTGTCAGATAGCCGGGACATCTGTGGAACGCAGCAGGGGGAACATGCCTCTCAGTTGCTGACATGCTAATTGCATTTTTTTGCCACCCCTCTTTTGGTGCCTGTCCCTTCCGTGGGAAAAACTAAACATTATGGCAATCAAGGCATGATAACGGTAGCAAATATTTCAGTAGCATAACTATTGCAGGAACCTTACGCTGCTGAAGTGGGGGCAGGAGGAGGCATGCTGCATTGCTAATCATCACTACAAATTAAGCGCAAATCAACTCTCATGATCCACAGCACAAAATATAGACTGGGAACATCATGCTGATCAGACATCCTTTGGAAGAAGTAAGGATAGGTTTCTTATAATGCATCATATGCCAGTATATTCAGACAGGTATAACCTGAACGCTAATGTAAGTCGGCAAAGTAAGTCTGTCTCCCTTGTGCCAAGTAATTTCTACACAGTTTTCTAACTCAGCCTGGAGAGGGAATTTCCTAAATTTGGTGCGTGCATCCATCCACAGGGGTATGTGTGCCAAGCCTATGCAACTCAGGAAAGCACTGAGTATCAGTGGTGGTTTAACAAGGTGCTCTGAAAATGCACAACAGGTAGAAGGACATTATATAATACTACTATAAGGTCCATCAATTTGCCAGGTTTCTCTCTCTCCCCCCCCCCCACATGCTTCCCCAGCTTTGCTTGCTGTAAACGAGAAGAAATGCATGAGAAGGAATAAAAGATCACTCACCAGTGTTTTATATTATGAAGCTGAAAAGAAGTCAATTAACGGTCCACGGTGTTCATTCAGTAGGATCACATTGATTTCTCTAGTGTGGTTAAGCTTCTGGACAGAGAGACTCCGGATCTCTTCCCCACAATGAGTGACTAATTAAAAACAAACATACATACATATTGGCTATGAGCAATTGCTGGAGTTGAAGCCTGCTAGCGTGAAAGCTTTTCCAAAACACAAAGCAAGGAAAAAGGAAAGAAAAAAAAAATCCTTTGCAGCAACACAAGACAATATCCAAATAAACACTACTGGATGCTTGAACAGTTGGTGCCCCCCTAGCACTGTAGCCGAGACCTGCTATCAAAGGGTCTTATTTGTGTTGTCAAGGAAGCCCCGGCTATATGATGCTATATGCTATTATCCTCTTGCTTCTCTCTCACTCTCTGTCTTTCACAACCGATCAGCCCAGCAAGCAAGTAGGAAAGAAAAAAAAAAGTAATCATTGTCCAGAGTAAAGGAAAGGGAATAAAAAAAAAAAAGGAGAGAAAACAGGATTGTAAGCGACTGCCACCCAGACAGATCAAATAGGCATTAGCATTGCCATTTAAAAACACTTAGTTTTATGTAAAATCCATAAGAGCAAAACCAGTCCAGGTCCTGGATGTTGGTCGAGCAGTTCACAATCCCAGCTCTCATTTGCCAAGGTTCTGATAAAGCTGGCTGCGATCCAGCCACAAAAACAAGGCACTGGATCCATCATACCGGGACATCTGCAAAATCATCCGACAGTCGGATCCTCCAGTCAGCATTAATTAGATTAGCTTTGGAAAGGTTATGAAATCAGTGTCGGTACCCTCACGCGTGAAGCTGTAGCGCAAGCCCCAAACTGTTCCTGCCACACTGCCTTAAAACTATACGATTAAGAAAGAAGAGCTTGAATAAAATGAGAGATTTTTGGGGAAAACAATAATTCGAGGGGAAATAGGGTTGCAAAGAGTGCAGAATGTGCAAAATGCAGCAACCCCTTTTTGTTTTAAAATCTAAAATAAACGTGAGGAAATAAGGTATGCTATATGTTCTTGGTTCGTTGCAACCAAGCACAAGAGTCATTTTAAGCACCTAGCAACAGAATAAAATTTAGAGCCTTTAGGACATTTGTTTCCAATACTGCCATTTTCAATTGTCTGCCACTTTAATTTATATGGTTCACGTGTTTTTTTTTTTTTTTTGTAGCTCAATTATGCAAGACATGATACACAATGTCAATTGTGGGAAATCATTGGGGACGGATCAGGACCCTGTGAAACAGGGAACAATCCTATCTCAACAATTGTCAGTATTTTCTGAAACATTTGCTGACACATGTTTAGCGTTTCCTAAAATGGATTTTTTCTATAAAGTAAGAGTGTTGTATCAGATTCTCAAATCAGGATGCTTGAAGGGATAAGATTTCAATTACTCTTTAGGGGTGCATATATATATAGGCCACTGACACACAGAAGCTCTATTTTGTCTTATGGAAGATAACAAAGGTTCAGCACTTTAGTAAAAAGTGGTATTTTGAGACAAAATTAAAAGACAGGCATGGGATCTCACAAATATCTATGGAGATTCTCAGTCATCAAGCTCATGGTTGTCCAAAAGGTGCTTTTTTAAAAGGCAACTGGACTTTGTTTTTCCTTGAAGACTTTTTGCTTTCATCCAAGAAGCTTCTTCAGTTCTAACTGAATGGTGGAGCATGGAAGGATTTATATTCCGTCCGGTCATTAACACTCTCTGAACATGGTCCTTTCAGCAATTCCAAGAAGGTTCCACACCCATTTTCACTACTCAGGTAACCCTAAGGACACAAATAAATCTCCAAGTGGTTTTAACAACTCTCCGGGGGGAAAAATGCTAACGACCTGGTGACTGCAAGGAATACAAACTCTTCTATCCTCCACCATTCAGTCAGAACTGAAGAAACATCTTGGGTGAGAAGCAAAACATCTTCAAGGAGAAACAAAGTCCAGTTGCCTGTTGAAAAAGCACCTTTTCCATCTCCTAAATAAAGAGATGAGAAAGTCCTTGATGAAAAAAAGGCTTGCAAAGCTAAACACTACAAGATTCCTCTCAGTTTCAGAGGTAAAAAAATGGCCCAGTTAGGCAACAGAAAGAAAAACTGAGGGGAAGAGGCTAAGGAGAAAAAGACAAGAAGGAAAATTTCCAAGTGTGTGCATGGTTCTGCTTGATTTAAGACTCTGCAGTAGTGACATATCCCCATCTGTAGCCCTTGAATATCTTTGACTGCAATTCCCATCATTCCATACCCATTTCCTGAGCCAAGGAAGTCTTCCTTATCATAATGCCCTAGGATAGGGTTGCAAAATATCCCCCATCTGGGTTTCTTCAGAATTGGAGGTTTTAAAAGGTAGAACAGGGCCCTTAAGTAACTGAAAAGCTTTGATAATATGTGCTTAAAACCATCGTTTTGTAACTTTGGTATCATTTTTGCCTCCCACACTACAAGTTGCTGGTCCAAAGTTTAGATACTTTCTCAAGTATGGAATCTCTTAGGCATCCCAGGTAGACCTTTTTGTGACTCCCAAAAAACTATCTAACAAAACAAAGCTCAGTGCACAACGCTCAGGCAATGTAGCAGCTTAGCAGTTGTGAAATAAATGAAGGGGAGAAAAGGAGTAGGAGATTTTTTATCAATGGGATACCAGTCACTGAAACTCCAGCAGCTGCAATTAGAGTTACATTACAGGTGGAGCCGAAGGAAAAGCACCTGAGCTGCTCAATATTGATAGCATGGGATCAAAGGAACAAGGTACCAATCTGGGAGCATCACTGAAGCTCCACGTGAAAGGGCCTCGAGTTGAAAGGAAGACTGAAATGAAGCTGTCTAACATACTACAATGGGTGGGACTCAGGGGGGCTGCAGCGTGTAAGGCAGCAGGTTTATTCAAGCATACAAAACTGTGAGGAGAAAACTTTGATCACAGAATCATAGAACTGGAAAAAGCCATTTAGGGTCACTGGTTATAACCCCTTGCTCAGTGCAAAAATCTACCTTAAATCATCCCCCCCCCCCAAAAAAAAAGATGGCTGTCTAGCCTCCATTTGAATATATCCAATGAAGGAGAAGGATCACCATCTCACTGGGTAATTGGTTCTTCTGTTGAACTACACTTATTGTCGGGATGTTTTTTCCCCCCTATATGCAATGAGAATCTGCATTTGTAATTTTAAAATCATCCTTTATCCCGAGCTTTGGAAACACAAGGAGCAGGTCAGGCTATTCTTCTGTGTGATATTATTTCAACCATTTGAAAAGGGCTACAACATCTGTCCTTGGTCCTTTTTTCTCAAGGTTTCCCCCCCCCTCTTCAAAGCTAAGGCTTTCCCAGTTCCTTTAATGTCTCATAATAGTTTTTAGTTTCTTGAGCCTCTTCACTGCTCTTATCTGAATGTATTCCACATCTTCTAAATCTTCTAAAATCTTCTAAAGCACAAGTATTTTGGTCTGCCTAGGCTGCATTGAGTGAAGAGGAATTGCCTTTGACTGGATATAAGGTATACCGTGTTTCCCCGAAAATAAGACCCTGTCTTATATTTTTTTGAACCCCGAAATAAGCGCTTGGCTTTATTTTCGTGGAGGTCTTATTATTTTGGGGCACATGGAGCCAGATGGGGTTTCTCTTGCCGTCTTACCTGATTTCCAGCTCTGCGTTTAAATATTTTTGTGGAGGGCTTATTTTCAGGGGGAGGCTTATTTTAGCGCATGCGCTCAAAAGCCCAATTGGCCTTATTATCAGGGGATGCCTTATTTTCGGGGAAACAGGGTAGTTAATGTGTTAATGTGTATATTGGCTGTTTCCTAATATGATTTGATTGCTTATTTGTACCCTATGACTATCATTAAGTATTGTACCTTATGATTCTTGATGAACGTATCTTTAATTTTATGTGCACTGAGAGCATATGCACCAAGACAAATTCCTTGTGTGTCCAATCACACTTGCCAATAAAATTCTATTCTATTCTATTCTATTCTATTCTATTCTATTCTATTCTATTCTATTCTATTCTATTCTATTCATCACATAGTAATGTTCAAAGCTTACAATCTCGTGGGGCCACATTATGAGTTGTGCAGGGCCATATGTGGCCCAATGGCCGTGGATTGGACACGCTTGTTCTAAATAAAGGGTGCTGCCCAAAACTATAGTAGATACAATATTTAAGGTGAGTTCTGAGCAGCACAACATAAAGCTGCTATGTCTTGCATTTTAGTCTAATGCTGCATTTGTAGTTTTTACACCGCTGGCCCATATGCAGATTGTTCCAGATGCATTCCCAACCCAAATATCTGCCATTCCATACCTGTGTATTAGATTTAGATTTCCCCAATAATTTTGCATTTGTCTCATTTAAATTGCATCCTGATATTTTCAACTCTTTTTGTTTAATGGATTTATTTCTGTTCTCGGTTAACCCTGTTTTCATGCCACTTGTATATTTGATAAGCATATCTCTCTACCTCGCCATCCACCTCAATAAAAATATTGAATCTTACAAGGTCAGGAAGAATCCTATAGCATCTCACCCTGTATCTGATCAGAAGCCTTTGATGGATACGATATCCAGGCTAAGCTGTGAATCCATTTAAATGTCAGGTCAATACCATCAGAAGTGGAGAAGAGACTGCTATGCTAAAAAGGATTATATACAAAAAAAAAAAAAAAGGAAATATGGACAGACCTCAATGAAAGAGTTCTCTGGCCGCCATAATTCAGAAGAAAGTAGGAAATGCATGCAAATTATGGTTTCAGGAATCCTTTCCAACTCTTTATAGGTCAAGTGTGGGCCAGATGACAAGGAAGGATAGGGATGGCCTAGATAGGAGGACCTACAACATTCTGATCCACTGCCCAACTGCATTCTTCATTGGATACATTAGAGTAGAGGTGTCAAACTCAAGGCCTGCGGGGTGGTTAGATCTGGCCCACGGGGCCGTCCTGGAAACAGTGAAGGGCCAGCCTGCAATGCCTTTGCCAGTGAAAACAGAGCTCGAGAGGGCCATGTGCATGCCCTCCCGAGCACCATTTTTGCTGGCAGAGGGTTGTAGGAGGCTGTCACAGCTGAAAATGGAGCTCGGGAGTCCATTTTCACTGGCAGAACACTCAGGTCACCACAGGCGTCCCCCTGACACAAGTGATGTCAAGTTGGTCATGCCTATCTTGGCCACACTCACTCTGTCCCCCCCCCAAGGTCAACACAACCCTGATCCGGTGCTCAATGAAATCAAGTTTGACACCCCTGCATTAGAGAATTTATTTGGAGGGGTGGGGGGAGGAAATCTGGAGAGTTTTCTTTTTTTCTCTATACTTCTGGCCCATTATTTGAACTTCATCTTCCTTTTGTCTCTCCACATGAAATTTGGTCCAGTTGTGCTTTGCTTTTAGTGACAGACAGAGAGATGGACAGACTTTAGAGTCCCGTTATATAACTTCTTTCCTACATTCTATTAGGTTGGAAAGAATTAAAAAGCTGTGAAGATGGTCTCAAGGGTAGAAACCCACTTCAGGTAGGAGTGCAAGCAAAATGGCTTTCGGTGAATTTAGGAGAGACTTATAGAAAATCCGACTGCTTTAAATTCCTTGCTGTTTTATTGAATTGTCTAAGTATTACAAATAACATGCTTTGAATGTCACTTAGGCTGCAGGATTTCTAATAACGGTGTCATGAGGGGTGCCCAAGTGGTGGTTTATCTATGGAAGTGAGAGCGCTCTAGGATTAGACCACAATTTTAGCCAAGTCTATTAAATATCCAATTAAAAGTAGATTCACAGTTTGCCTGATTAGACTGGCAATCTGATAGTCAGGAAAGCATTCCATTCCTTTTAACCTAATTTAAATGGAGTTAGCTTGTCAAGCAAAAACAGAAATTATTAGATTAGTGTCCGCAGAACTAAGGATCATCGAAGCATTCAAGAATAATTTATATGAGATTTAAGTCAATGAAGTCATTTATGGTTGGTTTTATTAATATAAATTTTGCTAAAGGGTTTAAAGAAAGGATAAAAACTAACAGAAAATAAAGAAAGAAAATAAAGAATAATGAAAAAAACAGAAAAAGAGAAAAAATACAGAAAGAAAAGATAAAAAGAGGTAGAAGCACTTCCAATTTCCTTTCAGCAAATGCAGGTATGATTATAAAGTTATCTCTTACTCTGTGATTATAAAAAAACCTCACTTTTTTATTATTTAGTTTTTTCCCTAATCATAAAAACCACAAGTCATTGGTGTATTTTTTTTCCTGTTTCATGTAAAATGTCTATAAGGAGTTTCCAGTCAGTCATAAATGTAGATACTGTCTTTTCTCTAATCATGGAAGTCAATTTAGCCACCTCAGTTAAGTTCCATCATCTTCACTAATCATTCCTCTATTGTGGATTGGATTGAACTTTTCCACTTTTGAGCATATAGTAATCTTGTTGCAGTTATCATATATAAAATCAACCTTTTCCTCCCTAGTTGATTATCCATTAATCTCCACAGAAAAGTCTCTGGTTCCACTGGTATATTAATCTTTAAAAAAATTTGGAATTCGTATTTATATCTATATCCAAACATATTTTGGGGTGTATGGGCTTTTTTACACATGCACCATACATAATAAAATGCCCTCTCATGTTGTTCCCATTTCCAGCATAAATTCAAAGTACCTTTATACATTCTAGACAATCTCTTTGTTGACAAATACCAACAGTACACATCATTTTATAAAAAATCACTTTAAGACTACAAGGTAAATTTCAATCCTTTCACTCGTAGTTAGCAATGATCTAACCAGTGGTGGGATTCAAATAATTTAACAACCAGTTCTCTGCCCTAATGACTGGCTGGATGGGCGTGGCCATGGTGGGCGTGGCCAGGGGGTGTGACAGGCAGCACTCGGCTTCTTGCAACCCCCGGGAGCAAAAATGGGTTGTTAGGGTGGCAGCACGGCGCTTCCCCCTGTGCCCCATTTTGGGCCTACTAGGCCTCCCTGCACTTACCTGGGAGCCAAAATGGTGGGCATGGGGACTCCTGGAAGGGGCGGGGAGGGGAGGCAATTTAACAACCGGTTTGCTCAAACTGGCCCGAACCGGCTGAAACCCACCACTGGATCTAACCCAAGGATGTCAAACTGGCGGTCCGTGGGCCGGATATTTCACACCCACCTCAGTTTCACAAAGGGGTAAAATGTCACGAAACGTCACATGATGGCAATGTGACGCCCCAAGTTCGACACCCATGATCTAGCCAATCCTTATGAAATCTGATTGGAATGGATGAGAGTACCATACGTGAACTCTCTGAATTTTGAACACCCTGAAACCTCTTCTGGTGAGAATGAAAGCTAGCTCAATTATTTACCACTGAGATGTTTTCAATTTATCTTCTGTCAGCCCTTGAGGGAGACAGAATTCTATACAGATATTTCTTGGTTAACAATCATTCATTCAGTGACTGTAGGAAGTTATGATGGCACCAAATAAAACTTACAACCTTTTTCAAAGTTGCACTGTTGCACCTTATGGTGACATGATCACAATTTGAATGCTCGGCAACTGGCAATTTATAATTACAAGGATCGCAGCTTCCTGTAGTCATGAATTCTATTTGTGTCCTTTATTGCTGACTTCAGACGAGCAAAGTCAATGGGAAGCCAGCAGAGGTCACAAATGGTGATCACATAACATTGTGCTTAACAACTTGCATATGCCTCATTTAACTATCACAACTGAAACTACTGGAACTACCACAACTGTAGACGTCACAAATGGCCATCATAAGTCAGTACAGGCTTTGATACTGCGGTTTATGGCCACTTTGTTTAGCAATGGAGTTGCTGGTCCCACTTACTGTTGTTACTTACTGCACTGATTGGAACATTTTTGAAGATACCTCTGCAGACCTGGATGAACTCACAGATACTGTAACATCATATGTCAGCTTCTGTGAAGACCTATGTGTACCAACAAAGAACTTGCGAATATACAGTAACAACAAATCTTGGTTCACACCTAAACTTAAGCAGCTACGTCATTCCAAAGAGGAAAGGTGATAAAATGCTGTACAATCAGGCCAGAAATGTACTAACAAGGGAGATCAGAGCAGCAAAAAGAAGCTACTCTGAAAAGCTAAAGAATCAGTTTTCAGCAAATGAACCAGCAAACATGTGGAAAAATTTTTAAAATATCACCGGCTATGGCAAACCTCCCTCCCAGGCTGAAGGAAATCAACAACTGGCAGATGACCTGAACGTGTTTTACTGCAGGTTTGAAAGGAAACTACAGCCACCTATCTCCATAACCCCCATCTCAGACACACCAACAACAGCCAAGCCTCCTACAACTGACCCCATCCCATTGGGTTCACAACCCCTAGTAATCACAGAAAAGGCAGTGCAGGACCTATTTCACAGACAAAAGCAAGGAAAAGCTCCAGGCCCAGACAAGATAACTCCTTCTTGCTTAAAAGTCTGTGCTGACCAATTGGTCCCTATCTTCACCCATATCTTCAATAAATCACTAGAGATGTGCTATGTTCCTTCTTGCTTCAAACACTCTACCATCATCCCAGTGCCGAAGAAGCCCACCATCAAGGAACTGAATGACTACAGACCAGTTGCTTTAACATCTGTAGTCATGAAAACCTTTGAAAGGCTAGTGCTTTCCTACTTGAAAACCATCATGGATCTGCTGTTAGACCCCTTGCAATTTGCATACCAAGCAAATAGATCAACAGATGATGCTGTTAATATGGTTCTGCACAACATCTTACAACATCTTGAATCTCCAAAGACCTATGTAAGGGTCCTCTTTGTAGATTTTTAGTTCAGCATTCAATACCATCATTCCAGACACTCTTTTAACTAAGCTAAACCAGCTACAAGTACCTGAACAGACTTGTAAGTGGATCACAAGCTTCCTAACAAACAGGAAGCAGCAGGTAAAGCTAAGCAGGATCACTTCAGATACCTGGACAATTATCAGAGCCCTCCCCCAAGGCTGTGTGCTCTCCCCACTTCTCTTCTCTCTGTATACCAATGACTGCATCTCCAACGATCCATCTGTTAAACTACTGAAGTTCACAGATGACACAACAGTGATTGGTCTCATTCGAGACAATGACAAATCTGCATATAGACCTGAGGTCGAACGACTAGCCTTGTGGTGCGACCGTAACAATCTGGAACTGAACACACTCCAAACTGTAGAAATGGTGGTAGACTTTAGGAGAAATCCTTCCATACTTCCACCTCTCACAATACTTGACAACACGGTATCAACAGTAGAAACCTTCAAATTTCTAGGTTCTATCATATCGCAAGATTTAAAATGGACAGCTAACATCAAAAACATCATCAAAAAAGGACAACAAAGACTGTTCTTTCTGCGCCAACTCAGAAAGCTCAAACTGCCCAAGGAGCTGCTGATCCAGTTCTACAGAGGAATTATTGAGTCTGTCATTTGCACCTCTATAACTGTCTGGTTTGGTTCTGCAACCCAACAAGAAAGACACAGACTGCAGAGGATAATTAGAACTGCAGAAAAAACAATTACTACCAATCTGCCTTCCATTGAGGACCTGTATACTGCACGAATCAAGAAGAGGGCCATGAAAATATTTACAGATCCCTCACATCCTGGACATAAACTGTTTCAACTTCTACTATCAAAACGACGCTATAGAGCATTGCACACCAGAACAACTAGACACAAGAACAGTTTTTTCCCGAAGGCCATCACTCTGCTAAACAAATAATTCCCTCAACACTGTCAAACTATTTACTAAATCTACACTACTATTAATCTTCTCATCGTTTTCATCACCAATCTCTTTCCACTTATGACTGTATGATTGCAACTTTTTGTTGCTATCATTAAGGGTTAAATTACAACCTATGACCATCATTTGTGTTGTAAATGTTGTACCTTTGATGAAGGTATTTTTTTTCTTTTATGTACACTGAGAGCATATGCACCAAAACAAATTCCTTGTGTGTCCAATCACACTTGGCCAATAAATTCTATTCTATTCTATTCTATTAAGGGAGGACTACCTACAACCCTTAATGAAATAAGGGAATCTGGTTTGGGGATTTTAAGTACTTGTTTACGTCCTTGTTGCAATGCAAAATTCTGATTTTACAAGGACCTATGGGTTACACAAGCTCAGGAACATAAAGGAATTCAAGAGTGAACTAACTGGGTTGTTCTAATTATTTTCCTATCATTCTCTATTTCATGCCTACCTTTCCCTATCCTTACCCTAACTCTATTTGCTAATGACTTGACTTTTCTTCTGCAAAGAGTTCCTACACAACCTTCCCAACACCAACAAACCAGGATAAATGGCAGCAATAACCATATTTGCTTCTTCCTCCACAGCAAATGGTAGCACCTAGTTAACTTAGTCGCTTCTAAAAAATATATGGATATTCTAGAGCTGTAAACTAGGCTGTGAGAGCAAAAAACATCACAGAGGTATTACTAGCAAGTCACTTAAACACTACTAACAAGAAAACTGTATGGAGAGTCAATGAAGTCATCAGGATTTGAAGTCATCATGAGGGAATCATTGTGTTTACATTACTTGTATAGATGAATATAGAACATAGGAATGATAGAGTTGGAAGGTACCTTGGAGGTCTTTTAGTCCAGCCCCCTGCTAGAGTAGGAGACTCAACAAATGGTTGCTCAGTCTCTTTTTGAAAGCTTCCAGTGATGGAGCACCCACAACTTATGAAGGCAAACTATTCCATTGGTTGCTTGCGCTGGCCATAAGGAAATTTCTCCTTAGGTTGCTTCTCTCCTTGGTTAGTTTCCAACCATGGTTTCTTGCCTTGCCTTCTGGTGCTTTGAAAAGAGGTTGGCCCCCCTCGTCTTTGTATCGGACCTTTCAAATATCGGAACGCTGCTATCATGTCGCCTCTAGCCCAGAAGGCGCAAATCCTACTGGAGGCCAAGAAAGTGAGGAATGAAGGATATTTTTCTTTCTCAAAGTCAAGCAAAAAAATCATTGCCCTTGAGGCAGGAATTTCTTCCTGGTATTTGCAGATTATAGAAATACAACTCTTGGGTGAGGGTCTTCATTTGATACTTTCCTTTAGTCCCTTCCCCTTTGGGGGGGGGTTGGGTTAGCATGCAGGCTTGAGATGATTCTTTTATGTGGGACAATTTCTTTATAGGAATCTAATCTATTTACAGTGATGCACTTGAAACATCCTGAGCTAGAAAATCTAATATGACTCCTTTGAGCTCCAAACAACCGTACATAGAACTCCTGAATCTATCCCCACACAAAATAATTCACCCTTTTCATCATTCTGTTTCTTCTTTCTGCTCTCTCACTAATGCGGTGCTCCTGATTCTTATTTCTGCAATTTATTTAGACAGATATTGCTGCCATTTTATATATTAGATTACCAAATGTTAATATATTTATGCATGGAGAAAACAAATACCATCGACGGAGGTCAAGAAAAGGGGGGAATGAAGTTAATAATTGTGCCTTAATCTGGTTGGATTGATCTGCCAACATAGTCAAAACCAACTGAGGAGTAAGTAGAAGCAGCCAATTGATTCTCAAGCTAGTCTTCATCACTTCACCCTGAGAATTGAAACAGACAATTTGTGCCTTGGGCACTGCGATACTGGAACACTCTCTCTACTTCATTGGGCATAGGAATCACAGTACACTTTCCTTTGTTTTGGATGGGTCAGTGTACACAGAAGCTTAAACCTAGAGACAGTAGCTTGGTTACTGTTTCTTGGCAACCAAATTTATTAGAAAGCATTTAGGATAGAATTGGGGATTAGGACCTTGGTTCCTCTTCATTTAATAAAACTAGCTGCATTTTCCAAGTAGGGCCTGATGCCTTCATGGTATTTTGTATTTCAGTGGCCAGAATCCCAACTCTTTCACCTTGCTGATTAGTGCTGAAGAGAACTGTGATTCCAAAAATAAAACAAAATGAAAGTCCAGATGATTTGCCAACCACATAAAGTAAGGACACTTAGAAAGGTAGAAAAGAATTATTTCTACTAGGTGAACGTGAAGAATTTATATATTTTCGAAATGCTTTTTACACATATTCTGGGAGCAGCTAGGAAAGGAAAAAATTATTCACACACAAACAACAATCTCATGAAAGGTGGCTAATATAGTCACAAAAAATCTGCACAACTCCTTTGGGGAAAAAAACCCTAATAGTTGTGTGATTATTATTATTTTATTTACACAAAATGACAGTATACACAGCAAAGGAGATAACTATGCTGGATTTCGTATCACAGATCACTAGTCGAACACTTCCCAAGCGTTTAGGACTGTGTGATGTATCGGCGAATTATGCAAGCAGATTCCAGTAAGGTGGCCTTCTGCAGCTGACCAATGGTGATCTTGTCAGCGCCAATTGCTTTTAAGTGCTTGCCTGGGTCTCTAGGCACAGCTCCCAGTGTGCCGAGTACCACTGCACTGGTTTATGCCAGAGTCTCTGCAATTCAATTCTCAAATCTTGATATCTGGTGACTTTTTCAAGTTGCTTCTCATCAATTCTTCTGTCACCAGGTATAGCAATGTCGACTATCCACACTTTTTTCTTTTCCACAATCGTGATATCCGGGGTATTGTGTTCCAAAACTTTATCAGTCTGTATTTGGAAATCCCACAGTAGTTTTGCATGCTCATTTTCAATCACTTTTTCAGGCTTATGATCCCACCAGTTCTTTGCTACAGGCAGATGGTAGTTGTGACACAAGTTCCAGTGGACCATCTGAGCGACTGTGTTGTGACGTTGTTTGTAGTCGGTCTGAGCTATTGTCTTACAACAGCTCAGTATGTGATCAATGGTTTCATCTGCTTCTTTGCAGAGTCTGCATTTGGGATCATCAGCAGATTTTTCTATTCTGGCTTTGATTACATTTGTTCTAATGGCTTGTTCTTGGGCCGCAAGAATTAGGCCTTCTGTTTCTTTCTTCAATGTTCCGTTGGTCAGCCATAACCAGGTCTTTTCCTTATCTACTTTTCCTTGGATCTTTTCAAGGAACTGTCCATGCAGTGCTTTGTTATACCAGCTGTCAGCTCGAGCTTGCATCGCTGTTTTCCTATATTGATACTTGGTTTGCCGTACTTTTAGCAGCTTCCTCTTGTTGACCTCCATCAAAGCTGGTTCAACACTGTCTTTCACATAATCTGCCAGAGCATGTTTCTCTTCTTCAACTGTCTGCTTCACTTGCAAAAGTCCTCTGCCGCCTACCTTTCTGGGCAAATATAGCCTGTCAACGTCACTACGTGGGTGCAGCACATAGTGTATGGTCATCAGTTTTCTTGCATTGGGAAAAAAACCCCAATAGTTGTGTGATGGTGATGATGATGATGATGATGATGATGATGATGATGATGATGATGATGATGATTACTAGTACTACTATTATTATTTACACAAAATGACAGTATACACAGCAAACTAGATAACTATGCTGGATTTCATATCACAGATCACTAGTTGAACACTTCCCAAGCGTTTAGGACTGCATGATGTATTGGCGAATTATGCGAGCAGATCCCAGTAAGGTGGCCTTCAGCAGCTGACCACTGGTGATCTTGTCAGCGCCAATTGCTTTTAAGTGCTTGCCTAGGTCTTTTGGCACAGCTCCCAGTGTGACAAGTGCCACTGGAACCACCTGCACTGGTTTATGCCAGAGTCTCTGCAATTTGATTTTCAAATCTTGATATCTAGTGACTTTTTCAAGTTGTTTCTTGTCGATTCTGCTGTCACCAGGTATAGCAATGTCGACTATCCACACTTTTTTCTTTTCCACAATCGTGATAAATGGAAGTGGAGCTGTGGTCTGTTGAGTATGCATGAATGAGTCTGGGGCTCCCACTTAGTTTGGCAATAGAAGTAGACCACTTGTATAAACAGGTTTTCTCTTTCTCTGAAGTTGGCTGCATTACTGAAATCAACTCAGCAGATTTGGAACCAAAGTCTGAATTGGCTTCATTCTGGATATTCTTTTTTGGGGGTGGGTGGGTGGGGAATTGAATGGGAAGGAAATGGGAATAAAATGTAAAGCCTATGCCAGGTTTTAAAATCAACTTCCAATTGGTAAGGAGATAGCATATGAGCCTTATTGACATCACAAATTAGGCTGAACAATGCAAATACAGGTAATGACTTGACTTACAACAGTTTGTTTATGGCACTGAAAAAAATGACTTAGGACCGTTTCTCACACTTACGACCATTGCAACATCCCCATGGTCATGTGATCAAAATTCAGGTGCTTGTCAATTGACTCACATTTATGACGGTTTCAGTGTCCGGGGGTCATATGATCACCTTTTGCGACCTTCTGACAAGCCAATTCAATGGGGAAGATTCATTTCACGATCAAGCTACTAATTTAACAACTGCAGTGATTTACTTAACAACCATGGCAAGAAAAGTCATAAAATGGGGCAAAACTCACTTAACCATTGCCTCACTTTGGTTGTAAGTTGAGGACTACCTGTAGACAATGACAACAGTTCAAAATGTTATCAAGAGAGATTTTCCTCAAACTGAGATCAGTTTAATCTCCCAAGAGCTTAGCTATTTTCTAAACCCACAGGAAATCGGGACAACCTGCGTCATGCACATTCCTACTCTTGTTGTACTTTGTATTGAGTGTTTCCCCCCCCAATTTCCCATCATGTAAAGAGCACCTGACAAGCTGTCCTATTGGAAAGGCGTGATTCAGAATGACACATTAATTTCTGTGGCGAGGACTCTTTCTCATCTGCAACCATGGATGGCTTGTGTAGGATAAGTCAAAAGTTAATTTGCATGAATGAAACTATGAGACAAACGTAACCATCAGCCATTTGATGTAGCATCAAATGTAGCACAAGGGTGGAGAAAGATTTTCAAGGTACCCCCATTACTGGCATGGCTCCGTATATGTTTGTGTGGATATCATCATGTTACACACATCCCTCTCAACCCAAATCCCTTTGTTCTTTTTTCTGACCCGGCTCCCCAAACATGACAAACCCTCTGAAGTTAAATCAATGATTCCTTTATTAGGAGCTCCTGGCAAAAAGTTTCTCTCTCACTGCAGGCTAACGAGTCTGTCCGGCAGGGAGATGAATTAGTTGTCTGCCACATCTATTCATCTCCGCCTCCTGCCTTTAATCTCCAGAACTAGGGTCAGGCTTTGCTAGCAGCGGTGGTTCTTCCATCCCAAGCATCGGCCCACAGGTTTCCACTGCTCTCCTCTCCTTTGCCTTCTGTGCATCCATGCATTAGGCACTGGACCCAGCTGTTCCTCCTCTTCCTCATCAGCCACCTCCAGACCTGGGGGCTGTTGACTCTCCATCTGAGAGCTGATGGACGGCCCAGGCTCCGCCTCTCTCTCTCTCTCTCTCTGATAGCTCCATTCCCTCTTCCTCCTCGGAGCTGTCAGGTTGCCTTGATGTTGACCGTGACTCCCACACCTCCTTCTCCTCATCTGATTCAGCTGCTGGCAGCCAATAAGCTGCAACATCCTTTCTGATCAATGCAGATCTATCCAAGTGAAGGCGTTTTCTTTTCCCAGGGCTGTGACAGATTCCATTTTTTCCCAGAGGTGAATATTTTTTCCCGATCTGGAAGAAAGGAGAATCAAAACTCTTTTCCTGACTTGTCCTCGGGTGGAGTTTAAGACCCGTGAAAATGCTAAGCAGGCTAAATGAGGAAACTCCACAGGCCAGATGCTGTAATAAGGGAATCCGATTGGGATGGGGTAGGGTGGGTCCTCTAGATTAGCTTCCAAATATTTGGAATCTGTTATTTAGTTTATTTGACCCAGATGTGATTCTTGCTTCTGAAGTTCAAACCTGGTGAAAAATTCTCAAAGAATTATCTGATGTTCCTATGCCAGCAACCATTCTTATTGGGAATTTTTTTTTGGGGGGGGGAAAGCTGATGAAATTGATATGATTTATCTGACCTTGGAATAATGAGTTTAAATAGCCTGTCATGGTAAATCAATGGTGGGTTACATTTAACAACATCAAATCAATTTCTTATGATCTTAAGATGAGGTTAAAACAACAACCATTTTGTTTTAGGTATACTTAGAATCTTTAATAAAAGTTGGTTATGATCATTCCGCTGCTGAAGATATAAATCAGGAGCTGGAACATTAAACCACATGGTTCAGTCTTCTCTTATTATTGCTGAATTTGGGCTGATATCTATAGACTTGTTAACATGACTCTGGATCAACTGTTTCATTTTACCGATTCTTGGCTAAACTCTAAGGATTTGGAAAACAACTAAAAATACTGTGGAATTTGGGGGTATGGGAATTGCTAAGAAGAATTATTATGGCAGGCAAAGTTTATTCCTGATTTACGGCAATGGATCGTTGACAGCAGTAGTAACAGCAGTAGTACTGAGACTTATATACCGCTTCACAGTGCTTTACAGCCCTCTCTAAGTGGTTTACAGAGTGAGCATATTGCCCCCAGCAATCTGGGTCCTCATGATATGTGTACAATGTTCACATTTGACATGCTGTAAAGAAGAACTTGAACAATGTAGAATTTTTGAATTGTTCCCTTTATCATTTTTATTTCAATGTATATGTATGTTCATAATGCATATGCATATATATGTGAGTATGTGTGTGTTTGTATAATGTATATACTTATCATTTTGAAGTTATGTTAATCCCTTAATGCTGTTGTGGTATTTGTATTTTTGTTTGTTGATTGATTTAGCATAGTAACATAAAATATACCCTATTTTTAACATATTTTTTAATGAGTATAATGATGGCCACATGACCACAGAAGCATCTTTGGACAGCGCTGGCTTCCTTGGCTAAGAAACGGAGGTGAGGACCAGCCCCTAGGGTCAGGCGTAACTGGACAGGGGAAATCTTTACCTTTACCCTTACCCTTTTTTCAATACACTCAATGTGAGATCTGATTGTTCCACAAAGTATAGGTGGTCGTCGACTTACAACCACAATTGAGCCCAACATTTCTGTTGTTAAGTGAGAAATTTGTTAAGTGAATTATGCCCCATTTTAGAACCTTTCTTGCTACAGTTGTTGAGTGAATCGCTGCAATAATAATAATAATAATAATAATAATAATAATAATAATAATAATAATAATAATTTAATTTTTATACGCCCTTCTCCCGAAGGACTCAGGGCGGTGAACAGGCAAATAAAATAATACAATACATTACAATAAAACACTATTTAAAAAACTTATTCAATGTAGCCTAAATTTAAAATCCAATACAAAATATAAAATAAACCCCAATAAAATCCATATTTAAAAAAACCCTATTAAGCCAGTCCTGCTCGGAAGAATAGATATGTCTTAAGCTCACGGCGAAAGGTCCGGAGGTCAGGAAGTTGTCGAAGTCCTGGGGGAAGCTCATTCCAGAGGGTAGGTGCCCCCACCGAGAAGGCTCTCCCCCTGGGGGTCGCCAGCCTACACTGTTTGGCTGACGGCACCCTGAGAAGACCCTCTCTATGGGAGCGTACCGGCCGGTGGGAGGCATGTGGTAACAGAAGGCGGTCCCGAAGATATCCCGGTCCTATGCAGTTGATAAATTAGTAACCTGGTCGCTAAGTGAATCTGGCTTCCCCATTAACTTTGCTCAGAAGGTTGCAAAAAGTGATCACATGACCTCAGGATGCTGCAATGGCCCTAAGAATGAGTCAGTTGCCAAGCATCTGAATTTTGATCACATACCAAGGGGATGCTCCAAAGGTTGTAAAACAGCCGTAAGTCACTTTTTTCCAGTGCCGTTGTAACTTTGAATGGTCACTAAATGAACTGTTGTAAGTGGAGGACTCTCTTTATAGCTACTGCAAAACACTGGACCTAGGTTGCTGAATAAGGCAATCTATTGGGCACATAGAAATTCTGAAAGTTCCGTAGCAACCACCAGTTTCCTATCAAACAAAGTTGAAGATCTTGTCATGTCACAAAGTATCATGATATATAAAGACCTTTATAGTTTAGGACTTATAGCTGCTTTGTCAATTTATAATATAAGTGTACAATGAATTTGATTGATTGATCATGTGCCATCAAATGGGTGTTGATTTTAACAACCACATAGATAGATTTTTCTCCAGAGGGTCCATCCCCAACTGGTTCTTCAGGTCTTCCAACAGTGTACCCAGTGTACTCAGTCCTGTAATTGATTCCATCTACTTTGCTGCTGGTTAGGGTTAGGGGGTCTCCTCCTTTTCTTTCCTTCTACCTTTCACAGCGTCTTCTCCCAAGAGAGCTAGATCTTTACATAATGTGAAGCCTGATGATTTCGTTTCTTGCGTGAGAACTTTGGACTGATTTCTTATATGATCCTTTTGTTTGTTTTCTTGGCTACCCATTTTATTCTCAGGAGTCTTCTTGTGCTGCGGCTGCCCAAAAAAAGCAACACAGTTCTAGGCTGCATTAACAGAGAGATAGAATCAAGATCACGTGAAGTGTTAATACCACTTTATAACGCCTTGGTAAGGCCACACTTGGAATGTTGCATCCAGTTTTGGTCGCCACGATTTAAAAAAGATGTTGAGACTCTAGTAAGGCTGCAGAGAAGAGCAACAAAGATGATTAGGGGGCTGGAGGCTAAAACGTATAAAGGTTATTGGAATTGGGTATGTCTAGTTTAATGAAAAGAAGGATTAAGGGTGACATGATAGTAGTGTTCCAATATCTCAGGGACTGCCACAAAGAAGAGGGAGTCAAACTATTCTCCAAAGCACCTGAGGTAGAACAAGAAACAATGGATGGAAACTAATTAAGGAGAGAAGTAACCTAGAGCTAAGAAGAAATTTCTTGACAGTTGAACAACTTGTCTCCAGAAGTTGTAGATGCTCCAGCACTGGACATTTTAAAGAAGAGATAGGACAATCATTTGTCTAAAATGGTATAGGGTTTCCTGCCTAAGCAGGGGGTTGTCTATTCTGTTCTGTTCTGTTCTACTCTCCAACACTAAAATCCAAAAGCATCAATGCTGTTGCTAGCGGGCAGCCCCAATATCATTTTAAATTTTAATTTTATATCTTCAAACATTACTGTACATTAATAACCAATCCATGTATCATTTCCCCGCCCTTCCCCCCCCTCCTCCCCACTCCCCCCCCCCAGGACTTCCCAGAGCAAATACCAGGTATTATTACCAACAATCACAAGCTAAAGTATACAAAATATACATAAACTCCCACCCCTCAAAACTTTAAAACTTTAAATCCCCTCACAATAAAAATAAAGAGATAAGAAAGAATAATAAAAAAAGAAAAGAAAAGAAACAGTACCAACTTCACATATTACTTCTTCTTACAATCCATTTTTTAAAATTAATCCATCTTCTCAAATTCAGATTTTTTCCACTTGTATATTCCTTCAAATTTCATAAGTCCATTTCTTAAATTACAGTCCATCTTCTCAAGCTCAAATTTTCATCACTTATATATTTCTTCAATTGTCATAACATTTAATGTCCATTCTTCTTACAGTCCATTTTAAAAATTTGTCCATCTTCTCAAATTCAAATTTTTCCCCACTTGTATATTCCTTCAAATTTCATAAGTCCATTTCTTAAATTACAATCTATCTTCTTGAACTCAAATTCTCATCACTTATATATTTCTTCAATTGTCATAACATTTAATGTCCGATCTTCCAATACTACTCCATGAATCAAATATCATTACGAATAAAGTCTCTCAAATACAATATTTCCAACTTAACTTCATAACTTTTACTGTCTATAAACATGTCAATTAAAACAAATAATCATTTTTTAAAATTTGCATTTATATCCTGCCCTTCTCCGAAAACTCAGGGCAGCTTACATCCACAATATAAAATCATTACATCCACAACATTATCTAAATTCATAAATTTTACTTTCCATCCTTCACAATTAAATAATATCATCCCATAAGTTTATACCATATAAATAGCAAATAACAAAAATCCTATAATTTATATCCTAAACAAATCAATTCCAAAAATTAACCATAATCATTATATTCACTTCTTAAACATTCCTCCCCTCTCCTATTCTATTTTCCATCATTTCCAAACCAGTTAACTTAGCATCTAACAACAAAGGATTCCCACTCTTTAAAACATTAATATAGAAGTGTCTTGCTTTCTTAACTGAACTAAGAAAATACTTTCTGCCTCTAAAATTCACTGACAAACCTATTGGAACTTCCCATCTAAAATATATCTGATGTTTCTTAAACTCATCCACTAAAAAAGCAAATCCTCTTCTCTTTCTTAACATTTTAGGAGGAATTTCCTTCATCATTTTTATATCTTGTCCCAATATTTGAAATTTATTTTTATAAAAGGCTTGCAAGATTTCATACCTAATCTTTTTAGTTGTAAAATAAATAACTACATCCCTTGGTAATCTATTTTGTCTTGCCCACCAAGAATTAACACGATAAATTCTTTCAATATTAATCTCAAAGTCTTCTGGCTCCACACCCTTTATCTGAGCAAAGGCTTGCGTAAAAACCTCTTTTAAATTTTCTTTCCTACTTTCCCTCAACCCCCTCACCCTTATAGTATATTCCATTAATCTATATTGTAATATTACTCTTTCTTCATCTGCCCTATCTACCTTTGCCTGTATATCTTCCATCTTATTATCTAAGTTCCAATTGTTTTGATTCTTTTGAATTTCCTCTATTTTCCTTTGCAACTCTAAATTAGCTTCATTAATTTCTTCAAAATTATCTTCCATCTGAATAGAAGAGCTTAATATTTGCGAAATTGCATCCTTTACCATTTTCATTTCCCTCTTCTGCTCTTCCACCACTTCCTTAAAATCCAACATCTCTTTCTCTATTTCATCAAATTTTTGATCTATTTCTGAAAAACGAATCTCCAAAAACTCCTGTAAAAAATTTCTTAATTCCTCTTTAATTCCTCCTTTTAATTTTCGAATCTGAACTGAAGAAATTTCAAAGTTTTTAATGACTTTTGGTACTATTTGCTTAAAAGCCATTTTTTAAAAATATAACCTAACAACGGACAAAAAGAGGTTAAAAAAGAAAAATTCAAAAAACTTTTCTTCTAAATCACTATAATCCCAAAGAAGAAGAAAAAATATAAATCATAAAATTCTCATTTCGTCCATTTAGTCAGTGTTTTCTTGTATATCTCTTAGTTCCACACCATTTAGTTAATAAGCATTTCCCTAATTTTCATTTCCAATACACACATTCCACAAAACGCCATTTGCTTTCTTCTCTCCTATCTTCGCAACAAATTTATCTTCAGGGGCTTGCAGTCTTCTTACAAACAAATGCTAGAATTCCAGTTTCTGCTCTATCCGTGTTACAATCCATCACAAATCAATTTCTGCCATGGAGACTGGACGCTACGTTTTTTTTCTGCCAAAAGGCAGATGCTCTCCGAGTCTGGAGCTTTTCAGACTATGGAAGGAGCACTCCCCTCAAGCCTCCAGAAACTTTTTCTGTGGCTCTTTTGGGTGTCTCAACTTCAGCCTGAATGCTCATCTCTCCCTCTTTGCCCAAGGGGGAGATTTACAAGCACAACTTATTTTATTTATTTTTATTTTATTTTATTAAATTTTTATACCGCCCTTCTCCTGAAGGACTCAAGACTCAAGACTCAAGACTCAAGTACAGCCAAGATAAAACACGAAATATATACAAATTATTATATATACAATTATATACAAATATATACAAATTAACTTAAGGCACTCTTGTTCACTTAGGCTTTTTGTTAGGGAAGTGGTATCTACCGTCTCTTGATAGTGGTCTATTATAGTCAGCTCATAGAAAGTATACGTTTTTAGAGATTTCTAACGTTTTATTTTTTTTATGACGTTTTATTCTAGTTTGATTTTAACTGTAACCTTGTTGTTTGTTTTTATTGGAATATAGCCAAGTTTCTAAAGAAAAATAAAAGGCAAAAAAAAAGCATCCAAATGCTTCTGAGATGCTCAGACAATTCTCATTTCCCCAGCTGCTTCTTTATCGGTCCAATAGCAACATCTATTATTAACTTTTTTTTTTATCAACAGTATAATTTCTCAGAACAAAGCACAGTAGCAAATTCCTCACTGCTTTCTAATGAAGCCCATACTCCATATTGGCCCTAGTTTCTTTCCTCTTATGGGTGTCCTCCCTCAAGTGTCCAAAATTATGTGTATAAGATGACCAGGCTGAGCTCGAAGGAAGGGTCAAACATGTCATCAGTCATGAATCCCTGCATGCCCATAAGAGATCTAAGTCCAACCCATCTTGAATTCCTTCTTAACTACCGCTAATTTCCTTTGATTGTTAGTACATGTACTCCTTGACTTGCAACAGTTCATTTAGTGTCTGAAGTTACAACAGGATTCAAAAAAGTGACTTATGGCCGTTTTTCACACATATGCCTGCTGCAGCATCCCCCATGGTCATGTGATCAAAATTTGCATGCTTGGCAACTGGTTCATATTTATGGCAGTTGCAGTGTCCTGAGGTCATGTCATCACCTTCTGTGACCTTCTGACAAGCAAAGTCAATGGGGAAGCCAGATTCACTTAACAACCATGAAACTAGCTTAACAATTTCAGTGATTCACTTGACAACAGTGGCAAGAAAGGTCATAAAACAGGGAAAAATTCACTTAACAAATGTCTCACTTAACAACAGAAATGTTGGGCTCAATTGGGGTCGTAAGTCGAGGATTATGTGTAGTTCTCTAGAAACTATTCACATTAGGCTGCATTACTATTGCTATTGGTCTTCTCATCATTCCTGTCGCCCATCTCCTCCCACTTGTGACTGTATGACTAACTTTGTGGCTTGTATCCTTGTGATTTGTATTGATATTGATTGTAGGATTCGATCGCTTATTGTACTGTATGACTGTAACTGGGTTTGTGCCTTGTGATTCTTGATGAGTGTATCTTGTCTTTTTATGTACACTGAGAGCATATGCACCAAAGACAAATTCCTTGTGTGTCTAATCACGCTTGGCCAATAAAGAATTCTATTCTATTCAGATTCTTGTAGAAAAATTAAGCTTGCAATAAATCTTTATACACATTTGAACTGCCTGAATTTCCCAGCGCTTGACCCTGCATTTCACAAAACCAGTCAGATGCAAGATACTATACCTTGATTAAATTTCTCAGCTTTTATTTATGCAATTTCTGGGCTTTAAACATATTAGTTATTTCACTTGTGCTGAAAGACTGATTAACAACAACCACCATCACAAGAAACAGATCCACCTCTCCCATACCATTCTCTGTATTGTATTGTAGTTGAAAATTACTGAGGTTGTAGTTTCAAGACTTCTGGAGAACATTATATAAGGATGCCTGGTCTTAATGCTAAGCTACAAATATAAACTATTGTAAAATCTGGGCGAAGCGATATGAAACATGACATACTTGTTACCACCACTAACCTGGAATCAGCTCCTATTGACATTATTCCATGTGTGAACTCTCCTTAGATGTCCTCTGAAGTCCATGAGAAGAAGAATGAGGCAAGGTTTTATGTTCCTGTAAACCAGCATTATAAACGATTACCAATGTTATTAAATACTTGTTTAAAACAAAATGCACATGATGGGATAAGACTACTAAGGTATGAGGCCTTTGTAAAAGACATCATAAATATTTGCAAAAAAAAAAGGAGGGGAGGAGCAACTTCAATGGCTTAATTAAAGAAAGACTTATGTTCCTCTGTTAGGAATTAATTTTCTCCCGAGTCAAAATTTGGTAGGTTTTCAGCTCTTACTCAGTTCTCTGAACAATTTGCTGTACTTAAATAAAGTTTGAGAAAATGGATTAAATGCTACTGGAAAAAAAAACCCCAAAATGAAGTAAACCTATGAGTATAAAACCCCCACTTTTCCCTAAAACATTTATCTGCTTATCTTCTAGGTACAAAAATAGCATAATAAAACACAGAGAAAAGAACATATATTATTGAATATGACTGAGCATGTGTGCAAACATAAACATATTGTTTTACATCTCTTTTTACCCAAACTGCAGAAAAGGGGAGATCTGAACGGCTTCATTTTCCCTTCTCTGAAAAATGGTATATATTTTAACCAGCGGTGCTTTCATAATAACCGTATATTATTTGCACATGAACAGGTCTTATATAACTTTCAAAACCTCAAGAAATATGAGCAAAGATATTTCAAACATTTTTATGCCAACTGAGAACAGGCAAATTCAGGTAGTCCTTGACTTATGATTATAACTGAGCCCGGAATTACAGTCACAAGTTTTTATGGTTGTAAAGCATCAGGCACTGGGTACAACATTGCAACCATTTTTTTACAATAGTTATTAATAAGTGTGGCAGTCATTACGTGAACTGATTTTCCCCAATGGAGATTTTTTTTTGTTGAAGACCAGTTGTAAACACAAGAAACTGGCAAAAAATATTGCTAATCACTGAGCTAGTTGGCAAGAACCCAAAATGTGATCATTTAACTTGAATAAATCATCATGACTCTGAAATGGGTCATAAGTAGCTCAGGAGAGGTCTTTGAATGATCTTCAAAGGACCAGTTTTAAGTCCAGGACTACCTACAACTTTCAGTTATCCCAAAGGTGCTTTTTCAAGAGGCAAGGGGACTTTCTGGTTTTTCTCTGAAGGCATTTCGCTTCTCATCCAAGAAGCTTCTTCAGCTCTGACTGGATGATGGGGAATGGAAGGGTTTATACCCTTTGCTGGTCATTTGCATTCTTTTCTGTGCTGTCTGCATCTCAAACTGAAGCGCAAATGGTTCCTGTAGTCTGCAATTTTTCTGAAAATCCATCCATTCGAAGGGTGTTCAGCAGACAGCACAGAAAAAAATGCAAATGACCAGACAGAGCTGAAGAAGCTTCTTGGATGAGAAGTGAAACGTCGTCAAAGAAAAACCAAAAAGTCCCGTTGTCTCTTGAAAAAAGCACCTTTGAGATAACTATGACCTGGATGACTGAGAATCTCCATAGATATTTACATTTTCAGTCCAATTCTCAGGTTATGTTCACAAACATTGGTATCAAAGATGCAAAAACATAATTTTTGCTTGTTTGCCTCAATCGTATTCAATAAGTACAATTGTGTCTGGGGATGTATGAAATAATTTTTACGTCCATCCCACTTCGTTGTCTGAATTAGGCCAGCATTTCAACCTATTGGTGATCTTACCATTTAAGAAAAAAGAAAATAAAAATGGCACCTGCTTAAACTTGCATCTGCTCAGACCTCCCAGAATCCTTATGTGTCTTTCCTAATCTATTCGGGTATTAGTAAGATGGTTTAGGGCTTTTTCAGTTTTGCTGATTCAACAAGAAATGAAATGAACGTGTTAAAAGAAATTGCAATTGAATGAAAGTTACAGGTGATTATGGTGAGGGTTGAAAATTCCAGATAGGAGATAGATCTACCTGTTCTACATTTTTTTTTCCAATGTGGAGGCAGCTCTGCACACACATATGTTAGCTGTATTTCAATATCTCAGGGGCTGCCACAAAGAAGAGGGAGTCAAACTATTCTCCAAAGCACCTGAGGGTAGAACAAGAAGCAGTGGGTGGAAACTGATCAAGGAGAGAAGCAACCTAGAACTAAGGAGAAATTTCCTGACAGTCAGAACAATTAATGAATGGAACAACTTGCCTGCAGAAGTTGTGAATGCTCCAACACTGGAAGTTTTTAAGAAAATGTTGGTTAACCATTTCTCTTAAGTGGTGTAAGGTTTCCTGCCTGGGCAGGGGATTGGACTAGAAGACCTCCAAATTCCCTTCCAACTCTGTTTTGTTGTTGTTGTTGTTGTTGTTTAGTTTAGTTTAGTTTATTTTGATTTTTATACCGCCCTTCTCCCGAAGGACTCAGGGCGGTGTACAGGCAAGATAAAACCAACAATACAATATACAGGTTAAAATACCATTTAAAAAACTTATTTAAATTAGCCTGAAATTAAAATTACCGTAAACTAAAAACCCCGTTTAAAAATTAATAAAATTTCACATTAAAAAATCCAATTTAAGCCAGCCCGCGATAAAGAGATGTGTCTTCAGTTAGCGACGGAATGTCCGAAGGTCAGGTATTTGGCGTAAACCGGGGAAGCTCGTTCCAGAGTGTAGGAGCCCCACAGAAGGCCCTTCCTGGGGCCGCCAGCCGACATTGTTTGGCGGACGGCACCTGAGAAGTCCCTCTCTATGGGAGCGTGCGGGTCGGTGGGAGGCATGTGGTAACAGCAGGCGGTCCCGTAAGTACCCAGGTCCTAAGCCATGGGCGCTTTAAAGGTCATAACCAACACCTTAAAGTGCACTCGGAAGGCCACAGGCAGCCAGTGCAGTCTGCGCGGAGGCGGTGTTACATGGGAGCTACGCGTAGCTCCCTCTATCACCAGCAGCTGCATTCTGGACTAACTGAAGCCTCCGAGTGCACTTCAAGGGAGCCCCATGTGAGAGCATTACAGTAATCCAGCGAGAGGTAGCAGGCATGAGTGACTGTGCATAAGGCATCCCGATCAAGGAAGGCGCAACTGCGAACCAGGCGAACCTGGTGGAAGGCCCTCCTGGAGCGGCCGTCAAATGATCTTCAAGCGACAGCCGATCATCCAGGAGGACACCTAAGTTGCGCACCCTATCCTTTGGGGCCAATAACTGCCTCCAACAGCCAGCTGCGGCTGCAGCTGACTGAATCGGGATGCCGGCATCCACAGCCACTCCGTCTTGGAGGATTAAGCTTGAGCCTGTTTCTCCCCATCCAGACCCGTCGGCTTCCAAACACGGGACAGCACTTCAACAACTTCATTGGGGTGGCCGGGGTGGAAAAGTACAGCTGGGTGTCATCAGCGTACTGTTGGTATCTCACCCGAAACCACTGATGATCTCACCCAGCGGCTTCATATAGATGTTGAACAGCAGGCGAGAGAATCGACCCCTGCAGGACCCACAAGTGAGGCACCTCGCGGCCGACCTCTGCCCCCTGTCAACCCCGTCTGCGACCGGTCGGAGAGATAGGAGGAGAACCACGGTGCCTCCCACTCCCAATCCCCCCAACCGGCGCAGCAAGATACCATGGTCGATGGTATCAAAAGCCGCTGAGAGATCTAATAGGACCAGGGCAGAGGAATAACCCCTGTCCCTGGCCCTCAGAGATCATCCACCAATGCGACCAAAGCTGTCTCCGTGCTGTATCCGGGTCAAAAGCCGGACTGGAGCAGGTCTAGATAGACATCTTCATCCAGGTATTGGGGTAGCTGTCGCGCCACAGCACTCTCTACAACCTTACAAAGCGAAGGTTGGAGACTGGGCGATAATTACCCAAAATAGCTGGGTCAGGAGGGCTTCTTGAGGAGGGTCTCACCACCGCCTCTTTCAAGGCGGCAGGAAAACCCTTCCAACAAAGCGTTGATAATCCTCTGGAGCCAGCCTCGTGTCACCTCCTGAGTGGCCAGTACCAGCCAGGAAGGCACGGGTCCAGTAAACATGTCGTGGCGTGAAGCCTCCCCAACAACCTGTCCACGTCCTCGGGAGCCACAGGGTCAAACTCATCCCAAATGACTCAACAAGGCGTGCCTCCTCTCCCTCGCTTGGATCATCCCAATTTGGTCCAGACCATCCCGGAGCTGAGCAATTTTATCGTATAGATAACCACTAAACTCCTCGGCACGTCCTGCAAGGTCATCCGCACCTCCTGATGAAGGAGGCGGGTCACCAAACAGGCGGCCGGGCGGTTATCTGCCGGCGCAATGAGGGTGGGCGTGGGCGCCTCGCCTCCCTCATTGCCACCAGGTAGGTCCTAGAATAGGACCTAACTAGTATCCGATCAGCTTGACGACTGGATCTCCAGGTGCTCTCTAGGCGTCTTCTCCGGCGTTTCATCTCCCTCAGCCCCTCAGAGAACCAAGGGCCAGGACGAGATCTGCGCCGGGTCAGAGGCAAAGGCGCGACACGGTCCAGGGCCCCAGCCGCGCCTGTTCCCAGGCCGCGACTAGTTCCTCAGTCGTGCCGTGGGCCAGATCCTCAGGGAATGGCCCAAGCTCCGTCAGGAACCTCTCAGGGTCCATCAGGCACCTGGGGACGGAACCAGCGTATAGGCTCCGTCTCCCTGCGGTGGTGAGTGGCGGTCCGGAAGTCTAGGCGAAGGAAAATGATCAGACCATGACATTGGTTCTGTTACTAAATCACCCAACTCCAGATCATTTACCACTGTCCAGAGATATAAATCAGATCCAGCGTGCCTCCCCATGTGTGTAGGGCCATCATTTACTCGAATCAGGTCCAAGGCCGTCATGGAAGCCTGGAACTCCCGAGCTGCTGTCGATAACAAGCCAGCTGATGGCAGGTTGAAATCCCCCATGACTATAAGTCTGGGGGTCTCAACCGCCACCGCCAAATACCTCAACAGCTCGGGCAGGGCTGTGGTCACGCAGCAAGGAGCCAGGTCGATCAACAAGCCCAACTGATTCCTATGGCCCCACCTCACATAGAGGGATTCACAGCCGGCAATCTGAGGAACAGTGGCCTCCCACCAACAAACACAGTTGTTGTTGTTGTTGTTGTTGTTGTTATTATTATTATTGTTGTTGTTGTTGTTGTTGTTGTTGTTGTTGTTGTTATTATTATTATTATTATTATTATTATTATTATTATTATATCTCTGGTTTACCAAACTGCAACTACAGCCAGCAGCACTTTGGTCCTAATCACCTTTGGTCGATATGCCAACTGCCCTTTATTTCCAGAAGAGAATCAGTTTCACTGTGGGGTATATGAGAATGAGTTTCACTGGTAACTGGGAGAGCTGGTTCTCACATTAATAAGAAGTTTGAGGAGCCATTTCGAAAACAATCTAGAGTTGCAGAGTACCTTGCCTGCAATACAACCCCGTTACAACTTGCCTCCAGAAGCTGTGAATGCTCCAACACTGGAAATTTTTAAGAAGAGATTGGACAACCATTTGTCTGAAATGGTTTAGGGTTTCCTGCCTGAGTAGGGATTGGACTAGAAGACCTCTAAGATCCCTTCCAACTCGTCATTCTGTATTCTGTATCCTGTTTTCACAACGGACAAGTGTCTTCCACTTCACATTGAAAAAGTGAGAGGTGAACCAGAATCTTGCTACCTAAACTTAAGTGTGTGTGTGTGTGTGTGTGTGTGTGTGTGTGTAGGTCTTGGCGTATTCGGGTCTTTTCCTGTGTAAGGTTGAGAGTATCTTGGCGACGTTTCAATGAGGTCTAATAGGCACACAACAAGGACCACACTCACACAGAATGCTATGAAACAGCCAACTAATCTGCAAACATCCACTCCACCTACCAATCAAGATGCAACCACACAGCCAACCAACCCGCTTGCTGCAACAAAGCCAACACTCCCCATCTCCCCACCAATATTTATAGAGAGACGGCAGTCCTGACCACGCTTTGTTCGCACAAGCACGAAGCCGTAAGCACCAGCGTGAAGATGACGAATGAGACCTCATCGAAACGTCGCCAAGATACTCTCAACCTTACATGGGAAAAGACCCGAATACGCCAAGACCTACATACCTATACCCGTGAAAACCTACGACTATACAGTATATATATATATATATATATATATATATATATTGCTCCCAGAAGCACGAAGCTGAAGCCTGAAGATGACGACTGAGACTTCGTCGAAACGTCGCCAAGACACTTCCAATTTTACACGGGAGAAAACCCGAACAACCAAAGACCTACATATATATATATATATATATATATATATATGTAGAAACAGAAGTTAACAACCAACTTCCCTTCCTGGATGTCTTAGTCTACAGAAAACCCAATGGCTCCCTAGGACACACCATCTACCAGAAGAAAACACACACAAACCGCTATCTGCACGCACTCTCACACCACCACCCAGCACAGATCAACTCCGTAGCCAAGACACTCATCTCCAGAACAAAATGCTTAGCTGATGAACAACACCTAAAACCCGAACTAGACACTCTCACTAACGTACTAACATCCAATGGATTCCAAACAAATAAGATTACCAAGCTAATCCAAAAAGAACCCCCCACTAAAATCCAAGACAGAGAACAAGAAAATGGCACAGCCCTCCTCCCATATATAAAAGGCACCACAGACAGAATCAGCAAGATCCTCCACAAACACAACATCAAGACAGCATTCTGCACAAACAGAAAAATATCCACCATCCTAAGAAACCCCAAAGACAAAATTGAGTTAGAAAATCAAGGAGTATATGAAATCCCATGCACCGCCTGCCCCACCACATACATTGGACAAACCAACAGAAGAATAAGTGCATGCATTGAAGAACACAAGAACTCATTCAAAAAAGAGGAACCAACTTCTTCCCTGGTCCAACACTTTAAAGTCACAGGACATGATATTGACTTTAAAAAGACCAGAACTATCGCCAAAACTGAACACTTTAACAACAGAATAATCAGAGAAGCCATTGAGATAGAAAAACGCCCACACAGCATGAACAAACGAGATGATACCTCCGCCTACCAGCCATTTGAAACCCGCCTTATTGACAAACGAGTCCTTAACACGAGGAATGACACCAGACCCACACTCACGAGGTCCACACAGGATGTCACCACCGCACATCCACCCAGAAAGCAGACCCAAACCCACACTGATCATGAAGCACGACCAAGGACCACTGGGAAGTGGAGGTCCGCCGTCACGTGAAGCGAATCGCCTCCTCGTGGTCCCCGATGGCGGCGCAAGGGCTGCGTGGCGAAGTTAATGGGTCCGCCACCAGCTCCCTCCCGTCGATGGTCTCGGCGCTCATCGGAGGGTCTACGGAACCAAGGGACACCAAAATGGTCCACGAAGGCCCGGTCCATAAAGTTCGTGGTGGCCCCGAATCCACCAGCGCGTGTGCGGGATCCCTTCCGGCGGTCACCCACCCACACCGGGTGTCCAAAATCAGGTGCCGAGGGGCCCAGGGTCCACGTCGGCCATGTCTGGCGGGGCTTGGTCCGTGCCCGGCCTAGGGTTTCCCTGGGCGGGCCTGCCCATTCCCGACTGGCCAGGCCGGGATTCGGGGCAGGCGTCGTGCTCCGCGCTTCCTGGGGCATCTGGCGAAATGGCCGGGCTCCCCACAGTACAAGCACAGCCCCCTTGGCGCCTCGGCTCCGCTCCTGGGCCGTCAGGCGGGCCTGGCCGCTCCTAACTCCATGGGCTCCTCGGCGGCAGCCACAGGCAGGTGGCCGGGGGGTCGGCAGGTCGAGGAGGCGGCGGTCTTTGACGGTTGCGGGCGGCGACAGGGCAGGCGTTGCTGGAGGCAGGTGTCGGGCGCAGGCAGAGGGCACCAGGTCAGCGGTCGCGGCGCCTCCACCCGAGCCAGCTCGTCCTGCAGCTCTTCGAAGGCCCCTCTTGAGCGCGTCCGCTAGTGCCGTGTCGTTCCAGTCCGAATCATGGCACAGCAACGAATTCCGATGTACTCCCGGGCGGGGCCTTGTTGGATCTCTCCGAGCGCCAGGCAGCCGTCTGGGCCCGCACAGGGTCTTCATACATCAGGCGTGGTTGCCCCAGAACCCCTGGTAGTCCGCCAGCAAGGGGCTGTCCCTGAGCACCAAGGCGTGGCCCACTCGCAGCCTGGCCAGACAACAGGTTCATCACGAAGGCCACCCTGGCGGTCATCTGGAAAGTCCCCGGCCGCATTGCCATGTAGGTCTGGCACTGGGCCATGAAGGCCGGGAACATCTCCATCCGTCCTGAGAACTTCTCCGGCACGGTGCGGGCTGTGGCGCTGAGGAGGAGGAGGAGGAGGAGGTTGGACTGCTGGGGCATTCCCAGCAGCCAGTTGAGCAGTCAGCTGGGCGACTTGCTGTTGCAGTTGCTGGTTGTCTGTTTGTAGCTGCTGCACAATCAGCGCCAGCTGTTGCAGATCCATCTTGTAGATGTGTGAGTCAGGCAAGATGTCGTGTCCCACTCCTCCGCTGGCTGGGTCCGGGAAATCCGAATCAGGCTTGCCTCTGCAGCTCTGCCCAAAGTCCTAGCAAAGTCCTCAGAGCAGGCAGGAGACCAGTAAGTGACTTCAGCAAGATAAGTTTGACTTTTGCCTGACTCAGAGACTGCCAGAAAGTAGCTCCTTTATATAGGCCATGGGGTGGGGCTCCATGACTCAGCACTCATTAAGGCCTGCCCTCCTTCCCTCTGTTGCCTCCGCCTCTCCAATCTTCTGATGCGAGGTCACTCCAATCAGCTGTTCTTGGGAGTAAACCCTCCTCAGGCTCACCTGCTGTGGAGGAGGGAGGGTCTAGCTGCTCCGTTTGCCTGGGCATGGAGTCAGGGCTGGGGCAGGGAGATGCTCCTTCTTCTGCAGTTTGTGGGGGCATGGAGCCAGGACTTGGGCCGGAAGGCATACATTCCTCAGTGTTGGGGAGCAGGTAAGAAGACCCCGGCTGCTCTGAGGGCGGGCAAGACACAACAAGCTGACTGAATCGGGATGCCGGCATCCACAGCCACTCCGTCTTGGAGGGATTAAGCTTGAGCCTGTTTCTCCCCATCCAGACCCGTACGGCTTCCAAACACCGGGACAGCACTTCAACAACTTCATTGGGGTGGCCCGGGGTGGAAAAGTACAGCTGGGTGTCATCAGCGTACTGTTGGTATCTCACCCCGAAGCCACTGATGATCTCACCCAACGGCTTCATATAGATGTTGAACAGCAGGGGCGAGAGAATCGACCCCTGCGGGACCCCACAAGTGAGGCACCTCGCGGCCGACCTCTGCCCCCCTGTCAACACCGTCTGCGACCGGTCGGAGAGATAGGAGGAGAACCACCGATACACGGTGCCTCCCACTCCCAATCCCCCCAACCGGCGCAGCAAGATACCATGGTCGATGGTATCAAAAGCCGCTGAGAGATCTAATAGGACCAGGGCAGAGGAGTACCCCCTGTCCCTGGCCCGCCAGAGATCATCCACCAATGCGACCAAAGCTGTCTCTGTGCTGTATCCGGGTCAAAAGCCAGACTGGAACGGGTCTAGATAGATGGCTTCATCCAGGTATTGGGGTAGCTGTCGCGCCACAGCACTCTCTACAACCTTCGCAACGAAGCGAAGGTGGAGACTGGACGATAGTTACCCAAAGTAGCTGGGTCCAGGGAGGGCTTCTTGAGGAGGGGTCTCACCACCGCCTCTTTCAAGGCGGCAGGGAAAACCCCTTCCAACAAAGAAGCATTGATAATCCTCTGGAGCCAGCCTCGTGTCACCTCCTGAGTGGCCAGTACCAGCCAGGAAGGGCACGGGTCCAGTAAACATGTCGTGGCGTGAAGCCTCCCCAACAACCTGTCCACGTCCTCGGGAGCCACAGGGTCAAACTCATCCCAAACCGACTCAATAAGACGTGTCTCCTCTCCCTCGCTTGGATCATCCCAATTTCGGTCCAGACCGTCCCGGAGCTGAGCAATTTTATCGTATAGATAACCACTAAACTCCTCGGCACGTCCCTGCAAAGGGTCATCCCGCACCTCCTGATGAAGGAGGAGGCGGGTCACCAAACAGGCGGCCGGGCGGTTATCTGCTGGCGCAATGAGGGTGGGCGTGGGCGCCTCGCCTCCCTCATTGCCACCAGGTAGGTCCTAGAATAGGACCTAACTAGTGTCGATCAACTTGAACGACTGGATCTCCAGGTGCTCTCTAGGCGTCTTCTCCGGCGTTTCATCTCCCTCAGCCCCTCGGAGAACCAAGGGGCCGGACGAGATCTGCGCCGGGTCAGAGGCCGCAAAGGCACGACACGGTCCAAGGCCCCAGCCGCGGCCTGTTCCCAGGCCGTGACTAGTTCCTCAGTCGTGCCGTGGGCCAGCTCCTCAGGGGAATGGCCCAAGCTCCGTCAGGAACCTCTCAGGGTCCATCAGGCGCCTGGGACGGAACCAACGTATAGGCTCCGTCTCCCTGCGGTGGTGAGTGGCGGTCCGGAAGTCTAGGCGAAGGAGAAAATGATCAGACCATGACATAGGTTCTGTTACTAAATCACCCAACTCCAGATCATTTAGCCACTGTCCAGAGATATAAATCAAATCCAGCGTGCCTCCCCCCATGTGTGTAGGGCCATCATTTACTCGAATCAGGTCCAAGGCCGTCATGGAAGCCTGGAACTCCCGAGCTGCAGTCGATAACAAGCCAGCTGATGGTAGGTTGAAATCCCCCATGACTATAAGTCTGGGGGTCTCAACCGCCACCGCGGCAAGTACCTCCAACAGCTCGGGCAGGGCTGTGGTCACGCAGCAAGGAGCCAGGTACGCGATCAACAAGCCCAACTGATTCCTATGGCCCCACCTCACATAGAGGGATTCACAGCCGGCAATCTGAGGAACAGTGGCCTCCCACCAACAAACACAGTTGTTGTTGTTGTTGTTGTTGTTATTATTATTATTATTGTTGTTGTTGTTGTTGTTGTTGTTGTTGTTGTTATTATTATTATTATTATTATTATTATTATTATTATTATTATTATTATTATTATATCTCTGGTTTACCAAACTGCAACTACAGCCAGCAGCACTTTGGTCCTAATCACCTTTGGTCGATATGCCAACTGCCCTTTATTTCCAGAAGAGAATCAGTTTCACTGTGGGGTATATGAGAATGAGTTTCACTGGTAACTGGGAGAGCTGGTTCTCACATTAATAAGAAGTTTGAGGAGCCATTTCGAAAACAATCTAGAGTTGCAGAGTACCTTGCCTGCAATACAACCCCGTTACAACTTGCCTCCAGAAGCTGTGAATGCTCCAACACTGGAAATTTTTAAGAAGAGATTGGACAACCATTTGTCTGAAATGGTATAGGGTTTCCTGCCTGAGTAGGGATTGGACTAGAAGACCTCTAAGATCCCTTCCAACTCGTCATTCTGTATTCTGTATCCTGTTTTCACAACGGACAAGTGTCTTCCACTTCACATTGAAAAAGTGAGAGGTGAACCAGAATCTTGCTACCTAAACTTAAGTGTGTGTGTGTGTGTGTGTGTGTGTAGATCTTGGCGTATTCGGGTCTTTTCCTGTGTAAGGTTGAGAGTATCTTGGCGACGTTTCAATGAGGTCTAATAGGCACACAACAAGGACCACACTCACACAGAATGCTATGAAACAGCCAACTAATCTGCAAACATCCACTCCACTTATCAATCAAGATGCAACCACACAGCCAACCAACCCGCTTGCTGCAACAAAGCCAACACTCCCCATCTCCCCACCAATATTTATAGAGAGACGGCAGTCCTGACCACGCTTTGTTCGCACAAGCACGAAGCCGTAAGCACCAGCGTGAAGATGACGAATGAGACCTCATCGAAACGTCGCCAAGATACTCTCAACCTTACATGGGAAAAGACCCGAATACGCCAAGACCTACATACCTATACCCGTGAAAACCTACGACTATACAGTATATATATATATATATATTGCTCCCAGAAGCACGAAGCTGAAGCCTGAAGATGACGACTGAGACTTCGTCGAAACGTCGCCAAGACACTTCCAATTTTACACGGGAGAAAACTCGAACAACCAAAGACCTACATATATATATATATATATATATATGTAGAAACAGAAGTTAACAACCAACTTCCCTTCCTGGATGTCTTAGTCTACAGAAAACCCAATGGCTCCCTAGGACACACCATCTACCAGAAGAAAACACACACAAACAGCTATCTGCACGCACTCTCACACCACCACCCAGCACAGATCAACTCCGTAGCCAAGACACTCATCTCCAGAACAAAATGCTTAGCTGATGAATAACACCTAAAAACCGAACTAGACACTCTCACTAACGTACTAACATCCAATGGATTCCAAAGAAATAAGATTACCAAGCTAATCCAAAAAGAACCCCCCACTAAAATCCAAGACAGAGAACAAGAAAATGGCACAGCCCTTCTCCCATATATAAAAGGCACCACAGACTGAATCAGCAAGATCCTCCACAAACACAACATCAAGACAGCATTCTGCACAAACCGAAAAATATCCACCATCCTAAGAAACCCCAAAGACAAAATTGAGTTAGAAAATCAAGGAGTATATGAAATCCCATGCACCGCCTGCCCCACCACATACATTGGACAAACCAACAGAAGAATAAGTGCACGCATTGAAGAACACAAGAACTCAGTCAAAAAAGAGGAACCAACTTCTTCCCTGGTCCAACACTTTAAAGTCACAGGACATGATATTGACTTTAAAAAGACCAGAACTATCGCCAAAACTGAACACTTTAACAACAGAATAATCAGAGAAGCCATTGAGATAGAAAACGCCCACACAGCATGAACAAGCGAGATGATACCTCCTGCCTACCAGCCATTTGGAAACCCGCCCTTATTGACAAACGAGTCCTTAACACGAGGAATGACACCAGACCCACACTCACGAGGTCCACACAGGATGTCACCACCGCACATCCACCCAGAAAGCAGACCCAAACCCACACTGATCATGAAGCACGACCAAGGACCAGAAGCCAGACCGCAGCTGCAACATTAGCCATTTCAAACCCCTCCAATCCATACATGCAGCAGACTGACACCCACTATGAAGATGTAGCACGACCACAAAGCCAAACAACAGCTATGCAGCTCACCAGCTCAAATTCCCCTGCAACACAGACTAAATTGAGCACAACCAAGCCCCCACCCAAACAGGACACACCCCCAGCCAATCAGAGCACAAAAAAAACCCCAGCCAATCAGAGCACAGCCAAGCTCCCACCCAATCAGTTCAAACCCCCACTAGCAGTTAAAAGGAAGAAACAGCTGCGATCACACATTGCTCCCAGAAGCACGAAGCTGAAGCCTGAAGATGATGAATGAGACTTCGTCGAAACGTCGCCAAGACATATATATATATAGTTAGTGTTTTCATGGGTATAGATATGTAGGTCTGTAACCAGGTCGTTACAACACAAAAGCTAATGGGCACACAACTAGGATGCTGCGAAACAGCCAACTAATCTGCAAACACCCACTCCACCTACCAATCAAGATGCAACCACACAGTAACACTCACACACATACATACATACACACATACATACATACACATTTTTTTAATTTGAAAGTAGAATACTTGCGGGAATTCTTGGGTCCTAATCATAATCCTCTTTCTAATAAATATTACAAATCAAGTTCTTAAAAAATTGTTCTTGTATAAACTGCTTTTAGTCTGACAGGAAGCTTGGCAATAAATTACAAATATGACAATGAAGATGCACTTATGTGGGAACTGTCTTTGTAGTCTAGAAACTTCAGGAGGTTTGTTGTTAAAAAGCTATCCCAGAAGGTCTACCGTGCACTCCAAAAGAGGACATTGGGTCACCACCAAAAAATTGAATGTGTGTGTGTGTCTTTAAATTATTTAATGGCAGGTTATTTAAAGTGAATAATACAAATTATTTTTCAAATGAATGCATTAGTAAATATTCAATTTTCTCATAAGTACAACCTAGAAACAATGCTTAAATATAACTTTAAAAATAATTTTAAAGCACATGAATATTTATACAATAAGTAATCAGGAACAGTAATCAGTAAATGAACTCATTTGCAAAATCAGAAAGCAAATATTCTCAAATGTTGTGAGGCCCTATTGGTTTGCGAGGCCCTAAGATATAGCCCGTTTAGCTTATGCCTCAGTCCAACATCATCACTGCATGCCTTAAGTCAGGGATGTCAAACTCATGTTGTCACATGACGTATCGCGACTTTTTCCCCCTTCACTAAACCGGGCATGGGCATGGCCAGAGTGCGACGCATCTGACCTGCGGGCTGCAAGTTTGACACCCCTGCCTTAAATGCAGGCTATTTGAACACATGTTTCTTTCTACGTGAACTTCCCATTTACAGAGATCGTCTGAGGAGGCTTCCCAAGTGAGGATAGGCCATGCACTACTGCAAGAGGGCAAGAACATATATTGTCCTCAGCCCATTCTCAAGCTGCTAGGAAGATGACCTCAACCTGCGTTTTCCTTTTTTCTCTTAATAAGTAGCTTTTTTCCTCTTTTGCTGGTACATCCTTCATTCAGCTTTTAAAAGGGCCCTTAATTTGAAGAGGGTTTTATCTGGATCATTTGCTCATCTAAATTAGCTGTATTTGTTTCCATTTTTTATTTTAACAATTGTTATAATCTTTGTTTTAATGGTGTGTGTGTGGTTTTTTTTAAAATTCTCAGTGGAGAAACTTTAGTGGTTGGGGGCATATATTATGCTTGCTAAAAAGATAAATCCCCATTCCACCCTAAGGATTTGCACTGGGAAAGTACGGTCTTCAAAGAAATAAAAACATTTCCTGCTCCTGGTTTAAGCTATCAAAGAAAAACTATCTGGTTTTTAAAAGGCATTTTATCTTCTATTCTTTTAGGAGACATAGACTGCATCTGAACATCATTGCTGCAATTGAGCTTAGAGGTCTCCAGGAAAATTCCCACACTTTAAGCATGCAGTCTGGGACACAGTGGCTCAGTGGCTAAAATGCTGAGCTTGTCGATCGAAAGGTCGGCAGTTCAGCGGTTCGAATCCCTAGTGTGCATAGCGGGGTGAGCTCCCATTACTTGTTCCAGCTTCTGCCAACCTAGCAGTTTGAAAGCACATAAAAAATGCAAGTAGAAAAAATAGGGACCACCTTTGGTGGGAAGGTAACAGCGTTCCGTGCACCTTTGGCGTTTAGTCATGCCGGCCACATGACCACGGAGACGTCTTTGGACAGCGCTGGCTCTTCGGCTTTGAAACGGAAATGCGCAGCGCCCCCTAGAGTCAGGAACGACTAGCACGTACGTGCGAGGGGAACCTTTACCTTAACCTTTAAACATGCAGTCTAATACAATTTACCTCAAACATTGGGGACGTCCTCTCATGCTAACGCTATTGACAGCAGAAGGAAAGAGGATTCACCATTCAGTGAACCAAGGAGCTCAGAGAAATGCATACCTCATTCTGATTAACATCAACTTTGTAAGGGAATCTTGTACAATGGGAAATTTGCCACAGGTCTCAGAAACCCACCATGTGACCTTTTGCAAAAGGAAAAACCGCAACAGGCACACAGGGGATTAGGCCTGGTGAATTGCGGCTTGTGTGTGCTATCGTTTCCTTTCCGAAAGCAAACTGCCTTCAGCGCAAGGGAAGAACATGCTGATATTAACCTGAAGTTGCTGATTAATAGCATCTGTATCAGTTCATGCTCATGCTATCAACTGATTAGCTGAGGAACTATTAGAGGAACTACACCGTTTGTATTCTTAAAATTTTGGGCTTAGACAACTTAGAACTATGCCAACTTCAGTCTGACCTAAGCATAGTACATAAAATTATCTACCACAATGTCCTACCTGTCAATGACTACTTCAGCTTCAACCACAACAATACACAAGCAAATAATAGATACAAACTCAAGGTAAACCGCTCCAAACTTGATTGCAGAAAATATGACTTCAGTAACAGAGTGGTCAATGCGTGGAATGCACTACTACTACCCCCAAAACTTTAAGCTTAAACTGTCTATTGTTGACCTCACCCCATTCCTAAGAGGTCTGTAAGGGGCATCCATAAATGAAGCTGTGCCCCTACCGTCCCTGTCCTAATATTCCTTTTTACTTACTCTTTTCATGTATCCAAATTAATGTTTATACTTTTACCTGTTATCTTATATATGATTGACTAGATAAATAAATAAATAAATAAAAATATTTAAAGAAGAAAGTTCTACTCAGGAAAAAAAAAGTAACTGGGAAAGCATATTTTAAAAATCTCCGCCAACTACTATTTTTTTTTTATTAAAGATCCATGGAATAATTTGAAGGAAAGAAATGTGTAAAAATCTGGGATTTTTGCAGAAAACCTGGAACAACGTAGCACGTTTCAAACTATATGCATTTCATTCCCAAAGTGAAGATCTTTGTGCTTCATTTTCTCCAGAGTTTGAATAATCACCCAATGCTGATAATTAATGCAAAATAAAGCAAGCCCTTGAGACCAATCTGTACTACATTTTACATTTAAAATTGCAGTGTTGTACGGTAGTGCTTTGAACTTCACATTTCCAGCAGAATCAGAGATGAAAGCAACTACAGTGCTACAAATTTCTGTTACTCGATACTCGAACACACATTTTTACTTTCTCTGTGGCTCAGGTAAAGAGGGGAGGAGGGAGAAGAGCATGGCAATGCCCTGCAGTGCAATTGGCTATGTTTGAGACCGAAAAACCCAGTCTACTGTTGTTCTCCTTAGTCTGTTCCATCAATAGCAATTTGAATAAACAGGGCAAAATCGAATGCTGCTTTGTGCTGAGCTTACACACCATGGCAAAGTAATTTGTTCAAGTTTTGTTTTGAAAAGTAGATTTCTCTATCCTTTATTCTACCTGATGGTACCGAAGTATATGAAACAGCGCTCTCTTATTTTCTCTTTTAAGTCAAAGAAACCAGCAGTAGCAATTTACTACCGAATAACAATTTGCAGGTAAGAATAAGCAGTCTGGAATTCTTTCTAACTCCCTTACTGACAGCAGCCACAGGAGGCATCTGCAGACCACTTATGAGATAATGTGAGCTAAAGCCAAGTCGATTAATAGGACTCCTGGCTGTTTTGTTTATATTTTGTCTCTTCTTTCTACGGTATGGTCTTTGGTGCTGTGATTTTTGAGATTATTATTTTGAGACTATTCCGTATTTCAAGAGGATACGGCAGGGTTTAATTCCCGCATACTTGAGAACAATAGAAACTTGCTAAGCCTTATCTGAGAAATAATTTCCTATATTATTTCCTATAAATGATTGCTTTTAATTATTATGTAGCATTTTGCAGCACAGGACAAAGAGCACAATTCCACTGATATAATTGGAAAGGTGTGCACTGACTGAGGTGATATGAAAATTAAACCGATAAGTAATACAATACAAAAGGCACTAAGGTGTGAAAGCAATTATAATGAGATAGTTATTCAGTATCAGTTATGCATGAAATGATACTAACTTTTTGGAGAAACCATTGCTTTACTATTCTATGATAGCCTATCTATAATTTTAAAGACTCTTTCTTTTCCAAGAAGAATCCAGGAATTTTTTTAAAAAAAATAAAGAACAAAAGATATCTCAATAATCAGTGCTTTGTTTGTTTATTTTTTTTAAAAAATCCAATATTATTCATATGCCCTTATATTGTTCAGGATAACCTACTATACCAATCCAAGGCTTGGCAATGAATCACAGATCTCCTGACACTTAATACTTTGTCAGCTTTTCAGTTTGACTTGGCAGAAGATTGACAGATGTTTCCTTTTATTTTTTAAAAAAAATCCAATATTATTCGTATGCCCTTATATTGTTCAGGATAACCTACTATACCAATCCAAGGCTTGGCAATGAATCACAGATCTCCTGACACTTAATACTTTGTCAGCTTTTCAGTTTGACTTGGCAGAAGATTGACAGATGTTTCCTTTTATTTTTTTTAAGTAGACAAGGATGAAACCAAACAGAAGAGTTGATTGACTCCTGTCAGTGAGAAGATGCAAATAACTTTTATAGCCTTGAAATTTAAATTTGTGGCTTCTTCTTCCTATCTTTCTGCACACATGGTACGGTGCATGATGTGTCAGGGTTCTGAGTAAGGCATCCACCAAAAGCAGAACTCTGAGGCAGGTAGAAAGAACATGTCAAAGAACATGTTTATTGGACCCATCATATCAGCGCAGCTAGTGAAAACCAACTCTAAAAGTTCCTGCAGTTTTTCTCCTAATGAAAAGAGCAAATATTCCCTCCCCAGGTGTCACTGGTCACATTGTCCACTGAAGGTAGCTGGGAGGCTGCTTGGTTACTCCTTTGCTATTTGTTGGGATGACCTTGGTTCCCACAAGAAAACTTTTTGTTTTGACCAGTAGCCAGTCTATCTGCTTCCTCCCTCCCTTCTCCCTTTCAAAGTTCATGGCAACTATGAGGCAGGAAAAAAATGGCTTCATCCAAATCAGCTTCAGAATTGACATGATGGTCTTGAAGCCATCTCTGACTTAGTATTACCTGGTATTACAGGTTCAGTTTAACCCCCCCATTAAGTATCATGGCTATGAAATATTTTCATAGCCATGGTCCCCAACCCCGTGCTGCAGCCCACTACTGGGCCTTGAGCGTTTTGAAACTGGGCTGCGGAAGTGATGGGAGAACATGTGCACATTTGCGTGCATCCCCATTCACATGAGCAACAGGTGAGCTAGACTCCCACTTTATTCTAGTAAGACACAATTCATGTACTGCCCCAGAAGAAGGGTTAACATTGTTAACATCTTTGGTATTCTCATTCCGAGAATTTGCTGATTCACGTTTGAATTGCAAGGTTGGCTCTGAATATTTGACACTTATGAGTATAATGACTTAGAAGAAAAAGATAAGACCTTGATACGTGATTTGGGTAGCTGGCTAGTAAAGGATGAGTTGGCACACATACCAAAATCTCATAAATCTATCTTCCTGGTATATCTTTTTCATACAGGTTGAGATTCTGGGCACAATCTCAAGGGAGATCATCAAGGCCATTTGGCTTGCCACAAATTTAAATCTCTAATTATTTTTAAACATTTGATTTCTTTCTTCCTTACATCTAAAAATGACTGAAATCTATCTGTTTTATGCTTGGACATAGGCACCATGGGCCTTTGAGTCTGTGTAGATAATGAGGCTTTATAAGTTGGATATACCTTTGAATTTGGTTCTTGTGCTGAATCAAAGCTCCAACAAACTGGAATGATCAGTTAAAGTAAACAAAGGAAGTCTCACTCCAAGTCTCTAGTCCCATAAAATGACCATTGATGGGGCAATGATCCATTATCCCTCTTCCTCAGTTGAGAACACGAGAAGTAGCTATAGAACTGGGTTCCTGATGATGAAACACCAGTGTGAAGGAGGTAATAAATCATGGAGCTAAATAGAGAGACTGAGGATATAGAAAGACAATGGGACTAAGTTTGAGAAAAATCCCAGCAGCCTATGCAGAATTGAATAAGGACTCTTCAAGACTATTAATCAATCAATAAATTAATTGTTTAGTTATTTATCAAATTTTTATGCCATGATCTGCTAAAGTGGCTCTAGGTGGCTTTAAAGGTAAAGGTAAAGGTTCCCCTTGCACATGTATGCTAGTCGTTCCCAACTCTATGGGGCAATGCTCATCTCTGTTTCAAAGCCGAAGAGCCAGCGCTGTCCGAAGGTGACTCCGTGGTCATGTGGATGGCATGACTAATTGCCAAAGGCGCACGGAATGCTGTTACCTTCCCACCAAAGGTGGTCCCTATTTTTTCTACTTGCATTTTTACGTGCTTTCGAACTGCTAGGCTGGCAGAAGTTGGGACAAGTAACAGGAGCTCACCCCATTACGTGGCACTAGGGATTCGAACTGCTGAAGTGCCAATCTTTTGATTGACAACCTCAGCGTCTTAGTCACTGAGCCACCGCGTCTTTTATTATACTGTGTTTTATTATATTGTATATTTTATTATATTTTGGTGGCTTACAAGTAAAAAAAAAAAGACAGGTAAAATTAGGCGAGTTAAATAGAAAAGCTAAAAACCAAGATGAAGGGTGGCCTGAAGAAAGGCTATTCCCATCAGGGTGGGACGGCTCCTCAGATACCCTGGACCCATGCCATAAAGGGTTGAGACTAAAGACTAATGCTCGAGACTCTAACTTGCTCATAGTTTAATGGATGTTAATGGATGAGGACTGCAGTGTTTTTCACAAGAAGCAGACAAAGCCAGTGCTTCAGGGTAATAAAATAAACCTATTGTGTTTTACCTTCTATTAATAATATAGACCTATTGTCTTTTTATGGAAGAGCAGAAAATATTAAATCTAACCTGGGGAAATTGCAATAGTGCAAGCATTTTTTCCCCTGCAGGACTAAAATTGAATGCACATTTTTTTGGGAACAGTGTTACGACAATGCTGAGTAAGGAAATCTGGCCCATTCTCAAAGTTTTGGCCATTGCAGCGTCCCAGAGTCATGGGATCACCACCTGTAACCTCTAGAGCCAGCGTCCGACAAGCAAAGTGGATAGGGAAGCCAGCAAGAGATCGCAAGTTGCAGATACGACATTGTGTTTAGCGATCACGGGGGGTTTGCTTTGCGAACATAGCCAGAACTAGTAAGTTGAGTGTGATCACATATTTCATTTTACAACCAGAGTTCCCAGTCTCAATTGCAGTTGGTAAGTGAGAACTGCCTGCATAGAAATGATCCCTGTTGATACCATGCTTCGAAATCTCTTTTCATTTCCTCTATTTTTCCTACAAACACACATACACACAAACATACAAACACACACACACAAACCTTTCCTTTTTTTGTTCTTAATCTATGTGGTGGTTTTTTGTTTTTTTTTGGTTTCTTCTCTTCTACTCCATCCACTCTTTTTCTGTTCAGCTTGTTAATCATGCTACTATGTCTAGTTTATTCAGATGACTATCAGGTATACTACTGTGGGCAAGAATCCCTCAGAAGAAATTCAGTGGCCTTCATAATCAATAAAAAAGTAGGAAAAGCAATACTGGGATACAATCCCCAAAATGACAGAATGATCTTGGTCCGAATCCAAGGCAAACCATTCAATATCACAGTAGTTCAAGTCTATGCCCCAACCACTGGTGCTGAAGAAGATGAAATTGACCAGTTCTATGAAGCCCTACAGCACCTGATAGAATTAACACCAAAAAATGATGTCCTTATCATCATGGGAGATTGAAATGCTAAAGTAGGAAGCCAAAAGATAACCAGAATAACAGGCAAGTATGGCCTTGGAGTACAAAATGAAGCAGGGCACAGGCTGATAGAATTCTGTCAAGACAATACGATGGTCATAGCAAACACCCTTTTCCAACAACCTAAGAGACGACTCTACACATGGAGATCAACAGATGGTCAACACAGAAATCAGATTGACTATGTGCTCTGCAGCCAAAGATGGAGAAGCTCTATACAGTCAGTAAAAACAAGACCAGGAGCTGACTGTGGCTCAGATCATGAGCTTCTTCTTGCAAAATTTAGGCTTAAACTAAAGAAAGTAGGGAAAAGCACCAGGCCACTCAGGTATGAACTAAATCATATCCCTGATGAATATACACTAGAGATGACAAATAGATTTAAAGAATTAGATCTGATAGACAGAGTGCCTGATGAACTATGGACGGAGGTTCGCAACATTGTACAAGAGGTAGCAACTAAAATCATTCCAATGGTTTTGCAAATGCAAGAAAGCAAAATGGCTGTCTGAGGAAGCTCTGCAAATAGCTGAGGAAAGAAGGGAAGCGAAAGGTAAGGGAGAAAGAGAAAGATACACCCAGTTGAATGCAGAATTCCAGAGAATAGCTAGAAGAGATAAGAATGCATTCTTAAATGAACAGTGCAAAGAAATAGAAGAAATAATAGAATAGGGAGGACCAGAGATCTATTCAAGAAAATTGGAGATATGAAGAGAACATTTCATGCAAAGACAGGCATGATAAAGCACCAAAATGGCAGGGACCTAACAGAGGCAGGAGAGATTAAGAAGAGGTGGCAAAATTACACAGAAGAACTATACAAGAACGAGCTTAACATCCCTGATAACCACGATCGGGTGGTCACTAACCTTGAGCCAGACATCCTAGAATGTGAAGTCAAATAGGCCTTAGGAAATCTGAGCAACAACAAAGCTGGTGGAGGAGACAGTATTCCAGCTGAGCTATTCAAAATCTTAAAAGACAACGCAATAAAAGTGCTACACCCAATTTGCCAGCAAATTTGGAAAACTCAACAATGGTCACAGGATTAGAAAAGGTCAATTTACATTCCAATTCCAAAGAAAGGCAATGCCAAAGACTGTTCAAACTATCGCACCATTGCACTCTTTTCACACACGTAAGGTTATGCTTAAAATTCTACAAGCTAGGCTCCAGCAATATGTGGATCGAGAACTACCAGAAATACAGGCAGGATTTCGTAGAGGCAGAGGAACTAGAGATCAAATTGCCAACATACGCTGGATCATGGAGAAAGCTAGGGAGTTCCAGAAAAACATCTACTTCTGCTTCATTGACTATGCTAAAGCCTTTGATTGTGTGGATCACAACAAATTGTGGCAAGTTCTTAAAGAGATGGGAGTACCAGACCATCTTATTTGTCTCTTGAGAAACCTGTATGTGGGTCAAGAAGCCACAGTGAGAACTGGACACGGAACCACTGATTGGTTCAAAATTGGGAAAGGAGTCCGGCAAGGCTGTATACTATCACCCTGCCTATTTAACTTATATGCAGAACACATCATGAGAAAGGCGGGGCTAGATGAATCAAAAATTGGAATTAAGATTGCCAGAAGAAATATCAACAACCTCAGATATGCAGATGATACCACTCTAATGGCAGAAAGCGAAGAGGAACTAAAGAGTCTCTTGATGCGGGTGAAGGAGGAGAGTGCAAAAGTTGGCTTGAAACTCAACATTAAGAAAACTAAAATCATGGCATCCATCCCTTTCAATTCCTGGCAGATAGATGGTGAAGAAATGGAGGTAGTGACAGATTTTATTTTCCTGGGCTCCAAGATTACCGCAGATGGGGACTGCAGCCAAGAAATTAAAAGATGCTTGCTCCTGGGGAGGAAAACTATGGCAAATCTAGACAGCGTACTAAAAAGCAGAGACATCCCCCTGCCAACAAAACTGTGTATAGTCAAGGCTATGGTTTTCCCAGTTGCAATGTATGGCTGTGAAGGTTGGACCATAAGAAAGGCTGAGTGCCAAAGAATTGAGGCCTTTGAACTCTGGTGCTGGAGAAGACTCCTGCGAGTCCCTTGGACTGCAAGGCGAACAAACAAGTCAGTCCTAGAGGAGATCAACCCTGACTGCTCTTTAGAAGGCCAGATCCTGAAGATGAAACTGAAATACTTTGGCCACCTAATGTGAAGGAAGGACTCACTGGAGAAGAGCCTAATGCTGGGAAAGATTGAGGGCAAAAGAAGGGGATGACAGAGAAAGATATACCCAGTTGAATGCAGAATTCCAGAGAATAGCTAGAAGAGATAAGAATGCCTTCTTAAATGAACAGTTAAAGAAATAGAAGTAAACAATAGAATAGGGAGGACCAGAGATCTCTTCAAAAAAATTGGAGACATGAGGAAACGTTTCATCCAAAGATGGGCATGATAAAGGACCAAAATGGCAGGGACCTAACAGAGGCAGAAGAGATTAAGAAGAGGTGGCAAAATTACACAGAAGAACTATACAAGAATGAGCTTAACATCTCTGATAACCACGATAGGGTGGTCACTGACCTTGAGCCAGACATCCTAGAATGTGAAATCAAATGGGCCTTAGGAAGTCTGAGCAACAACAAAGCTAGTGGAAGAGACAGTATTCCAGCTGAGCTATTCAAAATCTTAAAAGACGACGCAATAAAAGTGCTACACCCAATTTGCCAGCAAATTTGGAAAACTCAACAATGGCCACAGGATTGGAAAAGGTCAGTTTACATTCCAATTCCAAAGAAAGGCAATGCCAAAGAATGTTCAAACTATCGCACCATTGCACTCATTTCACATGCTAGTAAGGTTATGCTTAAAATCCTACAAGCTAGGCTCCAGCAATATGTGGATCAAGAACTACCAGAAGTACAGGCAGGATTTCGTAGAGGCAGAGGAACTAGAGATCAAATTGCCAACATACGCTGGATCATGGAGAAAGCTAGGGAGTTCCAGAAAAACATCTACTTCTGCTTCATTGACTATGCTAAAGCCTTTGATTGTGTGGATCACAACAAATTGTGGCAAGTTCTTAAAGAGATGGGAGTACCAGACCATCTTATTTGTCTCTTGAGAAACCTGTCAAGAAGCCACAGTGAGAACTGGACACAGAATCACTGATTGGTTCAAAATTGGGAAAGGAATCCGGCAAGGCTGTATACTATCACCCTGCCTATTTAACTTATATGCAGAACACATCATGAGAAAGGCGGGGTTAGATGAATCAAAAATTGGAATTAAGATTGCCAGAAGAAATATCAACAATCTCAGATATGCAGATGATACCACTCTAATGGCAGAAAGCGAAGAGGAACTAAAGAGTCTCTTGATGCGGGTGAAGGAGGAGAGTGCAAAAGTTGGCTTGAAACTCAATATTGAGAAAACTAAAATCATGGCATCCATCCCTTTCAATTCCTGGCAGATAGATGGTGAAGAAATGGAGGTAGTGACAGATTTTATTTTCCTGGGCTCCAAGATCACCGCAGATGGGGACTGCAGCCAAGAAATTAAAAGACGCTTGCTCCTGGGGAGGAAAGCTATGGCAAATCTAGACAGCGTACTAAAAAGCAGAGACATCACCCTGCCAACAAAAGTGTGTATAGTCAAGGCTATGGTTTTCCCAGTTGCAATGTATGGCTGTGAAGGTTGGACCATAAGAAAGGCTGAGTGCCAAAGAATTGAGGCCTTTGAACTCTGGTGCTGGAGAAGACTCCTGCGAGTCCCTTGGACTGCAAGGCGAACAAACAAGTCAGTCCTAGAGGAGATCAACCCTGACTGCTCTTTAGAAGGCCAGATCCTGAAGATGAAACTGAAATACTTTGGCCACCTAATGAGAAGGAAGGACTCACTGGAGAAGAGCCTAATGCTGGGAAAGATTGAGGGCAAAAGAAGGGGATGACAGAGAACGAGGTGGCTGGATGGAATCACTGAAGCAGTAGGTGTTGTGTCTTGTCTGCTCTCACCGCAGCCGGAGTCTGCTTATCTGCTCCCGAACACGGAGGAATGTATGCCTCCCGGCCCCAGTCCTGGCTCCATGCCCAGATAAGCTGCAGAGGAGGGGGCACCTCCCGGTCCCAGCCCTGGCTCCATGCCCAAGCAGGCTGCAGAGGAGGGAGCATCCCCCGGCCCCAGCCCTGGCTCCATGCCCAGGCAAACGGAGCAGCTAGACCCCTCCCCCTCCTCCACAGCATGTGAGCCTGAGGAAAGTTTACTTCCAACAGCTGATTGGAGTGACCCTCGCATCAGAAGATTGGATAGGCGGAGGCAACAGAAGGAAGGGAGGGGCAGGCCTCAATGAGTGCTGAGTCATGGAGCCACACCCCATGGCCTATATAAAGGATCTGCTTTCTGGCAGTCTCTGAGTCAGGCAAAGTCGAACTTATCTTGCTGAAGTCACTTACTGGTCTCCTGCCTGCTCTGAGGACTTTGCTAGGACTTTGGGCAGAGCTGCAGAGGCAAGCCTGATTCGGATTTCCCTGACCCGGCTGTCAGCGGAGGAGTGGGACACGACAGTTGGCATGAGTTTAAATGGACTCCAGAGGATGGTAGAGGACAGGAAGGCCTGGAGGAATGTTGTCCATGGGGTCGTGATGGGTCGGACACGACTTCGCAACTAACAACAACGTCTAGTTTGAGAATTCAGGCTTTGGGGGAGGGGATATTTTTGATCTTTAGAAACAGTTTCATAAATTAGAAATAGGCTATATATTTTGGATGGAAAGCTTTAGTTACATGTTCCTTAGGATTCTGATTCTCTTAGAATCCCAAAGTTATTGTCAGGGTTTAATTTAAAATTAAAATGAGAGCATATGCACAAAGACAAATTCCTTGGGTGTCCAATCACACTTGGCCAATAAAAATTTCTATTCTATTCTATTCTAAAAAAAATAAGCAGAAATCTATAGCATTTATTTATTACATCATAAAGCTATGTTACACATCGGCACCAACAGATGCTTTCTAAATTTCAGTAGGTCTGAGTAGATAAAAAAGCAAATGTGGAAATCCAAATGATATATTTTAATGAATAAAATGTTTTATTCATACCAAATGAGCTACTGAAAACAACAGAAATCCAGTGTTGAGATGCAAATACTCAACAGGGTATTTATCTATGAGATGTAATACAAGATAAAACAAAGTAACATCACTGCCAAAGGGCATAAATTAAAAAAAAAGCATTAATAGAATCTGAAATTTCCTGGCAAACCTTACAACAACTGTCAACTAGAGTTAAGATAGCCCTCATCTTGCGTATGCTCTAGGTAAATAAACAACCTGCATTGTAATTACTCTACCTTGCCCATTGAGATAAAATCCATGGTGCTGAAAAAACGATTAGCGAGACACTCCAGCTAAAACTGGCAGCAGAATGTTTCTATAAGACCGAACCAAAGGAGCAGAATACCCTTGTCCTTCACCCATCCATTTTCACAAACAAGCATCTCCCATCTTGGCCACTTAAGAACGGCCCTCCAAGCACTGCATTTGTCATTGTCTAGTTGTTCCAATATACTTGCGCAGCTTAGTCTACAAATCTGTTTTAACTCACTGCGCAGTGAAGCCAAGCCCATTTCCTGGGAAAGGGATCGAGAAAGCCAGTCTGACTTGTCTTGGCTATGTTCGTACCTTCAGGGTAGATGCAGTCATATCTTCAGTATGCAATGATTGAGAAATAATTCAAAACTTTAGTGGGGGGGGGGGGAATCACTTGACGATTCCATTTCAGCATTTATCATTTCCAACCACAGAAGGGGCTTATTTGTTGTCTTTTTTTTTTTTAAATCAACACATATAGATTTACAAATTTATTCATTTGAAACATTAATATAACTGCCCTTCTTTCAGCCAACTCTGGGTTGCCCCAAAGAAAGATTTAAAAACCTATAAAATCATTTTTAAAACTACAAAACACAACCAGCTGAAACATAAAACATTAGAAACAATGAAAAACCTGGGGCCAATCTATGCTAATGTACCATAAGTGTTGTGGAGGTGCATTAGTTAGAATGCAGTATTGCAGGATGACTCTGCCAACTGCCAGCAGTTCAAGTCTTACTGGCTCAAAGTTGACTCAGCCTTCCATCCTTCCGAGGTGGGTAAAATGAGGACCCAGATAGTTGGGGGCAATAGACTGACTCTGTAAACCGCTTAGAGAGGTCCGTAAAGCACTATGAAGGAGTATAAGTGCTATTGCTATTATCTAATCCCTCAGTGCTTGGGGGAAACCCAAGATGTTCAAGACCTTATGGTACGCTAAAAGGGTGCAGGCTTGACAAACTTCAAGGAGTAGAGGGCTCCATAGAAATGGTGGGATTCAATTTTTTTTTACTACAGGTTCTGTGGACGTGGCTTGGCGAGCGTGGCATGGCTTGGTGGGCATGGCAGGGGAAGGATACTTTAAAATCTCCATTCCCACCCCACTCCAGGGGAAGGTTACTGCAAAATCCCCATTTCCTCCTGAACAGCTGGGACTCGGGAGGCAGAGAATAGATGGGGACGGGGCCAGTCAGAGGTGGTATTTACCGGTTTCCCGAACTACTCAAAATTTCCGCTTCCAGTTCTCCAGAACTGGTCAGAACCTGTTGAATACGACCTCTGTTCCATAGGGTAGAGATTGCCCTGGAAAAAGCACACTTTTTGCTCCCATCAGATGACAATATTTGGAGGAAGGACACAGGAGCTTGCCTACCCTATGTGACCTTGGAGGATGGATAGATCTCCTTAGGGAAATTCTAAGTGCATACAGTACACACATACATGTCTAATAGGGGCAGGCAGCAGGCCTATTTCCTCACAGCATAGCAGGAGAGATGATCTCCCTGGGGGAGCAGGATCAAAATTATTGTTTTATTGTTCAGAACTGAGAGAAATTCATTCACAATCCTGGAGACCCAAAGCCCTGTTTGAGGGTTAAGACACACATATCCACATTTGCGCATACATGGATCTACACCAAATATTCTGTCAAATTTTGGCTACCTGCCACCAAGCTATGGCACCACCATGTTGGGAGGATTATCAATATCGATATCAAGATATCAATCTGTGTCCTATCAACCTCATCTGATCCTGGGAAAATCCTTGTTCTCTAAAGAATGTAATTCTATGACTCCATGTGACTTCAAAGGTTGAAGATACAAACCCAAAGGTCCTGGTTTACATAGCAAGAGCCTTCCCAGAATCGTAGTTGGATTTATTAGCCTCTTAAATGGTGAAATTCATTATTCTAACATACCCATTCGATTGCATTTAATTTAATGGGTGTTAAGTGTATTTCAGAAAGAAAAATGTTTTGAGGGGGGAGGATTCATGAGGCTAATAACTGTGAATAATGAAGCCTGCCACATTTTTTAATATGAAGTAATTTGTGAGAAAAATTACAGGCAGCTTTTGAGAAAGTGGGCATTTAGATAAGAGAATCAATGGTTGCATTTTCCAGCGGTGCAAATAAGAAGCCTTTCTGCCTGGGCTAAGTGTGCAGGTACATATATATCTAAATCAATTTCACCTTTAGCATCTATTCAAAAGAGAAGTTGCCTTGGGGCTTTGTTGCAAAACACCCTTCTGAATTTTATTTCTATTTTCAATGTTCAGCTAGCTATATTTTACCACTCAGAAATGCTCAGAGCTTAACGTAGCATAACATAAAGCAGAACATTACACGATTATAAAGATTTCAGGCCTCTGTTTTTCTCCATTACCTGCTCCTACGCCTGCCACAACTTCACTGGCACGCTTGTCACTGTCACTTCTCTTCCTGCAGTCGCTTCTCCAAATTTCTATTTTTGGTCAAGAAGGAATGAGGGACTGAAGATGAAGAGACCTTCATTTTGTTTGGGAGCCGCTCAGCAGCAGTTATAAGATGGATGGCTCTATCAATGTTTTAAATAAATAGAGAAAAGAAATGAAGAGAACAGCTCGGGAGGTAAACAGGAATGTCTTGAGGCAAGCATTACTAACAAGGCAAAGACCTATTCAAGTAGAAATAGTCTGCCTAATGAACACAAATATGTATGAGAAGCCATGAACTCCGCATCATTAGCTGGAAGTGTGCATCGGAAGGAAGAATAGGCCTTTTCTGGTCAACCAGTTTGGCCACTTCCATAAAACCTTTCCAAATCTATCCATGAATAAATTTAATGTCAAAATGGATTGAAGCAAATACAAAGCAGGGCTGAGGGAAACTTTGTAATGCAGCAATCTTTGGAGAAGGAAGGTAGAAAAACTTATTTTCCTCACCTTGGCAAAGGAACAGCTCCCTTTTTTTTTGGTCTTGCGGCCTGTAAGCCAGTTTGATCTAGTGGTTAAGGCGCCAGGCTAGAAAATGGGAGACAAGTGAATTCTAGTGCCACCTTAGGCATGAAAGCCAGCTGGGTGACTTTGTTGTGGGGAAAATAGGAGGAGGAAGGAGTATTAAGTATATTTGCTGCCTTGAATTACAGGTAGTCCTTGACTTACAACATTTCATTTATGGACCAAAGTTACAACGGCACTGAGAAAAGCGACTTACGACTATTTTTCACACTTACGACCATTGCAGCATCCCCATGGACACATGATTAGAAATCAAGATGCTTGGCAATTGACTCATATTTGTGATGTTTGCACAGTTCCAGGGTCATGTGATCACCTTTTGTGACCGTCTGACAAGCAAAGTTAATGAGGAGGTCATATTCACTTAACAAAGTGTTACTAAATTCACAACTGCAGTGATTCACTTAACAACTGTGGCAAGAAAAGTCAAAAAATGGGTCAAAATTCACTTAACAAATGTCTTACTTGGCAATATAAATTTTGGGCTCAATTGTGATCGTACGTCAAAGACTACCTGTACTTAAAAAGTACCATAATAAAGGCAGGATAAAAATAAATAAAATAGAGGCATTGCCCAAATGCATCTTCTACTTCTGGGCCTTAACCAATTTTGTACCCGCTTCCAGATGTCCTCCCTTTGGAACTGTTCAAAGAGCTGATGCTACCACAACCTCACATTCACTACATTTATCTGCAATCGACTTGAGCATGGTAGTATTTGCAATGTGAAAACAGAAGTCCATTTGTAATTATGATACAGAAAATGGATATGAGGACAGGATTATTTATGAGTTTGAAGTTGCTGTGGATAATCCATTGTATCCATTGAAAAGGGAAGAGAGTTCCCAGGATTCCTGAATTTTTTTAAAAAAAAACTTCATTAAAAATGAAGTGTTGGGTTAACTGTTCTAAGCCCGTGTTTCTGAAACTTGGCAATTTTAAGATGGGTGGACTTCTTTGCTGGCTAGGGAATTCTGAGAGTTGTAATCTACCCATCTTAAAGTTGCCAAGGTTGAGAAACACTTTTCGAATGTGAAGTGATAATAGACCAGTTATTTGACAATTGGATAGGACTAAGAAATTATCCTTTTCAAAATACGACACTGGATAGTAGTTTTAAAGCTAACGCTTCTTACTAGCAAAAAGAACTAGGCGGAAAAAGTAAGAGAGAGATTCTTTTTAATGCAAAATCAAAAATAAAATTAGAAAGTAGAAATGGGAATATTAGCAACTGTTTTGGTGCTTTTTTTTAATCTGTGCCAATGACACAACATTCAGTTCAATTAAATTCTAGGATGGGAAGCAATATCAACAAAGGAGTTCAGAATTTTAATAGGTGTTGCTCCTTTCAAATGGCTTTGTGCAATCCATATGGAAAACAGGGTTATTTTCATTGTGATATTTCCAAAATAATCTTTCCATATGGTTGACTCTTCACAGGTCCAGTCTCTAAGGATCATTTTTCATTTATGCCAAAAGGTCTATTATTCTTTGTTCTTCTCCTAGTATACCATACTGTACCGTTTTAATTTGGGAGTTTTGGTTTTGCTCACATAGTCTCCATATTTGGGGTGAGGAATAATTCTGCCATTTTCCTCTGACTCACCTCTGCTTCCTTTACCCCTAAAGAAAATATATGTCTGATCAGGGCATCAGGGTGTTCAACAACATTGAAATGCGGGCACAACCTGGCAATGGAAACCCTGTCTGTTGTAATCTACATGGGGCTCCTCTTGAAGGACATCCGGAGGCTGCAGTTAGTCCAGAATGCGGCTGCGCGGGTGATAGAGGGAGCCCCTCGTGGCTCCCGTATGACACCTATCCTGCGCAGACTACACTGGCTACCTGTGGCCTTCCGGGTGCGCTTCAAGGTCTTGGTAACCACCTTTAAAGCGCTCCATGGCATAGGGCCGGGTTATTTACAGGACCGCCTACTGCTACCGAATACCTCTCACCGACCCGTGCGCTCTCACAGAGAGGGACTCCTCAGGGTGCCGTCAGCGAGGCAGTGTCGTCTGGCGACGCCCAGGGGAAGGGCCTTCTCTGTGGGGGCTCCCACCCTCTGGAATGAACTACCCCCAGGACTTCGTCAACTTCCGGACCTCCGAACCTTCCGTCGCGAGCTTAAAACACACTTATTCATTTGCGCAGGACTGGATTAGATTTTAAATTTATTGGTTTTAAATGGGTTTTATTTTTTATATTGTTTTTAAACATTCGGCCTTTTAGAATAAGTTTTTTAATTGTTATTTTACTCTGTATTTATGTGTTTCTATTTGCCTGTGAACCGCCCTGAGTCCTTCGGGAGATAGGGCGGTATATAAATACGATTAATAAATAAATAAATAAATAAATAATCAGTGGTGAAATCCAAATTTTTTTACTACCGGTTCTGTGGACGTAGCTTGGTGGTCGTGGTGTGGCTTGGTGGGCATGGCAGGGAAAGGATACTGCAAAATCCCCATTCCCTCCCCACTCCTGAGGGAAGGATATTGCAAAATCCCCATTATTATTATTATTATTATTATTATTATTATTATTATTATTATTATTATTATTATTATCATCATCATCATCATCATTATTATTATTATTTATTAGTTTTTTATACCGCCCTTCTCCCGAAGGACTCAGGGCGGTTTACAGCCAATATAAAAAACAATAACAATGTACAACTAAAACAAAAATTAAAAAACTTATTATATAATCGGCAGAGATTTAAAACATTTAAACCTAAAAACCCTTAAAATTCATATAAATTAAATTCAACCCCAATTAAAATTTAAAATTTAAAATTTAAAATTTAAAATTTAAGCCAGCCCCGCGCGAATAAATAGATACGTCTTCAGCTTGCGACGAAAGGTCCGAAGGTCAGGCAATTGGCGCAAACTAGGGGGAAGTTCGTTCCAGAGGGTAGGAGCCCCCACAGAGAAGGATCTTCCCCTGGGGGCCGCCAGCCGACATTGCTTGGCGGACGGCACCCTGAGAAGTCCCTCTCTGTGTGAGCGTACGGGTCAGTGGGAGGCGTGAGGTAACAGTAGGCGGTCCCATTCCCACCCCACTCTGGGTCTAGCCAGAGGTGGCATTTGCTGGTTCTCTGAACTACTCAAAATTTCCGCTACCGGTTCTCCAGAACCTGTCAGAACCTGCTAAATAGCACCCCTGGTCTATCTATCTATCTATCTATCTATCTATCTATCTATCTATCTATCTATCTATCTATCTATCTATCTACCTACCTACCTACCTACCTACCTACCTACCTACCCATCCCTCTCCCTCCCTCCCTATTTATCTCTCATTTATAGGTTAGTTGGTTGGTTGGTTTAGATAATTATTTTCCACTGACATCACTGACATGAAATGAAATATTATTTACATTCTACCAATGGTAGGAAAGGGTTAACCTGATATTTCCTTATTAGAAAACTAAGAAGCATTGGCTAGAGTCGTATAAGGAGAGGAGACAGGCAAATGACTGAGTAGAAAAGGCGGTGGCTGGGGGTGGGGGGTGGGGGAGAGGAGAGAAGACTATTATGAGAAGGAGAAAAAAAAAATTTCTGGATTCCATATGAAAGATCATAGGTCACCTTAAAATGCATGGCCAGGGTTAGAATCGGATACATCTTGTACCAAGGGAGAGTGCAGCCATGGCACCTTTGTGATTCGATCACCCTCCTCCACAACTTCAGCTGCATCCATCCGAGCCTCCTTGTGAGCCACGTCAAAGCTCAGAAGCAGGTATCCGAGCACTGTGACGAATGAGTTTGTGTGTTATGCGAGACTGTTTAAACAAACACATGAATGCTTTCAAATACAGCCGGAACAGCTAAGATCTTTCCGCCACCCTCCTCCTGCCCCCTCCTGCTTTAAAACAGAAGATTAAGCTTGCCATAAACATGAACCGATGAAAAGAATTCACGTTGGGCTTTGAGTGGTGCCACAAGGAAGGGCCGCTAGAGAATTACAAATTACCTTTGGAGACACTCGTCTCCCTTTACAGCACATTAACATAAAAGTACACATATCTTCTTTCTATAGGTTACTAACCCGTAAGTTAACCTTTAATGGAGTAGAAATGGTGTCTTGAAAGAACTGCTTATGCAGCAGTATTTATGATCTAGAAAATTGCAAATATTTACAAGATCATAGGTGTGAATAGTCTGTCAAAAATGTTTGTGCATTGCACATACATTAGACCAAACTCAAAGGCCACACTTGGGGGAGGGGGGGAGAATAAAGACCACCCTTTTTCAAAACTAATATTGGATTTCACCCAGATGCCTTATATGCTGCACTGTATAATTAGGCACTACAGACCCCTAAATTAATTGCAAAATAGGCTTTCTTTCTAAAGTTAATTTATTTTTACAGTTCAGTGCATTTGTCCTGTGTGAACTGTCTGTGACATGATACTGTCTGGTGGGAAATTAACCTTCTGTAAAAGAGCTAAGGATTGTTCAGAATTGTCTCATGGTCAGAGAGTGATTTCAATGAAAAAGAAAGGATGAAAGTTCAGTCAGATGCAGGCCACCAGACGTAATCAGTGATTTAATCTAGAATAGGGATTAAGAAACCCACAGCCCTGGAAATGCTGGTGAACCATGACTGTAGCATCCTTTATGGAAGCCAACGTTAGAAACTGATATTACATAATCAGCTTTCTCTGATGAAGGAATGCCTGAACAGTTGTAGATTTTTTTCTAACAGTTTGTTCTGTTCAGGTTGGTATATATGTATGTATGTATGTATGCATTCATTAATTCATTCATTTAAATTTTATGCTGTCCATCACACCTTTAACCGTGGGGTGGTGGGTCTGCAATTAAGACACTTAATTGTCAGCTGGAAAGCTGGAACCCAAGTTCGAGACTGAGTTCCCGTCCTAGCCCTAGCTGCTACCAACCTAGCAGCTTGAAAGCATGCAGTTTTGAGTAGATAAATAGGTACCATTTTGGTGGGAAGGTAACAGCCCTTCATGATATCATGCTGGGCACATGACTGTGGAAATATCTTCAGAAAGCATTGGGTCAATGTGTTGTGCCTCGTCCGTTTTCCCCGCAGCCGGGGCCTTCTTATCTGCTTCTGAACGCTGAGGAATGTCCTAGCATGCCTCCCAGCCCCAGCCCTGGCTCCATGCCCAGGCAAACGGAGCAACTAGACCCCTCCCCCTCCCCCACAGCATGTGAGCCTGAGGAAGGTCAATTACCAACAGCTGCAGACTGGAGTGACCCTCGCTTCAGGAGAATTGATAAGCGGCGTCAACAGAAGGAAGGGAGGGGCAGGCCGGGATAAGTGCTGAGTCATGGAGCCACACCCCATGGCCTATATAAAGGATCTGCTTTCTGGCATTCTCTGAGTCAGGCAAAATCTACCTTATCTTGCTGAAATCACTTTCTGGTCTCCTGCCTGCCTTGAGAACTTTGCTAGGACTTTGGCAGAGCTGCAGAGGCATGCCTGATTCGGATTTCCCTGACCCGGCCGTCAGCGGAGGAGTGGGACATGACACAATGGCTTTGAAACGGAGATAAGCATCACCTCCTATAGTTGACTAGTGGAGTAAAATCCACAGGGATTCTTTTTTTGTTTTTTAAACTATCTCCCCTATAATTTTATTTTTAACAATATGGGCAGCTTTCAAGATATAAGTATAAATGATTAAAATATTAGAACAATACAGATTATAAAAACTATACTAAAATGTACTAGTTCTGTGAACAAAATCCATACCCTTAAAAAAAATAAAGTTTTTAAAGAATCCAATAGGATCATTGGGTTCTGGGGTCTTCAATGACATACCACATGGGTTTTCAAATGCTTTTGGAGGAATCTTAAATTTCTCGGTAAGGCTGCTAACTGTGGATGAATTCTCCTGAAGGCATCTGACTTTCCCTGCTACACAGGACTTTATTGCAGAAGTCTTGTGAGTGTATACTTAGAGAAACTCTTTATGTTGTAGAAATTTAGTAAGTCAATCTTGGAATTTCAAGCATGGATCCTCAGGGAGATGTACAATACATATGTACATAGATCTATCACCCATTAAAATTTACAAGTAGGAGAAGGAGCAGACAAAAATTCTCCTTCCAAACTGAGAGGCAATTTCTAAAAGGTCTAATGAATCAATTTCATACTTTTACCACAGGAAACATTTTATGAAAGGTTGAAAAAAAAACCCATTACACTCAGATGAAATTTTGGTCCAGCCATCCTGAATTTTATTCTCTTTCTTTTCCCATTTAGTTGTGTAGCTTTGTGAAAACTGAAGCATAAATATTTTTTTACTGAAGGCCTGTTCTGTCACTTAACAGAGACAAGTAGCCATCTTGTGCCGCTCTTCTGGCAGTTCAGAAGAGGGAAGCAAATGGTTAGTTGTTTTAGCTGTTATTGTGGTATTTTATCAATTTAAAAAGGTACTATGGATCTTGCCTTGAGGGAGGCACATTTTGTTCTTTCTCAAGCAAAACCAGTGTATTAACTTCCGTGGACTTGGACAACCATTTGTCTGAAATGATATAGGGTTTCCTGCCTGAGCAGGGGGTTGGACTAGAAAACCTCCAAGGTCCCTTCCAACTATTCTATTCTATTCTATTCTATTCTATTCTATTCTATTCTATTCTATTCTATTCTATTCTATTCTATTCTATTCTACTCCACCACTCCACTCCATTCTAACCCAGCCCAGCCCAGCCTATTCTCCTGTGAAGCAGGCAAGATCAAGAATCAGGAATAGTAGGAATTTTGGGCTGTTCTTTTTATTGTTGTAGAACAGAATAACAAAGTAAATATAAGGAGGTATAAGCATATATATAGAAAGAAGAAAAGAAAAACAATAGGACAGGAACGGTAGGCACGTTTGTGCGCTTATGCACGCCCCTTATGGTCCTCTTAGGAATGGGGTGAGGTCAATAGTAGAAAGTTTTTGGATAAAACTTTTAGGATTATGGGAAGAGACCACAGAGTCAGGTAAAGTGTTCCAAGCACTGATGATTCTGTCCGTCAGAGCTGAAGGCCAGATTGTTTTGATTTTCATTCTTCTGCTTTCCTATGATTTGGACTGAGTCAACTTTCCTGAAACACCTCTTCAACTATTCCTTTCCCTTCCCAAGGTCACATCAACCTTCTTCCACAACATCTCATCCATCATCAAAATCACTCCTAGGCACAAGGAAGGGCCAGGAAATGCATCAAAGGCCTGGACACCTAAGCAACCTCCCCTCTCCTGAGAAGAAGATGGACCTGGCAGCTGATCAATGTCAATCCTTAAGTCTAAGTGTTTTCCATCTTGATGGAGCTGGAAAGTGCCCCTTCATCTTTTCCTTATTTCCAGGACTAGGTCTACACTCCCGAAGGAAGCAGCAATGGGGAGGAAGCTTGGAATTTGGAGGCTTCCCACTGAAGATTCATTTTTATAATCTATCATTGAAAAGAAGCTATATCAAATGGCATTATACGAGTATCTTGGTGCAGCTGGCTACTTGGCTAAGGGGAGAAGGCCACCAATCTGCTCACCCTAATTTTTTCTTTTATTTACTGATAAAGAAGGAAGAGCAGGTGCCTTGGGCTACTGCTTGATAATGCCACTGCTTCAGCTATATCAAGAGCCCAGGATAGACCACTATTTCTCTGATTCTACTGCCTGAAGCAACTTGTTCCTTCTGAGTAATGATAAGTTCAGCTTAACCTCACAACCATAGAAAAAGTCCTCTGCCAAGATTCTCAGTGCATCCCAGCATTTCTTAAAAATAACTTCAGGACAGTTTTTTAAAATTATTATTATTATCAACAAATACACCAGGGGGTTTTATCAGAGACTTGGTGGAAATAAAAATTGCGATTTGAAAGCTGTTTTATTCACACTGGACTGTTTTGATTCTTTTCTCAGCAAAACAAAATATTGTTAGAAAACCCCCAAATATGATTTATTTTAAAAGTTTAACATTTTAATTTCTGCACCCACTTTCAGTTTATTAAAAAAAATGTTCCCATACTTGGTTGGATAGGTGAGATATGTGCAAAGCTCATTTGCTAAATTATTAATGGAAGAAATAACCGAATAATATTTAAAGGCAAACAGGCTATTTAAATCCTTTTGTTCAAACTACAGAGTCAGCTTCGTATTTGTCACTCTTTGTAAGCACACTAAGCCTGCTTCGTAAACCAGGGTTTAGGGCTGCTTTAAACAAATGGTAGATCTATACCTAACAAGTCCTATGTCGTGCAGATGGTGGATTTTAAATAGGAAATAATCTGGTTTTGTCAGCAGTGTTTTATGCCGGTTTGATCACAAATATTACACTGGTTTTGCTAGAAGGGGTTTTAGGTCATTTTAGTTTTGTAATGGGAAGAAGGAATAACCTTGAGGAACCGAAGGAAGAGTCAAAACCAAGACAATTTGTCAAACAAATGAAGTCTAAATCCTGGACTGAAATGTAATTTGAGAAAGCGTCTCACACTTGAACCTCCATGATTTTCACCAAGATATACGGAGGATGGAATATATTCAGACTTGGAAGATTTTGTTACCATAACTTTAAATTTATTCATTCCCCCCCCCCCCCATGAGACCCTGTTTGGTCTAGCAGTGAAGGCTCCAGTCAAGAAAGTGGGAGACTGTGAGTTCTAGTCCTGCCTTAGGCATGAAAGCCAGCTGGGTGACTTTGGGCCAGTCACTCTTTCTCAGCCCATCTCACCTCACAGGATTACTGTCAGGAAAATAGGAGGAGGAAGGAGTATTAGATATGTTCATTGTCTTTTGTTATTTATAAATAAATAAATATAATAAAAGTAGTGTTAGCATGCATAACTTTGATCTACCTTGAAGGGCTGAGACATTTTCACTGCTTTTAGTCAGGACGTCATTTTTCTATTTCTTTGCCATTTTCCGACTCCACAAGGTAGGCATCTATGACCCCATGCTGCCAGATGAAAGAGACTGGTTGGTGGCTGTTCTTCCCACTAGTACTCAACACTTAGTGTGAGGGGAAACAAAACCTAGGGAGGCCATCAGAGACTTCCTTGACCTTGTCCGCATTAAAATTGTTATGACAGCACCACCCGACAGAACAGGGTTAGGTAATCAAAGCAAAGATTTTAGACTGACATATTTTCCTACCAGTTCAAAGACCAGTGGGCTGCACACAGTCTGGTCACATGGCTGTTTCCAGAGTAGCAATGATTTATATCAGCAAAGCATCTGAGCCTTTTTTTTTTAAAATTATAGTATCAATAAATCAACTCATTTCCTAACTTTACCAACACAGCCACTGAGAGACACATTATTATGTGAACCCCAGTGGCTTAAGCATCAGAACGCACTCTGCTTTTCTTAAGCCAAACCATTGTGGTTTTGGTTTTTTTTTAAAAAACCACAACTAATCGTATCTCACTCTTTCACCCATCCACTCCTCCCAGCAAGTACACAACACAGACAAAGCATTCCAGAAGAACGATAAAGGTTTCAGTTTCTTTCCAATCACAAAACACTCCGCAGTGTCTTTGAAATACAAGACGTATGTGTAGTTATGTCTCAGATTTGAGGTTTTGCTACTATCCTTAAATGGCATGAAGCACCTTGATGGAGGCTCCTAAGAAACAGCGAAAATGCCTGTGACTGCAACCATTCTGGGGCCCCCTTTCTCTTGAGTTAGGTAAATGGGAAGAACCAGCACCTCTAGCAGAAGGATCCATTTAGCCATAAACGGGCTCAATCTCAAAGCAAAGCATTAGCTGAAGCTACATGTTTGAGTGTGTACACTAAATGAACCTGAACTGTTTCCCTGTACTTTAGCCCTGATTTGGTCAAGTGTACCTCACCCCATTGTCCAGTCAATAGAGTATCCCCAACCGGGCCGGATAGCTCAGGCTGGTAAGGCCTGTTATTAAGAACACAGAAGCCTGCAATTACTGCAGGTTCAAGCCCGGCCCAAGGTTGACTCAGCCTTCCATCCTTTATAAGGTAGGTAAAATGAGGACCCAGATTGTTGGGGGGGCAATAAGTTGACTTTGTAAAAAAAAAATACAAATAGAATGAGACTATTGCCTTATACACTGTAAGCCGCCCTGAGTCTTCGGAGAAGGGCGGGGTATAAATGTAAACAAAAAACAAAAACAAAAACCCAGTAGTGGGCTTCAATTTTTTTTACTACTGGTTCTGTGGGGGTGGCTTGGTGGGGGTGGCAGGGGAAGGATACCGTAAAATCTCCATTCCTATCCCACTCCAGGGGAAGGATTCTGTAAAATCTCCATTCTTCCTGATCAGCTGGGAGACAGAGAATAGACCAGTCAGGATTTTTACTACCGGTTCTCCGACAACTCAAAATTTCTGCTACCGGTTCTCCAGAACTGGTCAGAACTTGCTGAAACTCACCTCTGCCCCAATCCCTCCAAGCTAAGTTGAAGGAAACTTCAACAAAGGGAAACCAGGCAACAGCACTAAAATGCTGGAGAAAAAGCCCACCCAGATGAAAATGATAAATTCAAAGCGATCTTTAACTGATGCAACGGAAGAAGGTATAATCCACTGTGATACAGACAAAGGCAGGCTTGCTCATGAAATATGCCAGGACAACCACCATTTGGGTTCTCACAGCATGCATGTGATACACAAATCCAGCAATGAAGGTTAAGAAGAGAAAGGCCAACCATGGTTACGTTTGAATCTCATGGTGGTTTCTCAGCCTGCCTCACACACTTCGATAATTTCAAGGTGGAGGTGAAAGAACCTTATGTTTTACACACTGATCTTTTTGGAGGAAGAATGTTGGGATGATTAAGCAATGATTGCCGAATACACAAAACCCACAAAGCTATGGTCAGTTCAGATGGCATGTCTTTATTTATATAAATTTCATCCTGCAAATAAAACATGCATGAGACATGCCACTCCTGGCTCTTCGGTAGCAGGAAGTTTAAGAGCTCATTCTTTTAAATTCAGTCATCTTCCAATCCTGCCATTCTCAAAACTTCTGCTGCATTTCTATGTGGTCTTGTTGCGTCCATCTGTGGGTGAACTTGAGCAGATTGGCTCAAGTTCATGCACAAGCCATGTTAGCGTGTTCTAACAAATCAGTTTTGAAGAGTTCTTGTTTTCCCAACGTGAGCTGACTCAGGCCCACCTGCTAGCAAGACAAACTAAAGCACAGCAGCTCTTCCTTGGATTTGCCTTGGTTTACCGTGACATGTGAATCATGATGCTTGACTTTCTTGGTCAGTTATGAAATCAAGTCTCAATAAACTATGGTTTCTTGCTCTGATTCCTCAGACAGAGAACAAACTACAATTCTTGGCTCATGTGCCAATGATCAACAAAGGAGCAGTTTCCTTTTGTGGGTGGGGATATTCCTTAGGACAGTTCCAATGGAGAAAAACAGCCAATAAGAGTAATTAAATATTTGGTCTTGTGGATCACAAATACAGCCATAAAGAAAAAGAAAAAACTCTTAGGAAAACATTGCGAGGAAAACAGTTTTATAATACCTATACAATACCTATGTTTGGATTCCATGCTACCTCCAAATATACCCACATGCACGTAATTTGGGTTATGACCATGAGACTTAACAGGTCCTAGAATTTGCCGCCATTGCATCTAAGGAAATACAGGCAGTCCTCGACTTACAGCCAATTGTTTAGTGACCATTCAAAGTTAAAATGGCACTAAAAATGTGACTTATGACCATTTTTCACAATTATGACCGTTGCCGTGTCCCCATGGTCACGTGATCAAAATTCAGATGCTTGTCGTTTGACTCATATTTATGACGGTTGCAGTGTCCCGGGGTCATGGGATCACCTTTTGTGACCATCTGACGAGCAAAGTCAAGGGGGAAGCCAGATTCACTTAGCTTAACAATGGCAGTGATTCACTTAACAACTGTGGCAAGAAAGGTCGTAAAATGGGGCAAAACTCACTTAACTATTTAACTTAGCATCAACATTTTTGGCTCAGTTGTGGTCGTAAGTCGAGGACTTCCTGTATCCTACATTAAAGAGGATTCCTTCACCTTAGAACTCTATTGAACGATCAGTGCTATTCTTTCCAGGATACTAAAATCTTTTATCCATTATAGAATAGCCAGTCACAATTTCAGATTATCCCCTGCCTGGGTGAAATGAAGGATATCTTCATGTGCTGAACCTACCATGTGCTTTATGCGTAATGTGATAATATAACTCAAGAATGGATGTTACTCTCTACATTTAAAAACTCTTCCTCTTTGGCATTAAATAAATCTGATTGGCCTGCAGACTATCAAAGTTCTCAAAATTTCTTGTGTCTGGTGCCACCATCTGAACCAAATTAGCATCATGAAACTAAGATTTCAAGGCAAATAAAAATACTATATCATCTTAATAAAAGCATCATGTGGCATGGGAAAACGAAGGCAAGAAAGATATAATTTTATAGGCCTTGCTCCAGCTCCTCTTACTGCAAACTGAAATTTAAAACGACTAAGAGAAGGCACACGTCAGCAGTCACATAATCAATCTGCTACAAATATTGGTGCTGGGTTTTTTTTGTTTTTTTTAACTCACTTTAGACAAAAGCCTTTGGAAACAATAAGGACACAAGTAACTCGCCTGGCTTTGAATGGCGTGTGGCAAGCAATTTCTCTCTCCTGCTCTTTCCCTCTCTGATTGTGTATTCTGTGTGTTTGCTTGTGTGTGTGTGCGCACACATATACTTTGTTTCTCTTTCTTTGTATATGAGGAATCCCAGCCACCCTGCTTTCTTTCATAGCTGTTTGTCTATCTGTCTGTTTTCTGGGCTGGGAAGTGGCTCACCAGGCTAATGTAGCCTGTTATTAACACACAGCTGCCTGCAATTACAATTACTGCAGGCTCGAGTCCCACCAAGCCCGAGGTTGACTCAGCCTTCCATCGTTTATAAGGTAGGTAAAATGAGGGCCCAGATTGTTGGGGGAGCAAGAAGTTGACTTTGTATATAAATATAGAAATAGGATGAGACTATTGCCTTACACAATATAAGCCGCCCTGAGTCTTCGGAGAAGGGCGGGATATAAATTCAAATAATAATAATAAAAAAAAGTCAGGCAGTCAGGCAGACACAAGGGCAGGGTGTGTGGGATTCCTCATATACAATTATTTCATGACAGATGCCAGAAGATGAAAATGGGGTCATAAATGTAACCTTTGCTTTTATAACATCCTTATAAAATGGTCACAGGAAGCTGCTCTTTGGACGCTATTATGGGGTGCTGTTTGAGAAAAAGGATAAAAAGAGGGGGCGGGGAAAGGTAAGACCCCAGAAATACATTTAAAGAGGACAAAAATATAGTCCTAGATTACAGAGTAGTAAGAAAATGCATACCATATACCAAATAAGACAATAACCCCCCCTCCCACCCACCCATGCCTTTTAAAGCCAAGAGCCAAGATAGACACTTTATAAGGAACGATATGACTGTTGCAAGATCGTTGCATCTCCCTAGTAATGGCTATTAAAAGATGCATGATGGGAAAACGTTACAGGGACAAGTTACCCATGAATGCTTGCAAGCAATGAAGTGCAAAAAAGGAGATCATGAGCCTGATAGGACCATAACATACATCTTTTACTTGCCATTAGAAGGGACGGGAGGAAAGAAACAACCATAGCCGTATCTGTTTCTGTAAAAACCGGTTATGCCCTGAATAGTAATGCTGGAAATGAGCAGGGATGTTGCCAACACTCAGATAAATCTGAATTTCAGCAATGGGTTAGAGGACATCCCAGGCAGGAAGCAGAAAGAGCTTTATTGCCTATGTTAAACAAGAATGAATTAGTAGCAGGAAGCTCATAAGTGGTCCAGGACCTCTGGGTAACAAGATAATGATGCTAACTAATAAAGCCACAGTGGGCCTTGGCAAAAGTCAATAATGTCAGTAACCGAAATGCTATATGAGATGGAAAAATACCCGGATACTGAGTAGGAAATAACTCACTTATGGTATATATTGTATTCCCTGTTTCATACAAGACCAAGATCTCCCTTGCTTTTTTGGACAGCAAAGATGCGTTGCAGATGAAGTTACAAGAACTCCTGTAGTCCTGCTATTAGCAATAGCACTTAGACTTCTATACAACTTCACATGCTTTACAGCCCTCTCTAAGCGGTTTACAAAGTCAGCATCAACCATCTGGGTCCTCATTTTACCGACCTCGGAAGGATGGAAGGCTGAGTCAACCTTGAGCCGGTCAGAATCTAACTGTTGGCAGTCGGCAGAGTTTGCCTGCAATACTGCATTCTAACCCCTGTGCCACCATGGTAAGCAGGACTTAGATTCTCTATACCCAACTTTCTCCTCCTGAAAGGCTGGAAAAGCTAAAACTCAGGAGCTTCTGCTTCCAGGAACACGAAGCATTGGACAATTTCAGTTCTCGGTGAGCCAGTTTTGCTCTGCGTTCAAAAAGGCAGAGCAATAGATTCATAGTCCTGATCAAGCAGAACTGGGCCATTTCCCACTGTAACAAAACCTGCATGTTTGATATGACTGGATGGGCAGGTTAACAACTGAAATGCAAGTTACACTAACCAATATGATGCCATGTCCTCCCTCTCACAGTCTCTGGAGGCTGTTAGGGGCTGGATGGGGAGCAATGGGTTGAAACTAAACCCTTGCAAGACCAAGTTGCTCTGGGTTTGGGGTTTGTTGGCTCAGTGAGAATTGCCACCTTTGGTCTTAGATGAGGTGGTACTACCCCAAACAGACCCTATGTGTAATCTAGAGGTTTTCCTGTACTCACGACTCCTGCTCAAAGAGCAGGTGGCAGTCCTGCCCAGGAGGGCCTTTGCACAACTGCGGGTTGTGTGCCAGTTACTCCCTTTCCTGGACCAACAGTCCCTGCTCACAGTCACTCATGCCCTAGTCACTTCCTGTCTTGACTATTGCAATGCACTCTACATGGGGCTGTCCTTGAAGAGCACCCAGAAGCTCCAGTCAGTGTAAAATGCAGCAGCCCACATGGTTTTGTGCAGACCCTGGTGTGCACATGTATCACCTCTCTTGCGGGAGCTGCATTGGTTGCAATTTGCTTCCAGGTGCAATTCAAGGTGCTGGTTGTCACCTTTAAAACCCTTCATGGCTTGGGACCAGGTTATCTGAGGGACCGTCTCTTGCCAGTCACATCTACCTGACCCATCAGAGCAGGGAGGCAGGGAACGTTGTGGGTCCCATTCCCGAGGGAGATCCACCTGGTGGGATCCAGAAGAAGGGCCTTCTTTGTGGTGGCTCCCTCTCTCTGGAACATCATTTCCTCAAAGATTAGAATGGCCTCCACTCTAATACTCTTCCAGAAGACACTGAAGACCTGATTCTGCCAGCAGGCCTGGGGATCCCAGAGTGGGATTGAGCCCATTAAATGGCTCATGTGATCTGCTGTCGCCAGGGCGGGGGGTGGGAGGTGGGGGGTGATTATGTTATATTGTACTATATTAATTTAATTGCTTCTTTTTGTTAGTTTTTATTCTTTTAAATGTGATTTTTATTCTGTAAGCTGCCTTGAGTCGCCATGGGCGAATAGGCGGCAATATAATTTCAATAAATAAAATAAATAAATAAATAAACCAGACAATTTGGGGTGAAATCCAGCAGGTTCTGAGAGGTTCTGCAGAACCGGTAGCGGAACTTTTGAGTAGTTCGGAGAACTGGCAAATGCCACCTCTGGCTGGCCCAGGAGTGGGGAGGGAATGGGGATTTTGCAATATCTTTCCCCCTGGAGTGGGGTGGAAATGGAGATTTTGCAGTATCCTTCCCCTGCCATGCCCAACAAGCCATACCCACAGAACTGGTAGTACAAAAGTTTGGATTTCACCACTGAGACAATCCCTTGACGGTTGTGTAAACAGGGGAACTTGAAACAATATACTCTACCTGGCATGATTATAGAGACTTAAAGGAAAGAAGCCAGATACCATAGGTAGTTTTTATCTATTTGGTGATGATCGCCACTGCTGTAACAATGATCAGCCTTGACACATGTAATGAATAAATGCAATGCAAATGGCAGAAGCTCCAAACACCCAGTCTTTTCAACACCCAAATGTTGGAGTTTGACCAGAAGATTTTAAGGGTGGGCTTGGAGGAAAGGGAGAAAGACAACGTGTTGCCCACCTGGCAGGAAAAGATCAACAGAACAGCGGAGTTAAAACATTCCTTTATACATTCCCTGAGACTGTAGAGTGGTTTGTATATCCCATGAAATTGTGATTTGCTTAACCATGGTCTATTAAACAAAGACAATTCCCTGAATTCACACATTACACTATTCCACAAGCATTGTTTACAAATCATAATTTCTGAACTCACCTATCACTCTAACTCAAAACGAAACAAACTGTATTCTAACTGAGGGCAGTGGGCAAAGTCACAAGCACACCATAAAGTTTTCATTACTTTCTTTCAGTGTTTTCTCAACTTTCATGGTGGAAGCTCTTTAAAAACAGAAACTCCGACTTCCTGTGGCTCCGCTGGTCGTTGAGGACGGTCTTTTTAGAGTGCCAGCCCTGGATCGCGTAGAGCCACTAAGACAGCGAAAATCAGCTGTCTAGCGGCTTGGAAACCTTTCCCTCGGGTGAAGAGGGAAAGGTGAGCGATCGGGTGGAGGTAGAAATCCCTCAAAAGCACCAGGAATGATCCTAGAGGCTTGAAGGGGAGAGCTCCCTTGGGAACCCGAAGAGCTCCGGATCCAGGACGCCTCTGTCTTTTTTGGCAGAGCAAAACGCCGCGACCACATCTGCAATCAATATTGAGTTTAAATGGATTTTTGACTTAACCAGACAGAGCAATGTCAGGAGGCAAGGCAGATGTAAGTATCAGACCTCAACCCCGTGTGTGGATTCCGTTTGAGAAGAAAGGAAATGGCATCTGAGTATAATGGGCGTGAAAGTCAAAGAGGTGTTTATTAACACTGTTACAGTTTATAACTTTGCTTAAACTTGCTGGATTTTCCGTTTATATGAAAAAACTATAAAGTGAAAGCTGGAAGGATTATACAACTGACTTATTTAATTTAAATACTGTGTTTACGAAAAGACCTTGACTTTGTTTCAAATTATAAAATTAAAGTAAGATGGCTTCTGTACAAATACAGCCTGCTGTTTTCAAGGAAGTTGGAGCACCATTAGTTCAACTACATAAATTACAAGAGGAGCTGAAGGAATTTCTGAAGGCTCAAATTTCTGTTTGGGATAAAAGAATTAAGGAAATTGAGGAGAAAATATTGAAAATTAAAGACTTTGTTGCAGCTGAGGATGAAGAGATAAGAGAAGAAGTGGTGGCAGCATTTAAGACTCTGGTTGAATACACAAAACAATTGGATGAAAAAGTGGAAGAGATGGATCAAGTTAATTCGAACTTAAAAAGCAAAATAGAGGCGCTTCAGACCAAGGCAGAGAATATAAAGCAGTTGGATGATAGAGTTGAAGAAATTAATCAAGTTAATTTGGACTTAAAAAATAAAATAGAGGTGCTCCAGATCAAGGCGGAGACAGCAGAAGAAGAGCGGGTTGAGAGTAAGAGGTTTGAAAGAAAATAAACGAGAGGACTTAAAAAAGATTTTTGCAGAGACTTTTGCACAGCTGATTGGACAGAACCCAGTGGACTTTGAAATCCAAATTGAAAAAATCTACCATGTTAATTCATAGGTTGCAAAGCAGAGACATTTGCCAAGAGATGTAGTAATTTATTTTACATCTAGGAAGATTAGAAATGAAATTTCACAAGTTTCTTATAAAAATAAAATTCAAATATTGGGACAAGAGGTATTGGTATTGAAAGAAATTCCTCCTAAAATGTTAAGAAATAGAAAAGAATATGCTTTTTTGGTAGATCAGCTTAGAAATCTTCAGATACAGTACAGATGGAATGTGGCAGCTGGATTAACAGTAAACTATAAGGGAGGGAAATATTGTATTAATACAGTTTTTAAAGCAAGAGATTTTTATACTAAAGTATTGAAGGTTGGAAGTTTGCCATTGTTAGAATTTAAGATGAAAGGAGAATAGGAATAGGAATAAGGATGAAAGGGGAAAAAGAAGCAAAGCAAATACAACCTAAAATTGGGGCTGTAAATTTGGGAGAAGAAACACAGAAAGCCGTAGGGAAGGATCAAAGTATGATTGTAACTATTAAACCTAAAGAGCAAGGAGTAAAGAAGTAATATTTTAAAATGAAAGGACTTTTCTTTCATGGGATAGGGTAAATTATAAGCGATATTTCTGAATATAAAAAGTAGAAATAAATTATGGATTGTATGATAAATGGGGTGTAAATTGTTTAGAAATTTATGGTATGGGGAATATGGGGAAGAATATGAGGTAAATCTTAAATTTATATAAGGAAAGATGATGTTTATTATTATGTATGATGGATATACAAATATGATGGATTATAAGGTATACTGAGGAATAATTTTTGATATCACAACATTGGAAGATGGGATACTGTTTGTTACAGAAGATTGGACTTTAAACTTAATGGATTTAGATGAGAAGGTAGAATTATCAGCATATTTGAAAGATTATTTTTGAAAGATATATATAATGGAGATTGAAATAACAAAATACTAAATAGCTTTTAAATGAATAGAAGGTAATTGTATTAGTATTAATATTTTCCTTTTTCTTCTTTTTTTATGGAAAAGGGGAGTTGAGGTTCGAGAAGAGGGATGGGAGTTTATGTTAATTAGCATATTTTAGTTTATGATTGTTAGATACAATACCCTGTATTTGCTCTGGGAAGTCAGGGGGAGAGGGGCTGGGGGAAGGAGGGAGGAGGGAGGGGAAGGGTTAGGGTTGGGGGGAGGGGGGATGTATAGGGGAAAAATCTTGTAAAACTTTTTCAATAAAAAAAACCAACCAGAAACTCCATAGTTTAACCATATGGCCTTAACTGATACGTTAATATAATATGTGAAGCCCAAACCAAACAAACCACATTATCTGAAGTCTACCTCTTATTAAAACTATTTGAATTAGATCAATCTGTCTTCTTGGAGCATGGTTAAATAATATTTTATTTATTTATTTATTTATTTTATTTATTTGTCAAACACAACAGTATATAGTATAAGCATGAAATAACCATACGGATTGGATACAATCAAAGGGAACATTAGGACAGGAACAGTAGGCACGCTGGTGCTCTTATGCACGCCCCTTACAGACCTCTTAGGAATGGGGTGAGGTCAATAGTAGATAGTCTTTGGTTAAAGCTTTGGGGATTTTGGGAGAAGACCACAGAGTCAGGTAGTGCATTCCTGGCTGACAAGGTCTGTAGGAATTGTCGAGGAGGTGAGGTTGATTCATAGTGAGAAATTTGGTGTCCTAATCTTGTTATTGCTTTCACGTAAAGCAGGATTTCCCAACCTTAGCAACGTGAAGACATGTGAATTTCAAATGCCTGGGGAACCATTCCCCATGGTGCCTAGGGAATTCTGGAAGTTGAAGACCATGAGTTTTAAAACTGCCAAGACTGGGAAACCCTGATATAAAGGATCATAAGTAAAGAGTACAAACTCTTCAAATCATGCCCCTCTCTGGGGTATGGTCTAATCACAACTATATAATGACCAATTAAGTTAAAACAAAACCAGAAGTCACACAACCACGAGGAACTCAACATCACGATATATTTACAGTCGACATAAAAATAACACTTAAAGAAGCATAACACCCCACATCTGTAAACTGACACTTTGACATATGACCTAACTAATAAGATTTTCTACAGCATAGCTCTCTTACCTACTTTTACTAACTACCATTCTCAACATCCACTCACAACCACTTCCAATAACTAACCAGGATTATTAAATGTCATTAGGGATGATATGATAGCAGGGTTCCAATATTTGAGGGGTTGCCACAAAGCAGGGGGGAGGTCAATCTATTTTCCAAAACACCAGAAGGCAAGACAAGAAACAATAGGTAGGAACAAATCAAGGAGAGAAGCAATCTAGAACTAAGGAGAAACTTCCTAACAGTGAGAACAATTAACCAGTGGAACAGCTGGCTTTCAGAAGTTGTTGATGCTCCCTCACTGGAGGCTTTAAGAAGAAACTGGACAGCCACTTGTCGGGAATAGTATAGAATCTTCTGCTTGAGCAGAGGGTTGGATGGTAAGGCCTCCAAGGTCACTCCTAACTATGTTATTCTGTTATTAAATAAATAAGTTTTCAATATGTCTTAAATGCACTAAAAAAGTGGAGTAGAGCAGGAAGAAAATTTCATTATCATGGATTCAGGTCTTGAAATGTTGCCAAACTGGATCGAGCAACATGGAAAAAGAAGGGGAAGATATTCCTGTCCTGCCAATCATATAGTATAAACAGGATAATACATAGGTAGGAGAGGGAACAGAGAACAGTGAATGACTAACTCAAGATCTCCATGTAAAAGTTTCATTTGTGCTCCAATCCTAATAGAAAACTGGCGGATGGAAATATGGCAAGAAACCAGGAAGCTCCATAACAAGCATGAATTTGTAATGTTTTCCACTTTGGTTTAGGATGGGGATTCCATAGCTGACTGGTACAAACAATCCATTATTAATACAAAAGACTGAACTCTAGAGAAAGATCAATATTGCTGTAGCCAATTGGGCTCAGTTAGCTTTGTTCAGAGGAAAGGCTGAAAACCAAATGCTCATGAATACATTTTTGACAAACGTGTTAAGGCACCAAATTCCAGCCTCCTGGTATGAAAAATTATGGAGTGGGGAAAAAAGAAAGAAAACAACCCTTTTTTTTGATGAATTACCACTGCCTCATTTTCATTGAGCTCCACCTCTTCCAATTCACCCCAGACTGTTTTAACAATTAGTTTTCTAGGCTGGGCAACAGCAAAGCCATCTAGCACGGGGGCTGTGCCATTATTTGGGCATATTTCAACTGACAGTTTAAAGCAGTAATTATTATCTGCCAACCGTTTGTCGACATGAAATTGTGATTTGTAATGCAAATGAATTTCCGAGATGAGCTACTGAAACAATGGGCAAAAAATAGCGCCAGAACTGAAAAAATTCTAATTCCAACGTTTAGGAAAAGATAAAAGTCATTCATGCCATCCTTTATGATTTATATTGATATATTGATCATCAATTGTGTTGTAAATGTTGTACCTTGATGAACGTATCTTTTCTTTTATGTACACTGAGAGCATATGCACCAAGACAAATTCCTTGTGTGTCCAATCACGCTTGGCCAATAAAAATTCTATTCTATTCTATTCTATTCTTTGAAACAGAGAAGGAAAGCCTGAAACATCCAGGGACGACCCCCCCCCACTCCTTCCTCCCCACAACCCACCCAAGCTATTCAATTTGATTTTTTTTTTTAAAGTCAGAAGACAACAGAAGGTTTATTTCTGAGTAACAAAGTATAGGGGTGCACTGAAAAGAGGCTTAAGGATGTGTTGGGAGGGACCGTAAATATATTGAACTGATTATATATTTTTTATAGATTCAAGAAACATAGTGAAAAAAGAATTGTCTTCTGACTTGCCACCAGTGGGAAGAAAGGATGCTGAAATGCTCGTAACAGTCTACATTTTTAAAAAGTGCCACTCTCTTCCCATCAGCATCAGACCAGGTCACAGATGAAATTTTTGGATGGTCTCATGGTCTCTATTTTAACAATGGATTTAGTGGATACATCTGTCAATTTGTTATTTGGTACTTCAGCCATACTGGTCAGGCACAAGGAACGGGAAGCGACACGAGGAGCTGCTCAGAGTGATATGTTTATTGTTGTTTGCCTACAGGCAGGAATCTTGCCTGTCTAAAGCACTCAATACATAACTACTAAATAAATACTGCAAAGTTTTATGGAAGATCTCCCTTCAGCTCCTCCGTCCCCACAAGTGACTCAAGGCGAATCAGCCATATCACTCCTTCCCTCAACTCACCACCCGATTCCACCACAATACTCCAATATTTCTCCATTAGCTAGATCCGCAGAAAATCTCTCCAGTTCCCTGGATATTTGAACACATTCCGACCACGATTGGTGCTCCCTACTGTATTTCTCTTAAGCTGGAATCCTGCTCCTTCAATCACGAATAGAATAGAATATCAGACTTGGAAGGGACCTTGGAGGTCTTCTAGTCCAACCCCCTACTCAGGCAGGAAACCCAATACCATTTCAGACAAATGGTTGTCTTCTTAAAAAATTCCAGTGTTGGAGAATTCACAACATCTGAAGGCAAGTTGTTCCACTGATTAATTGTTCTAACTGTCAGGAAATTTATTTTTAGTTCTAGGTTGCTTCTCTCCTTGATTAGTTTCCATCCATTGCTTCTTGTCCTGCCCTCAGGTGCTTTGGAGAATAGCTTGACTCCCTCTTTTTTGTAGCAACCCCTGAGATACTGGAACACAGCTATCATATCTCCCCTAGTCCTTCTTTTCATTAAACGAGACATACCCATAACCGTTCTTTATACGTTTTAGCCTCCAGTCCCTTAATCATCTTTATTGCTCTTCTCTGCACTCTTTCTAGTCTCAACATACTTTTTACATTGTGGTGATCAAAACTGGATGCAGTATTCCAAGTAAATTCTTACCATGGTATTATAAAGTGGTATTCAATCAGCTCTTTATCTGCTGGGATGCATATTTTCTTTCCAGAAAAGAAAGAGTCAAAATTGAAGCTGCCTTTTATTATTTATTTATTATTTAATCATATTTATATACCGCCCTATCTCCCAAGGGACTTTTCTTTATTATCTACAATTTTTTGTTATGTATAGTTCTTTTGCCGTCTTCACTCTGAAGCCAACACCATGTTTTGTTATTTAAACAAATCTGAGTTGTTATTCTTACCATCTCTTGTTAAACTTAAGAACATTAGTTTTCCTCTCTGAAGATGATGATAATATCCATTCAATCACATCTGACTCTTGGCGATTCTATGGACCAGGTCTCTCCACATCTTCTGATCTGGTGTTGTTTCTTTGAGTTTTTCTAAGCTTTGGGTAGTGTCAGTTTTGATGGTGTCCAGCCACTGTGTTCGTTGATGGCCTAGTTTCCTTTTGCTAACTCTTCCAAAAACATAGTTGCTTTCATCAGTGAATTGTACGTACCAGGCTAAATTGTATGTGGTTCGCTTTAGTTACCTATTCCTTTTTGGACCTCCTAATATCCTTTTTAATTTTCAGATTTAAGTTCTTTGTGTAGCGACATAACCTTTATATTCATTCTTTGTTCAGTTATGTTTTAGTATCTTTTTTCTTTTTTTTTAGAAAATCTAACTAGCTTGTCCTACAAAGGAAATCTATTGATCATTGCTCAAAATCTATTTATATCCACTTCCACGAAGACCAAGGTACATATTTGACTATGCTCAGTTTCAGTTTCCTGTAACATCAAGAACTCCACCTTACATCATTATTTCCTGCTTTTCCCATTTCATGATGAAGTCTTCCCTACTAGTTAAGAAAAATATGGCTGACCTTTTTATGCCTTGTTCACCCTCTGAAGGAGAAATATGTCAGTAACATACTGAAATTCCAGGAAAGGCCAAAGTCGCAGGGATTGTATTCCAAGAGATATTGGGAGTAATTAAAGTCCTCCATTATTTCTATTTCAGACTTCCTTGAATGATCTGGATTTTGCTTTCGAAAAGCATCATCTCCATGGCTGCAGGCAGGTTTTAATTTAACTTGGGTTTCTTCCTTGGACTTCTATACAAAGTTGCTTTTTAAATAAATATGCATATATTAAATATATATTCACACGCTGCAGTTCCTCCCTTTCTTTTCCTTCTAATCAAGTTGTATTCCTCAATTGCTGTAATGCAGTCATGAGAACTTCCCCTCCAACTATCCAGCTACCTAAGACAAGCAAAGTGAATGAATTTCTAATTGGTAGCTTAGCTCAGCTGTTGATGAGATCGTTCACATAAATCCATAGAACAGGGATGTCAAACTCACATTGTCACGGCTGTGTCACGTGACGTATCGTGACTTTTCTCCCCTTCGCTAAACCAGACATGGGCGTGGCCAGCTCTTGACGCATCTGGCCCAGGAGTTTGACAGCCCTGCCATAGAATAAAGCTGATTCTGAATAGTGAATTCACACTTCTTATACTAGTATTCGTATCCATAGGTATATTGTTACTCCTGAATCGTTCACACAGAACATAGGAATGCTGATCACGACAGAGTACATTTCATTATAGAATGGTAGCCATTGGAAATGACTAACTTCAAGGAGAAAAGAAATATATCTCTGTTTTTCTTTGCTTTTCATATAGAACTTCTAGTACTGTCACCTGGAATTCCCTTTCTGCCTTGACATTAACTAGTGAATCAGGAAAGCATAGCCATAGCTTCCCACTCCTTGACACTGAGTATCTTTAGTATCTAATTTAAGGATAGTGTCAACAGCAACCAGTCCTGGTTTAGCAGCCCTGAGTTCCAGCTGTTGCAATTTTCATCAGAATTGAATCACTGATGCTTCGTATCAGAATATTGGAAAAGAGAAGAGGAAAAGGGAGCTTGATTTGAGAGGCTGTCAGAATTGCAAGGGCTCTTGGAGGCGGGGATGGTCCAAGAGATTTTGCTGCTCCACATCAAAGACAGTTCTTCTCTCTTTCGCATTGGACTGCCCTAAGCCAGGTGCCTTCAACTGACTTCATTTAGAGCTTTGTGTCCCTCTAGGGCAGGGGTTTCCAACCTTGGTCCCTTTAAGACTTGTGGACTTCAACTCCCAGAGTTCACAAGTCTTCAACTCCCAGAACTTTGGGAGTTGAAGTCCACAAGTCTTAAAGGGACCAAGGTTGGAGGCCCCTGCTATAGGGGCTCTTCTGAGCATCCAATTTATCCTCTCCCCACACAGCTCAATAACTGAGCCTCGGACAGATAACATCCTCAAGCTGCCCCTGCCTTTTCTTGCCCCACACCTGTATTGGTGGTTTTTGTGCTGGCACATGTTGTTTGATCTGCCTGCTCTATGTTTTACTGAAGGTAAATGCCTCCAAGCCATTTGGCTGTGGTTCACCATGGCAGGTGCATGCTTGAATGATCTTGATGCACCACTCCCCTACCATCAATGTTCATTATCCTCTATGATCATGTATTTATGTATGTTTAATCAATTAAAGTTCATCCTAGACCTGCTGAATTGACTGCCTCTTACTGCTGGGACCTTCTCACAGTGGACTAATGGAATGGTGGACTCACCGCCTCCCCCTGTAAAGTTTCCCCACTTTCCTCTTCTAGTTCAAGTGATGGGGTAAAAAAACACAAAATGGTGTGAGGGTCCTTGGTGCTCTCTGAACTTGGTTGTTTTCTTGCAGACCTTTCATTACCCAAACTAGGTAACATCATCAGAGCTACCAGGATGATGTGCTGCAACAACCAAGCTCAGAGACCACCAAGGAGCCCTCATTTCAACCCTGAGCTACAAACATTCTCCTTTATTGATAAAATAATGTGCTTTCTGTCCCTTTCTGGTCAGTGGGAAACGCCACACAGAAAGTGCTTAGTGTGAGCACTCATAGAAAAAAGGTCCATTGGTGAAAAATGTGTGCCTTCAAACACCAGGCCACAGAATGGAAACCAATAGCTGCTTGCATGGGTGGGAGGAGTAAAGAAGTAGAAGAATGCCCCAATAAAGGCCAAACCACCTGGCTAGCAAAAAGTTGAAGAAAAGATGGAAATCCAAGCACCAAATTCTTAAATTTTCAGTCAGTTTCAGCACAAGAAAGTAGCAGCTTAAGGCTGCCATGCAAAAAGTATCTTCTGACAGGAATGAGTAACATATGATCCTCCAGATCTTTCTGGATCAGTCTATGGCTGATGAAAGTTGGAAGTTAACAAGTTACATATTTCCTATTTCTGATCCAAGACTCCCTAGTGACTTAAAACTACAATAGTCAAATGGCATGACACACGATGCCATTTAATTCTTCATAAGTAGTATAGTAGAGGGACTATTAATATAGAGTAATATGTATGTAAACCAAATCTGAGAGAAAAATAAGTGTGATTATAAAGCACAATCACAATCACTAACTTTAGTGAGACTCACTGCCTTGTGAATATACATGTTGAGATAAAATTCATGTATGCATTATTAAACCTTTAGAAAATGTAAATTGGCTGATATGAATGTGTGAAAGCATAGCTCCCATGAAACTGGTATTTAACTCCCTTAAAGAGATTTGTGAATGTAAATTGGGATTACAAAAACCAATATGGTAATGCTTATTTATCAACAAAGGAGAAGAGGCATTGTTTTCTATGTAGATCAGTGTCAAGACCACGACAGAATTATCATGTACTAGCCGGTACTAGTGAAGAAGATTTAAAACAAAATACCAACATATCTTTGTTCTCCTTTATGATGGATGTTTATAAACATTCTTTCAAAAGAAGAGTCACACAGCCTTAAATTATATGAGAAATCAATACAAATAATGCTTTACAAATTGTCCGGCCCATGGAATTCCTCCTAACTTCACAAGAGAACAAAGGTATTTTTGTTGTTGTTGTTATTGAAATAGAAGAACCTAGTCTTGGTGGAACCGTCCAACTTCTCTCACAATGGATTCCAGGATCAGGTTATAAAATGTGGAACTCTGACAAAGGATAACATTGGTTGGGAGAACCAACAGTAAAGCTTGATAGTTTTTAGTTGCAAGATTCCTTTTGTTCAACTGCCTTGCTTTGGCTTGCGTGTTTTCAGTTTACATGACAAAACATGTGGGCTTTTTCACAATACATTGCTTTGATCGATCATTGAATCCTCTCCCAGCTTGCAGTACAACTGCATTGGGCAAGACAAACTTATAGCTCATTGTGAAGATGCTTCAAACTACCAGCAGGCTCCTCTCTGCCATCCGTTAGTGCATTTTAGGTGAAACCTGGCTCAGAACAGTAACTGTGAAGGAACCTTGGCGTCCTAATGGACTATCACTTAAATATGAGCCAGCAGTGTGCAGCCAACGCCAAAATATATAATATAATCCTTGGTTTCATGAAAAGAAGCATAGAATCAAAATCAAGTGAAGTATTAGTTTCGCTTTATAAAAACTTAGCAAGAGCACACCTGGAATAATGCATCCAGTTTTGATCAACACATTACAAAAAAAGATGTTGAGACTTTGAAAAAAAAATGCAGAGAAGAGCAACTAAGATGATTAAGGTTCTGGAGCAGAGGTGGCTTTCAGCAGGTTCTGACCAGTTTTGGAGAACCGGTAGTGGAAATTTTGAGTCGTTCGGAGAACTGCTAAATACCACCTCTGACTGGCCCCGCCCGGTGGTGGGATTCAGCCAGTTTGCACCACTTCGGGAGAATCGATTGTTAACTTTCTGAGCAGTTTGGCAAACTGGTTGTTGGAGAAATCATTAGGGCAGAGAACCGGTTGTTCAATTACTTGAATCCCACCACTGGCCCCACCCCCATCTATTCTCTGCCTCCTGAGTCCCAGCTGATCGGGAGGAAATGGGGATTTTGCAGTAACCTTCCTCTGGAGTGGGGTGCGAATGGAGATTTTACAGTATCCTTCCCCTGCCACACCCACCAAGCAACACCCAAAGAACAGGTAGTAAAAATTTTTGAAACCCATCACTTTTCTTGGAGATTAAAACATACAAAGAACGGTTGTAGGAAATGGCAACTCTAGAAAAAAGGACTGGGGTGACATGGTAGTAGCATTTGAGGGGCTGCCAAAAAGACGAGGGGGTCAACTTATTTTCCAAAGCACCAGAGGGCAAGACAAGAAACAATGGATGGAAACTAATAAATGAATGAATTAAGCTGAAATGAATGGAATTAAGGAGAAACTTTCTAACAGTGAGAATAATGAACCAGTGGAACAGCTTGCCATCAGAAGTTGTGGATGCTTCATCACTGGAGATCTTTAAGAACAGACTGGACAGCCACTTGTCTGAAATAGTATAGGGTCTCCTGCTTGAACAGGGGGTTAGACTAGAAGATCTCCAAGAACCCTTCCAGCTCTATTCTGATTGATTGACTTCATATTAATTGGTACTACTGGTTTGTTTTCTTATTGTCTGATGCCAACTACCACTCACCTTGAAAAGAGAATAGGCGTTTCAAAAAGCACGTGGCAGATCACAAAGGGAAAGTTACAAGTGGCAATGAAAACTCCCCCCACACACACACACGCACACATTTTAAAAAGTAGGAAGTTATGCAAATACGAGAAAGTGAGAAATACAGAAATAGACCAAGAATCTGCAATGCAGTCCCCTCAGATGTAGGGTAGAGGTGTCCTAATTCCAAATAAAATAAAAGAATGTTTAGACAAACATTTAGACAAATTCCAGATGGTTACATAAAACCGCTACTCAGAGGCCTTTGAAATCTCATTAGCAATATACAAATATAGCTACACCCACGTGAGACTCTTGTTAGCACCTTGGTGTCAGTGCCCGGAGGATTATTCAGGTCTTTACAGCCCTCACTCAACAGGGAGGCCGTTCCACAAGACAGAGGAGGCATACAGGTAGTTTTCAAATTATGATTAATCACTTAGTGACCATTTGAAGTTATGACTGACCCCAAAAAGGGTTCTTATGACCTGAATATGATGTTTCAAAGGACAGGTCCTGTCGTGTCCCCCTCCCCCTCCGACGGCCGGGTCTGGGAAGTCTGTATCAAGCGTGGCCATGAAGCCTCTGCAGCTTTGCCAAATTTCTGTCTCAGAGTTCTCAGGGCAGGCAGGAATCCAAGGTGTGACTTCAGCAACCCAGATGAGACTTTGCTTGACTCAAATTGCTTGACTCAAGCTGGTCTTTTATATAGGCCATGGGGTGTGGCTCCATGACTCAGCACTTATCCAGGCCTGCCCCTCCCTTCCTTTTACTGACATCGCCTCTCCATTCTCCGGAAGCGGGGATCGTCCACTGTGACTTTCCGTCCTCCTGATCTGCTGCCGGCAATTCTAGCACGTGACTGGCTTCGTGCTCACATGCTGTAGAAGGGAGGTTTGTTTGCTCATTCCTGACATTCTGTCCGGGCATGGAGATCGACCGCGAGGCCCCTCACATGTGGGGTGCCGCAGGGGTTGATTCTCTCGCCTCTCCTGTTCAACATCTATATGAAGCCGCTGGGTGAGATCATCAATGGCTTTGGGGTGAGGTACCAACTGTACGCTGACGATATGCAGCTGTACTTTTCCACCCCAGGCCATCCCAACGAAGCCATCGAAATGCTGTCCCGGTGTCTGGAAGCTATACGGGTCTGGATGGGGAGAAACAGGCTCAAACTCAATCCCTCCAAGATGGAGTGGCTGTGGATGCCGGCACCCCGGTACAGTCAGCTGCAGCGAATCCTGGATGGGCGGTTATCTTTCAAAGATCATTTGACGACCATCACCAGGAGGGCTTTTTACCAGGTTCGCCTGGTTCGCCAGCTGCGCCCCTTCCTTGACCGGGATGCCTTATGCACGGTCACTCATGCTCTGGTTACCTTTCGCTTGGACTACTGCAATGCTCTCTACATGGGGCTCCCTTTGAAGAGTACCCGGAGGCTCCAGTTGGTTCAGAATGCAGCTGCGCGGGTGATAGTGGGAGCCACACATTGCTCCCATGTAACACCACTCCTGCGCAGTCTGCACTGGCTACCTGTGGTCTTTCAGGTGCACTTCAAGGTTTTGGTGACTACCTTTAAAGCGCTCCATGGCTTAGGGCCAGGGTACTTACGGGACTGCCTGCTGTTACTGAATGCCTCCCACCGACCTGTACGCTCGCACAGAGAGGGACTCCTTAGGGTGCCGTCCGCCAAGCAATGTCGGCTGGCGGCCCCCAGGGGGAGGGCCTTCTCTGTGGGGGCTCCCACCCTTTGGAACGAACTTCCCCCTGGACTTCGGCAACTGCCGGACCTTCGGACTTTCCGCCGCAAGCTGAAGACCTATTTGTTTGTTCGCACAGGACTGGCATAGGATTTTAATTAGTTTTAATGTTTTAATATTTTATAATTTATGGGGTTTTATTCTAAATGTTTTAATTTGGCCATTTGTGTAATAAGTTTTTTAATTATGTTTTTATGTGTATATTGCTGTTGTTTTTACTATGGCTGTAAACCGCCCTGAATCCTTCGGGAGAAGGGCAGTATAAAAATTTAATAAATAAATAAATAAATAAATAAATAAATAAATAAATAAATAAATAGTGCCAGGGCTGGGGGCTGGAGGCATGCCAGGCCATTCCTCTTCATTATCAGACTCTGACTCAGATAGCAGGGGATGGGAGGGGCCCGGCTGTGGAGGGGAGGGCGGGCGAGGCACAACAGATCCCTTCTGCAGTTATGTGACCAAACTTTGGGTGTTCACCAACATGGCAGCATTGACGGTGACTTGCAGCATCCCATAGTCAGGTGATCATGTTTTACAACGCTTTTCGCAGAAAAAATCTTGGCGGCTGGTTTGGCGATCCGGTAGCGATGGCGGAGCAAAGCTCCGCCCACCCACCTGGGTGTTGTTACTTCCTGGTTTTAACCGCTTCCGAACCGGTAAGGAAGGTAAGTAGATTTCACCCCTGAATTACATCATATGCGCCAGTTGTTCTTGAACCTAGAAAAGAAAGATCTGCTCACAGTCACTCATGCCTTAGTCACCTCCTGTTTGGACTCTTGCAATGCATTCTGTACAGATCTGCCTTTGAAGAAGATTTTAAATTTGGGTTTTAGATAAAAGCGAAATTTTTTCCTTGCTCCCTCCCTCCCTCCTTCTTTCTTACACTGCCTTCCAATACAAGGTTTACCTTCAGTTATCTAATTCTATTAAAAACTTCCTATCTGAAAGAAGCTGCCAGAATTTGCTTAGAATTTGGTAGGAGTAAAGTACCCAACTTTTTTCTCACTAGGATCCCAAACAAATTTTGTTTTAATTCCCACTTTTGTCTGAGCAATACAGTTTTCTCTGCCAAAATGCCAGTATTTGATGAGTGTTAAGTTGTTTTCATTTCTCACACAGCTGAGGTCTACTTCTAGAGACATCCACTCCTAGCTTTACCAATAAAAAAGGTTTTTTTTTTTCATCTTTTCTTTTGTAATAGTTCTCATGTTTTTTAAAAAATGTATGGAAATAGGTTTAGAAAACATAGGAAGGTGGCAAATGGAAGATGATGGCTTTTGCACAGTCCATAAAATAACATGAGCAAAGTAGAGCAATTGCTCAATAGAATTAAACAAAAAATCTTCTTCTTAAGATACCTGATGTTCAACCTTTGTGGTAGATCATCCAAAGACAGTTAATCTTTCATATAACTTTAAACACATTCCTGAAGAATAGGTTGCAAGTTGATTCAAAGATGGGGACCTCATATGCCTAAAATTATATGGGAAGTAGTTAAAATTATTGTACACTGAATGAAAACATCAGAAAGCACATAAGAAGAGCTAGAAAGAAATAAAGGGCAGGGTGGTTATAAAAGACATCACAGAAATTGAAACTATACAAATCATTAAGGAAAGAAGACTGGTGAAAATGAGAGAAAACGATGGCAAACTGGAGAACTTAATGCGAACCTCCAGCTCAGAGCTGGAAGAGTTAAAGAGATCAGATATCTGAACTTGAACAGATGAAACAAAATAGCAAAACTGGGATCTACTTAGGAAAATTAGAGAAATCACAGGAATATTCCAAGGTCAACATCGTGAAGAACAAGCATGGAAAAGCCGTGATAATGGAACACAATCTTTTGAAAAAGATGGAAAGAAAAGATGGAAAGTCTGTAATAGGAGCCCAACTCAGATTAGACTGTGTTCAAGAGAGCAGAGTCTGAAGATGGACTGGTGGTGCTTGAAGAGGAAAGCAGATGAGCTATTATACAACTGCCAAATAAGAAAGTCCCAAGGGTGAATGAAACCCTAGGTAATTCTTGGAGGGGAGCTTGGAAATAATAAAGATTATGACAATTCTTTGCCAAAAAAAAGAAAAAAAAAGTATGGAAAAAAGTACAATGGCCAAACTACAAAAGGTCTACCTCTATTCCAATCCCGAAAAAGGAAGATTTAAAGGAATTAGAAAATTATAGGAGAATTGCCCTAATGCCAAATGCTAGCAAGATGCAGCTGAAAATCTTTCAGAAAAGATTAGAGCCTCTTAGCCCAGTAGGCAGACCAGACTGGAAAATCATCTCCACAGGAAGACTAGATAGATTATAATAATAGAATCTTACCAGTTTGATTGTACTCTTCTTTCCCCCTCTTTTACTCTAGTGATTTAAGGAAGTGTGTGCTTGAGTCACATCCAAGTATTATTTTGTTTTCCAGAACTTAAAAGAATTCTTCATTCCCCTTTGCCTTCTGTCAAGGTCTAACCCCTCATTCTCTACTGAACCTTTATCAAAAAACAAGTGACAGTTGGACAGGTAGTCTTCAGAAGGAAGTAGGGGAACACAAGTTGATAATAACAGGTGAGGAGTGGGGGGGAAACAAGATAATATTTTGAAAAACAGTTCTGCTTTTGTTTCATGACTACTCTAAAAGTTTTGACTGTGTCAATCATTCAAGACTTTGGATGTCATTCATTGGATATTCCAAACATTGGATACTTTTCTTAGGGAAGCTCTACCACTAGTGTTGGGATTCAAAACTTTTTACTACCGGTTCTGTGGGTGTTGCTTGGTGGGCGTGGCATGGCTTGGTGGGCGTGGCTTGGTGGGCATGGCAGGGGAAAGATACTGTAAACTCTCCATTCCCTCCCCACTCCAGGGGATTACTACTGCAAAATCCCCATTTCCTCCCGATCAGCTGGGACTCGGGAGGCAGAGAATAGATGGGGGCGGGGCCAGTCAGAGGTGGTATTTACCGGTTCTCCGAACCACTCAAAATTTCCACTACTGGTTTTCCAGAACTGGTCAGAACCTGCTGAAACCCACCTCTGAGTTACTTCCATCCTCCAAGAATAATAAACAGAGCACTACAGGAGTAGCTGTGCGACAGCCTACTGTAATTCAGTGTATTAATATGTGCATAAATGGTATTGGTGGGGGCCTGAACAGCAGGTTGGGCCCCTTCAAAAGGGGGAAATCTCTTTACCGACATAAATAATTTCATTCATACGAAAGATATCAAAGGAATGATTTCAAAGAAATGTAATCCTCAACTGTTAACATTTAATTTACATCACCACAGACTCCTATTTTTAAGAGTACCTTAGAAAATACTCCTGAAATGAGTTCAGATAAAGAGCTGCCTGGCTTTGATAAATTTCTGAAGAGAGTGTGTGTGAAGACAAAATAATGAACTATTCTGATTCCTGACCTAACCAATATAATTTTATAAAGCATTCCATCCTCCCCTGTTAATTTACTATTACTTCTTTTAATCCCCATATTGTGAAATTTTAGCTAGGAAGATTTTTTTAAATTTATCTTTAACCACGTTTTTGTTATTTTTATAAACAACTCAAGGCAGTGAACATACCTAATACTCTTTCCTTCTCCTATTTTCTACACAACAACCACCCTGTGAGGTGAGTAGGGGTGAGACAGAGTGACTGGTCCAAAGTTACCCAGCTGGCTTTCATGCACAAATGGGCTATTGATGTGATGAGAGGGATTAAGTCATATTAATTAGAGTGAGGGTCCCACAGAATATTTATTTATAAAGTTTAGGTGTTCTGAATGCAAGACCATAGCACAGGGGTCTCCAACCTTGTCCCTTTAAGACTTGTGGACTTCAACTCCCAGAGTCCTCAGCCAGCAAAGCTCAGCAAAGCTGGCTGAGGAACTCTGGGAGTTGAAGTCCACAAGTCTTAAAGGGACCAAGGTTGGAGACCCCTGCCATAGCACATTGTGTGAACAACTAAACCCACAAAGATAAATATAGAATTAAGCTCTGGATAATTCTCAGACCTGGCTCTGCCTATCTGTACACTCAGTTTAATTTTGGGAGTGCTTTTAAAGTAACTTCCAGCATCTTCCAACATCATCCAATAATTGTTGGATCAAAGGACAATTCACTTCCATAATGGTGCTATGTGAATTGCTAGTGGGGAAATTGCTTTAGTGCTCTTTGCTGTTCAGCTTTAACCATTGCATGTTTCTACCCCTCCCCCCAAAAGAGGATAAACAAAGCATCAAGCAGCTGGCATTACATACAGGAAATGCCTTTGGCACCTTTGCTTAGTTTCTCATTTGCCCGTATTTTCCCAAAGGGAGCTGCTCATATCAAATTTTACATGGGGAACATTAATCATACAAAACCTTAATAAAGCAATCCACTGAACTTATGGGAGTTATTCAAGCCCACCGGATCTTAATTTGATTTCAACACCTCAGAAATTGTCCAAATCAGCTCAGTTCAGCCTGGAAATCAATCAGATCTGATACCTCTTACAGAAATTGTGAGATTAAACCTGACTACTTTAATGTTTACACTGCTTATTTAATAACAGATGAACTATAATTATTATCACAAGGAGCCTAAAAAAGCCAGTAAGTAGTGCTTGTTCAGTCCTGAAAATTATGACATTATATCTGAAATTGTATTATATATGTTGTATTTTGAACAACACCACGGCATGTTTGTTCCAGCTATTCATTCACTGATTCGAGTAAAACAAGTAGTTTTTTTGACTAAGCCAAGAACAATTCAGGTCTTCCTGACAGAACCAAAAACTTATCATACCTTTAACTGTTCAGGATCACAAATATAAGAAATTAGATAGATGGATGGATTTATTAAGAGTACTTCATTCTAAAGTAGAGAATTTTACACCTCATCAAGGCTACTGTTTCCTGCTGTTGTTGATTATGGTCTTTCTTTCAAATAATGAAAGTGAGGCTTGCTGGATTCACATCTTTGTACTTTTAAATGTGGGTAAAAAGGGGAGGAGGGAATCTGCATTAATTCATATTCATGAAGACCTATAAGTGAATTGTGTGACTGCAGGGAGGAAGGTGTTCCAGCTCTCCTCATGGGTGAATCTGCTTGTTTTAGGGGGAAGGGGGGTGTCTGTTTGAGTGAGTGTAAGTGGGAAGTTTTGTTAGCTGTGTGCATGGGAAAAAAATGATTAGATGCTGTCCATTAGCCTTGGAAGGCAACTCATGTAGGAAAAGAAAAACTCCGATCTCAAACCTCCACTGCTTTGTGGCTACACCCACCTATGGGAAAGTCTTCAGGAGTCAACCTCGAGGCAAAACCTGGAGCAGGAGTCCTGGAGTGAGGAAGAGTACTAGAGGAGTAATACCTCTTTTAAAAACCTTGGTCCAGCTGACCCGGCTGGTAGCACCTCGTAAGGGCCCCTTTCCAGGGTTACAGGAGAAGATGGTCAACTGTTTTAAAGGTAGAAGAGGGCTTTATGCCCCAAAGGCAGATAAAACGGCAGAACCATCTTCTAGGAGAAGGGAAACTCTGATTACAAACCTCCACTGCCTTGTGGCTATATCTACTATTGGAAAAGGCTTCCGGAGTCAACCTCGAGGCAAAATCCAGAGCCAGAGTCCTGGAAGCAATTCGTGGCTGTGTACAATCACGTTCTGGTAACTCCTGCGATGTAGCTGGAACTAATCATATTGGCTTTGCCGTTCCATTGGACTATTTCAGCAATGTGGAGAGGGGGGATCTGCTGCTTGGGTAACAGTCTATCCTCCATATTAATCTACCCAGGCCTCATGCTCTGGAGAGGATACTCCAGCTTTGCATACAGCATTGAGACAACACGGGAAGTGGCAGTTACTGGTTATAAGTCTTTGCTTGATTGGCGTAGAGCGTGATGCCAGGGGCCACTTTCGTTGGTGGGAGAGGTCATTGTACCTCATTGGGCAGCTACTGCCTGCCTTAAGCTCCAGCCAGTAAGGTACTGCCCCGCCACGGTCTGTTAACCTCACAGGGTTGTGGGGTTTAGGGTCAAAGCCGACAAGCAGATCAATAACTTTGCACCATGCAACAAACATAAGAAAACTTTAGCCCTAAAGTTGGGCACCTGGAATGTTCCGACAATGCCGCCCGGCCTCTCTGATGATTTACAAGAGATAGATGATGTATGTAAGACAGCTGCCATTGACATGGAGTTGAGCAGACTGCAGATGGACATCATTGCCCTTCAAGAGACAAGACTGTTAGACTTGGGATCTGTTAAAGAGAGAAACTTCTCATTCTTCTGGCAGGGAAAACCATCAAACGGGTCTAGGGAATATGGGGTTGGCTTCGCGTTCAGAAACACCCTACTAGGATCCATTACTCCACCTACTGCAGGAAGTGAAAGAATTCTGTCCTTGCAGCTCCACTCATCAGCAGGGCTGGTTACTCTTATTAGCGCATATGCACCGACATTATCATCTTCAGTAGAATCCAGAGACAAGTTCTACATCGATCTGGCTGCTACTATCAAGAAAATCCCTGAGAAAGAAGCTTTATCCTTGTTGATTTTAATGCCAGAGTTGGAGCTGATTATAGTTCTTGGCCCACTTGTTTAGGTCAGTTCGGTGTTGGAAGATGAACAAAAATGGCCAATGCCTGCTGGAGTTTTGCTGCTACTATGGTCTTTGCATTAGCAATACATACTTTAAAACAAAGCCTCACCACAGAGTCTCTTGGAGACATCCAAGATGGAAGCATTGGCACCAGCTTGACTTGATTCTTACCAGGCGCAACCTCCCCAATATTACAATCACACGCAGCTATCAGGGTGCTGACCACTCCTTGGTGTGCAGCAGAATTAAACTGCAAACAAAGAGATTGCATCACTCAAAAAAGGAAGGAAGACCATGAATTGACATCCACAAGACCCACAATCAGGGCAAAGTGGAGGAATTTGCACAAGCACTCAAGGAAACTCTCCCAGGCCCGGCTGAAGTAAATGCATCTGAATGATGGGAATATTTCAAGAATGCTGTTTATAATACCACCTTGTCAGTATTTGGTAAGGAGAGCAAAAAGACAGCAGATTAGTTTGAAGCCCATTCGAAGGAGCTGATGCCAGCCATAGAGGAAAAAAGGAGAGCTCTAATTGCATATAAAGCCTGTTCCAGTAAGCACAACCTACAGGTTCTGCGAGTTGCTCATAGCAAAGTCCAACAGACCACCAAGAGATGTGCTAACAATTATTGGCTACAGCTTTGCTCTTGGATTCAGATAGCAGCTGACATAGGCAACATCAAGGGGATGTTTGATGGCATCAAGAAATTTGCCCCTCTGAAGTCTGCTACAGGTGAAATTTGCCCCTCTGGAGTCTGCTACAGGTGAGGTTATCCAGGACCGAGCACAGCAGATGGCACACTGGGTGCAGCACTACTCTGAGTTATATTCCAGAGAAAGTGTGGTAATTGAAGATGCATTAAATAACATCAAATGCCTGCCTGTCTTGGAGGAGCTTGACAGTGAACCAACTTTAGAAGAACTAAATGCGGCCCTGGACTCCCTTGCCTCTGGCAAGACACCCGGGAAAGATAACATCCCTGCTGAAGTTCTGAAGTGCTGCAAAGAGAACATCCTCACTGAACTGCATGAAATCTTCTGTCTTTGTTGGAGGGAAGGTGGAATACCACAAGACATGAAGGATGCAAATATTGTCACACTGTACAAGAACAAAGGTGACGGGGTGACTGTAACAACTACTGAGGCATCTCTCTTCTTAGTGTTGTAGGGAAGCTGCTTGCCCGTGCCATACCGAAGAGGCTCCAAATGCTTGCAGAGAGAGTCTAACCAGAATCACAGTGTGGCTTTTGAGCCAACAGGTTCACTACTGACATGATATTTTCCCTTAGACAATTGCAAGAGAAATGCAGGAAATAAAGACAGCCACTTTTCGTAGCCTTCATAGATCTTACAAAGACTTTCAACTTGGTTGGCAGGGATGGCCTTTATAAAATTCTTCCCAAGATTGGATGTCCACCTCAACTCCTCAACATCATCAGGTCCTTTCATGAGGAAATGAAGGGCACTGTAGTTTTTGATGGCTTAACATCAGATTCCTTTGATATTCGAAGTGGAGTGAGGCAGGGCTGTGTCCTTGCACCAACTTTATTCAGGATCTTTTTTGCTGTCATGCTGAAACATGCTTTTGGAACTGCAACAGAGGGTATTTACCTCTGGACCAGATCAGATGGAAAACTCTTTAAACTCTCTAGATTGAGAGCAAAGTCTAAAGTCCAGCCGAAATGCTTACAAGATTTCCTCTTCTCTGACGATGCTGCCGTCACTGCTCACTCTGCTGAAGATCTTCAAAAACTTATGGACAGTTTTAGCAAGGCCTGCCAAGACTTTGGACTAACAATCAGCCTGAAAAAAACACATCATGTGTCAGGACATGGATTCACCTCCCCATATTACAATCTCTGCACAAGAACTGGCGGTCGCCCATGACTTTGTGTACCTCGGCTCAACTATCGCTGACACTCTCTCTTTAGATACTGAGCTGAATAAATGTATTGGTAAAGCGGCCACCACATTTTCCAGACTTACAAAGAGAGTATGGCTTAATAAGAAGCTGATGGAACATACAAAGATCCAGGTCTATAGAGTCTCTTGTACTGCAGTGAGTCTTAGACCCTTTAGGCACAGCAGGAGAGAAAACTGAACACGTTTCATATGCGCTGTCTCCGACGTATTTTTTGGCATCACCTGGCAGGACAAAGTTCCAAATAGCACAGTCTTGGAATGTGCTGGAATTTCTAGCATGTATACACTACTGAAACATTGACATCTACACTGGCTTGGGTATGTCGTGAAAATGGCTGATGGTTGGATTCCGAAAGATCTCCTGTATGAAGAATTAGTGCAGGGAAAGCACCTCAGAGGGAGACCATAGCTGCGATATAAGGATATCTGCAAGAGGGATCTAAAGGCTTTGGGAATGGACATTAACAACTGGGAAACCTTGATCTCCGATTGTTCAGCTTGGAGGCTAAAGACGCGGCATGGCCTTCTCCAATTCGAAGAGACATTTGTTCAGCAGGCTGAGGCAAAGAGGCAGTCCCAGAACCAGCGAAATCTGGGGGCTGGGCAGGGGACATAATGTATCTGCCCTCAGTGTGGAAGGGATTGCCACTCTCGAATTGGCCTTTTTAGTCACACTAAATGCTGTTTTAGGATCTCTTTCCAGAGATACCATAGTCTTTTGAAACTGAAGGATGCCAATAGAATAATAGAAGACCTATGTGTTGATTCAACCTCTGGAAAGTTGCAACTTATGAATTGGCATTTATGATGAAGATCTTTTCTCTGACTTCTCTCTACCTTAATCTTTGTTGATTGAGAGAAGGGGATCATAGAGTAGAACTGTTGTGGGCTTGAGCCTTAGACACAAATATTATCCCCTCCTCCCTACACACACACACACACACACACACACACACACACACACACACACACAGACCCCACACACACAAAAAGAGATTGCTCTCCTTTCGAGCAATTTTGAATATATGACCCCAAGTTCAGTTTGCTGGAATTATATATTTCAGTGTTTCTCAACCGTGGTGGCTTGAAAATGTGTGGATTTCAACTCTCAGAATTCTCTAGCCAGGATATATGGCTGGGGAATTCTGGGAGTTGCAGTCCACACATCTTCAAGTTATCAAGGTTTTAGAAACATTGATACATTTAACATTTGTCCTCTTAGCAAAACTTTTTGTTTAGGAAACACTTATTTCAAAATATCTCTATGACATAAAATATGTTAAATATATTAAAAAGGCAAAAGAATACACATGGAATCGACAGTGGATGATATTCTGTAAATGACTAGATGTTGAGTATCATAAACAGTTGCTGTTAAAGGACCTATAAAAACTAATGGTGCAGTTACATGCACCATTAACAATACTGAGATGATCAGACAGGTGTAAGGATGAAACTGATAAATGATTGACATGCTTCTTAATCTTATGTTCACTATTAAGCTTGTGTTATGCTATCAGTAGTTAGCACTAATCCAGCAGTTACTAATATATATACTGTATTAGTAAAATGTATTTTATTTGTAAAATTTATTAGATGCCCATCTTACCATGCAGGAACTCTGAGTAGCTAATACAGAAACAGAAGTGTTTCCACAGGCAAACAAAATATCTGTAATTAAATATGGATGATAATTAATTAAATATGGGAGGGCAAGAAAAAGAATGAGACTTTTTTTGAGAGGGAGCGGCAGGGACTGTCTTGAAAATCGATTCTAGAGCAGGAGAAAGGCATTAGAGCTTTTGGACATCGCATTAGAACAAGATAATATGAATGCTTTTAACATATCGTAGAGATGCCCCAGCAAGGGTTTCGCTTTAATCAGTCTTTGAAGTGTTGCATTCAAATTCAATATCGTTAATGAACTGAAATGTTCAGATCTTTCAATATAATTCAGTGAGTGCATTTATCTGACACGGGCACCAGTCTCATGCTGAGTTCGGATCCTGCCTTATTCATGAAGCTGTATCATCAGTGCAGAGCACATATTATTCTCATCTTCCAAGCTGAAAAGAGGCTGTGTGTGCAATTTTCAGTGGGTTTATGTGGGTTTTACACTTTCTATTACACTTTCATTTGTTGTTGTTGTGAAGTTGTGAAGTCGTGTCTGACCCATCCCAACCCCATGGGCTATGTTCCTCCAGGCCTTCCTGTTCTCTACCATCCTCTGGAGTCCATTTAAGCTCACGCCTACTGCTTCAGTGACTCCATCCAGCCACCTCGTTCTCTGTCGTCCCTTTCTTCTTTTGCCCTTAGTCTTTCCAGCATTAGGCTCTTCTCCAGTGAGTCCTTCCTTCTCATTAGGTGGGCAAAGTATTTCAGTTTCATCTTCAGGATCTGGCCTTCTAAAGAGCAGTCAGGCTTGATCTCCTCTAGGACTGATTTGTTTGTTCGCCTTGCAGTCCAAGGAATTCGCAGGAGTTTGTTCCAGCACCATAGTTCAAAGGCCTCAATTCTTTGGCGGTCAGCCTTTCTTATAGCCATACATTGTAACTGGGAAAACCATACCATATAACCATATACTCAACACCCTTGACTATACGCACTTACACTTTCATAAGCACCCCAATTTTTCCCCGCAATGTAATCCCCTTATTATATACTGGAACAACAGCTCCTCTGACTTCCAACCACTACCCATTACACAATTGCTATTGGCATTCCTTCTTCCCTCATCCCTATCCATTCCTTTATTTCTGCCTTCTCCACAGTTTCAAATACTATTTTGTATGATTCATAAACAGTTGTGCCGTTTTTGGTTGGGGTTTGCTTTTGTTTTGTGTATGTTCTTTTAAAAGTAGAAACAAATGGAGGTGAAGAAGCATGACCCTTTCAGCTGCTATTGAACCACGTCAATCGGCAGATCAGTCAGCATGGCAAATGCTGGGGAATAGGGTGAAATTCTTATTCAGCAACGATTGCCCAAGTTTCCAATCCTAGATCCAGATCAGGGGTCTCCAACCTTGGTCCCTTTAAGACTTGTGGACTTCAACTCCCAGAGTTCCTTGGCCAGCTTTGCTTTGCTGGCTGAGGGACTGGGAGTTGAAGTCCACAAGTCCTAAAGGGACCAAGGTTGGAGACCCCTGATCTAGATGATGAACCACTACTTAACTCTGAAAGCATGTTTGCCGCCATTCGAATTTGACCAGTTGACCTTTGAGCTTTTGTAAGACATATGCAATTATTTTTCAGAAAAATATTAAAGACAGAGAGGAGTCTGATCTCCATTGCTACAGTGATCTTACTCTTGGCTTTTGATGTCTTTTGAAGGAAGTGCAAGATTCCCTGTGCGGACCATACTGTAATGTATCTTTAAATGTTTTGGCGGGAACAAAGCACGTTGCTGATTGGTTGAAGCCTCCGGCTAAACTGTATTTAAGGAGAGGTTTTTCCCAGCCCGGGCTGCTGGGTTCACCATATAGTAAAGAGCTGTTGTCACTATCCTGGTCTCCTGCCTCGTTATTGCCCGAATTTAACACTGGCGACGAAGGTGGGATCTCGAGGCTAAGAGCGCCAGGAAAAGAGCTGAACTCACCAGGAAGACGCGAACCCAGCAAAACAAGGGCGGAAAGCAGCGATGTCCGGCTACACACCGCCAGCGCCATTCGACCCAGCTAAGGAGAAATGGGGGTCATACATGGCTCGCTTCGAGTGTTTCCTCGAAGCAAACGAACTTCAAGGAGTTTCCGACAACAGGAAACGAGCCTATTTCCTGAGCCACTGCGGTCCAGAGGTTTTCGACACCGCAGAATCCCTGGCTGAGCCAACGCCGGTACAATCGGTACCGTGGCAAACTCTGCAGACTCTGCTGAAAGCACATTTTGCACCGATGCCATCCAAGTATGTGCAACGGTTTGAATTCGGGGAGCGCAGACAGCAAGAAGGCGAGTCCATCAGTGCATACATGGCCGCCCTAAGAAAAGCCTCAAAACATTGCGAGTATCGAGACTTGGACGAGGCATTGCTGGAGCAACTCATCCGCGGGGTCAGGGACATCCATTTGCGGAGGCGGCTGCTGGCCAAAAGCAACCTAACGCTGGCAAACGCCCTGGACGAAGCCAGGGCTCACGAGATGTCCATCCAAGCAGCGGAAACCTTACAAAAGCAGGTCACACCAACGGCTGGTGCGAAATCAACCCCGGTCCACAATGAAGAGGTCCAGGCCGAATCGGACGGTGAGGAGGAAGAAGGAGTTTTCCACACCGGGAGGCCGGAAAAAGACGACCGGGGCGACTGCGCAAGTTGCGGAGGGCAACACCAACGACAACAATGCAGATTTAAAGATGCAACTTGTCGGCGATGCGAAAGGAAGGGGCACCTAGCACAGGTCTGTCGAGCTCCCCAACCTTCCCGCCAAAAATTCAAACCGGCCAATCAGAGCGCGGGAACGACGAAGCGGCCCGCGAGTGGTCAGTTTAAAAAAGGCGCGAAATTGAATCAAACTGTCGTGAGAGTGGGTCACGCATCAACACGCCTAGAAAAGAAAATCTTCACAAAAGCAAAGATTGAGGGGGTGCCGTGCCGATTGGAGGTGGACACCGGCTCATCGATCACGATTATGTCCTGGGACAACCTCGTGAGAGCCTTACCCGCCATCGCAAAGCGCAAGCTGCAACCACAAAGACTAAAAGTACAGGACTACCAGGGGAATCGCATCCCTGTTCGAGGGGTAACGTCCGTCCACGTCGAGTATGGACACTACAAGAAAACTCTGCCCATCACCATCGTCGATGGGACCCTGCCAAGCTTGTTGGGACTGGACTGGTTCCGAGCATTGGGCATGGGAGTGACCGGAATCTTCAGAAACGAAGTCGACCTCAAAGACGCACTCACGAAGGAGTTTGGGGACGTTTTCAAAGACTGCCTGGGCAAGTACAAGGGGACCCCTATATCCTTTAACTTAGACCCCCAAGTTGCCCCTATCCGCCTAAAGGCTAGAAGGGTCCCGTTCGCCCTAAAGCCCAGGATTGACCGGGAACTGGACAAACTAGTAAACCAGGGAATTCTAGTGCCAGTTGACCATGCTAAGTGGGAGACCCCCATAGTCACCCCAGTCAAACCGGACGGATCGGTCCGGATTTGCGCTGACTACAAGGCAACGCTGAACAAAGCGTTGCAAAAGAGTGCTTACCCCGTTCCGGTGGTACAGCACTTACTGCACTCAATGGGGCAAGGGCAAGTTTTTGCCAAGCTAGACCTGGCACAAGCCTATCAACAGCTGCCCGTAGACAGCAACACAGCCGAAGCGCAGACAATTGTGACTCACAGAGGGGCGTTTAAGTGTACCCGATTACAGTTTGGGGTCAGTGTAGCTCCAGGGTTATTTCAGAACCTGATGGAGCGGCTATTGCAGGGCCTACCAGGGGTGGTACCATACTTTGACGATGTACTGGTATCCGCTGAAAACCTAGAGGAATTAGGGGCGAGGCTGCGAAAAGTTTTGGGCATTTTCCGGTCTGCCGGTCTCACGGTCAAACTAAACAAATGCCAGGCCTGCCAGGAGTCCAGACCGCTACCCCCAACGGCCCCGGTTCGGGAATGGGAGAGACCCCAAGGGCCCTGGTCTAGGATCCACATCGATTTTGCCGGCCCCTTCCACGGCCAAACCTTTCTGGTGGTAGTCGATGCCTACTCCAAATGGCTGGAAATCATTCTCATGAGATCCATGACAGCCGAGGCAGTGATCTCAGTCCTACGGCACCTATTTGTAACCCATGGGTTGCCCGACACGTTAGTATCCGATAACGGCCCGCAATTCACGGCAACCCAGTTTGAGGGGTACTTGGCAGAAGAGGGCATCCGGCATGTCCTCTCGGCGCCTTTCCACCCTGCGACGAATGGCCTTGCAGAACGTTCCGTCCGGAGCGCAAAAGAGGCATTGTCCAGAATCAAGCCAGGCGACTGGCAAACAAAAATCGATACCTTCCTGGCCGTCCAACACAGAACCCCCTGTGTCACAACTGGCAGAAGCCCAGCAGAGTTATTAATGGGTCGGAAACTCAGGTGCCCACTAGACCGTTTAAACCCGAACTACACACCAGACGGTTACAAGGGGGCACTCGATAAAACAAGAGGGATGGCAATAGGCGACCGAGTGTGGGCACACAACTATAGCGAAGGCCCGACCTGGTTAGCAGGAAAAATCCTAGAAATAACAGGTCCCAAATCATATTTAGTGGAGATAAAGGATGGCCGGGTATGGAAGCGCCACATAGACCAAATAAGAAAACGCATAACCGAACAATCCGAATTAGACGAAACAGGCCCTGACTATACAATGTTTGAATCCACAGCTGACTCAAACCCGGGGCAAACGCGGGACTTATCTGACTTCCAGGAGGTCCAGCGACGCCAACAGGTTCCGTCAGAAAACAGCAGGGACGACTCTGCAAATAATCCAGGGCCGGATGGCCTAGAGGAGGAGCTGAGAGGAACAGACAGTCCCTCCGGTCAGCTCGACTCACTCCCAGAGAATGAATTGCGCAGGTCCGAAAGAGTCAGGAGACGCCCAGTCTACTTGCGTGATTACGTTGAAAAATAATATGTAAATCTCATGTAAATAATGGTAAAGTGTTTTCTGGGAGGGAAGGAGTGTAATGTATCTTTAAATGTTTTGGCGGGAACAAAGCACGTTGCTGATTGGTTGAAGCCTCCGGCTAAACTGTATTTAAGGAGAGGTTTTTCCCAGCCCGGGCTGCTGGGTTCACCATATAGTAAAGAGCTGTTGTCACTATCCTGGTCTCCTGCCTCGTTATTGCCCGAAATTAAAACATACCTTGTTTAAACCGCAGGCAGCTGCTTCCCTGCAATGTGAAACACAAGCCTAAATTTTTTGCAGTCTGCAAATGTGCCTAGACCAACTAGCTTCCCCATCCATTGTTTTGGTTTAAAGCAGGGGTCTCCAACCTGGGCAACTTTTAGTCTGGAGGAATTCAACTCGCAGCAAAGCTGGCTGGGGAATTCTGGGAGTTGAAATCCTCCAGACTAAAAGTTGCCCAAGTTGGAGACCTCTGATTTAAAGGAAAGTGGGGAAGATTTCCTTAAAGTCTAACAACTGATACTCTGTTGCTAGGGGCTAGTGGGGAAAAAGATTCCTGTAATTATAGCAAAGTATATGTCGGTGCTATTCTGCAGTGGAAGAAAACTACAAAGTAGGGTTTTTTAAAATTATTATTAAATGCGCTCCTTGCATTCAGAATGGAAAGAATTGCTTACAGAAACCTCCCAGTGTCTTTTATGTGACTTTTGCGGGTGTGACCAATTAAGTATATAATCATATGGAAGGATCTGAGAAAGAATGCAGAATAAAACGTATTTCCATAAAGAAAGTCATAGGCTCCTGCAATGTAGGAGATCCATCCCTGTGGAGTAGCATTTTATTTCACGCTTCAAGAGCTTAAATGGTTCTTTTTTTCCATCCAGAAACCTATAATGAATGTATGTATGACAAGGCAATGTTTCTAGGGTACATTTTTGTATTCTGTGGGAGTTTTTCACAATGCCAAACTGTTGTTGCTTATGAAAAACATGATTTCTCTTGGCATCTATTCAAATTTGTTTCCTGTCAATTAACATCCTAAACCTACACCTTATCTCTCGGGGTGCCATTACAGAGTGTCCCACTGGGTACACTTCAATCCCTAGCCTTTGAATATTAGGAATATCCATGCAAGGTACAAAGCAAGGCCTCAGATTTGAAGCGGCTTGAATGTACTTCAGGATAATGAAAACTTTAATGCCTCCAGCCTAGCATACTGTATCTTTCTGCCTTAGAGTAGCAGCCAACATTTGTCAGAACAAAAGGCTGAGATGTGCATTATAGCCAGACAGAGTGATATTAAAAGAAATAACTCTGAAACCAACCCTTCTTCTTCTTGTAACCTAGGTTCTGATTTTCAAACAGCAGTGTAAGGTTAGCAGCCAATCCTTAGGGTTACACATATTATGCGCAGCAACCAGGCTGGAAGCAAAGGGTTAGATGGATCCATCCTTTTTCCTACTGCTGGACCAATCCATCTTACAGGTTGAATCTACTGTAGGTGAGACTGGGCCACACCTAAAAGCATCAGGCTAATTTAGGAGCTTTTAAGCAGGCCTTCTGAAACAATCAACTAGGAGGTAAGTTACCTTTCCACCTCACATCTATGACCTGAATCAACCACTTTATTTTTTCCTTAGGGTGTAGCAATAAAGACAAAGCTGCTTACGTGATTTCTTTGATAAACGATGATCTCGTGCTAGACATCAATTCTGGCTTTAAAGCCCCTGCTAAAGAATACGACAAATCCAAAATGACACATCTGAATTAAATTTCCAGAGTAATGTGAGATAGGAAGTTGTTGCCGGATGGCAACATAAAACCTACATGTCATGAACAGACCACAGCTTTTGCTTTTAATTCTTCAGAGTTACCGTAAAAGCTTTATACAATAGTCTCTGAGGACAGAAAATCTGATTTTAGTGCATGCCACCATAGGTGGTATTTGGTAAGGGCTGGTGGAGCCTGCAACTCATTTAATCCAGCCTAGGAATGCTGGCAAATCATGCATTTTGTTCTATGTCTTCTATGCCTGTACTCTGTCAGACTGCTGGCTGCACTGCTCATGCTCCCAAGCAGATAAGCCAATGTCTTATCATAAATATTCAGTTAATTAAGAAGGTATATAATTTTTTATTGAATCTGAAAATAGGAAATGAACAAATAAAAGACACAATGGTACAATGGGAAAAAACTTTGGCTATAACATAGAACTAGATAAATGCAAAATTCAGGGAAAGGAACTATAAATTAACAATGGCAACCTCTTATAAAGAAACCTTATATAAAATGTTTTATAGATGGCATTAACCACCTGTTAGGTTGGCTAAAATTTTAAAAATCTTTCTAGCAAATGTTGGAAATGTAACCCCAAAATGGGCACATTTTATTCTATGTGGTGGACTTGTGATAAAGCAAAAAAAAAAAAAAAATTGGGGCAAAGATGCAGGTGGCTAGAAAAGATGTTAGGGAAACATGTAGATTTTAAACCTGAACTGTTTTTATTAGGTATAATATCAGAAAAATTAGATAAGGAAAGTGTGTATTTAATGTTACATGTCGTAACAGCAGCAAGGATTATATTCACACAACATTGGAAAAATGAAGAAACACTGCGAGATAAAGAGATAATTAAGAAGATACTATCAAACATGGAATCTATTTTACCAGTGGTTGGAAGAAGGGGTGGAGAGAAAGAATATAATCAGTATTGTTAAGCAAATTAAATACCCAAACACGATGTTTATTAAGCAGTAAGAAATGTAATTAATAAAAAAATCAATATTTTTTAAAAAAATCAGATTCATATCTGAATGTTGATAACTAGAGACAAACATTTCAAAGCTATGATTTATTTCATAGATTTAGATAGATGAGAGAGAGGGAGGGAGGGAGGGGGAGAGAAAGAGAGGGGGGAGCCTACAAAACAGTTTCCTTTCATTTAGAATCCTACAGTTCAAAGAATGTAGTGGTGAAGACAACAGGTTAGAAGGTAGGAGATGGTGAACCACTTTCATGGCTTAGTCATGAAAGCCAGCTGGGTGACTTTGGGCCAGTCACTCTCTGTCAGGCCATGATGTCAGCTTGAGCAACAAGCCATTTGATCAATTCTTGTTGCAACCAATGGTTCAACATGGTTGATCCCCCCACCCCAAAAAAGAAGATTTGACCAGAACAACTAGACACAAGAACAGTTTTTTCCCAAAGGCCATCACTCTGCTAAACAAATAATTCCCTCAACACTGTCAAACTATTTACTAAATCTGCACTACTATTAATCTTCTCATGGTTCCCATCACCAATCTCTTTCCACTTATGACTGTATGACTGTAACTTTTTGTTCCTATCATGAAGGGTTAAATTGCAACTTATGACCATCATTTGTGTTGTAAATGTTGTACCTTTGATGAAGGGGTTTTTTTTCTTTTTCTTTTATGTACACTGAGAGCGTATGCACCAAAACAAATTCCTTGTGTGTCCAATCACACTTGGCCAATAAAATTCTATTCTATTCTATTCTATTCTATTCTATTCTATTCTATTCTATTCTATTCTATTCTATTCTATTCTATTCTTGCAGGAAAATCTTAGGAAGAAAAAAAAACTTTAAAGAGTGTTCTTAATCAGTTTATGAGTTCTAAGAAAATCACCACTGGAAAGGGGAAATTATGCAGAGCTATGAGTAATAGATGGATTTAGATTTCTTTCCATTTTCACTATTACCTACCTGAATTCTCAAGCAAAACTTTACTTAAGGTTATTAATATTCATAAGTTAAAAATACCCACGTTTGCCATAAACTGTTGATATCTAGCATCATATGTCTACTTTGACACATTTCTCGAAACTGTTAGAAACAAAAACCTATTTCTGAAACTCCAATATCCCACAAGTTCATTTTTAACCCAATGACTCTGTCTGCAGCATATAAACAGATCACACATTAAGAAAAAAAAAGAGAAAGAAAACGAAGTAAAATGCTTTCTTGATAATAAGTCCTTAATTCCAAACGATCAGAAGATAGGCATGTAAATTGTGGCATCATCAATCAGTGTTATGCTGGGTTATTTCAGGCCTTCCTTGTTCAAGGAAAGAAAGGCCAGACTGTCCACCTAGCCCAAGTATGACTGAAACACCTTTTCACTGTTCTGGATTTATCCTAATAAAAATACATATTCAGACAGAGTAGGACACTGGACACTGCAATGGCATGGGGCGAGGAGAGGTGGTCCATAGGCCACAACAGGAAATTCCTTCTCCGAGGTATTCCAGCTATCTGACAAGTTGGAATTTTCAGTCCTGCAAATTAGGCCACACACATATCATAAAAACAGGCGCAGTGTCAATTAGACTGGCTTAGCATCAGCCTCCTTGATGACTTCTTGGGATCTACCACTCAGACAGCAGATCCCATTCTTCTCATTCAATCTCAATTCCTCCTGCTTGTCCTGCCCTCACGATAACTAACATTTTAAGTAATTGTGCCAGCTAAAAAATAGCCCTCTAGACTAGAACGATCATCTTTCATCACTTATTCCATTGCATTATTCCTTGTGTAGTTTTGCACAAATATATCGAACTGAAAAGCAGAATGGAAAAAAACAAACTTGACTGCCTGATATCTTCCAGTTCTATCCATATAAAGCAGGAGTGCGGAAATATAGTCCTTTTTATGGCTTGTGGACTCCATGCTGGCTCAGGAATTCTGGGAGTTGGAAGCCCACAAGTCATAAAGGGGCCATGGTTCCCCACCTCTGATTAAGAGGAATACACTTGTGCTATTTCCTACTTTTATTTCCTCATTTATTTCCTCCAAATAGCAAGGGTAGGAGATAAAGTTTTCATAGCTTGCCATAGAAATAGATAGCCTAATGTCAGGAACCTGTCAGTGATAGGCATCAACCAGCAAGATCGAGAAAGGACAGGAGGATTTTGAGTTGTTACAAGCATCATGGTTCAAAAGATATGACTTTTGTGTTTATTTCAAGCATTGTTATGCCCATACTGAGTTGTGTACGGTGTTCAGTGCGCTCTGGATGCACGGATCATCATTTTGCAGCTTACTTTAAATGCCACCTCTTTTAAAACTTTTAAAGGAAAACAAATTTCATCACCATGGCATGCCATATTCAAGGAACTGAAGGATGTGAAAAATTGCCCTTATCAAAATTGTGTTAACTTCAAAAACAATTCAAATAGCCCTGCTGTTGAAAGTCTTATGATAGCAAGGCAAAACTAAAAATAAACTCAAACCCAAAATAAGCGTGGAACAGACACGAACCAAACACTTAGCAATTATGCAAAATTCAGATCTGGAAAAATAGATCGCTTCAAATACGGTGGCAGCATAATTGCTTACAGCACTGTTTCTAAACCTTGGCAACTGGAAGATAAATGAACTTCAGCTCCCAGAATTCCCCAGCCAGCAATTCTGGGAGTTGAAGTCCACCAATTTTCAGGTTGCCAAAGCTGAGAAACACTGTCTTAGAGTGTTTATATTCTGGGTTTTTTTACCTAAGCACACAGTAGCTGGCTCATATACTACACAAAGCCACAATATGATTGTGTGACACTTGAACCCAACTACTGTGGGATAGAAATATTATTTACGACCTAAAATTCAGAGTAAAGTAGGCCATTGAGTTTGTTCTCAAGCTAGGACTAAAAAACCTCAAAATCCACACGTTGGTGCACTCTGCAGCTCAAGTGCCTATCAGGCCTCATGATACTAGAATCAAAGCTTAATGTTAAGGATGAAATATTCTGTTCTATTATTTACACCTCATATATTTTAGTGATAACAGATTTTGTTCAAATTTAGATCTATAACACTTAACATTTTTTGTCTTCAAAAATATTTATATAAATTGCCATTTAAACTTCCCACAATGTATGGGTGTTTATTCGTTTCTATTTAAGATACTGAGGTTAATCTTTTCTGACAATTCCTAATGCCCCTCTCTGTGCAATATTTAAAGATTGCTTTATATTAGCAAAGCTCCAGCCTGACTTTTATTTCCAAGCAACTCTTCGAATGAAAAAAAAACCATTTTTCTAATTTTAGTTCAAATATTGTTTTACAAACCAGTCAAAAGTCTGAAAGCAAAATTAATGATTTGAATGGTTGACATCTAACAGATGGTCCAAGGAATAAGATTTCATTCAATTTTATTTTGGATTTTGGCTGCTAACTCTGACAGCCAACAATTTGCCCTTCCCAAATTTCTCCCATCCATTTATAGACAGGAACCCCTGTTTTGGAATGGCTTATGAAAATAAAAGCAGTTATAACAACTTTCACTAAGTGTGGCTTGTTCTCTGGTTTCATCAGAATGGTTTTCAGCCATTTCCAAGAAGGGGAATCTTCCCAGACTCCCCTCACCCCAAAAGAGAGAGTCTAGTTAGCATTAGTAAGAAAAATTGTGAAGGTTAAATGCAGTAAGTTCAAGCTCAAAAAGTCAGTTCTACAAATTGTGAAGATGAGTGCTGAAGCATATGATTTATCATGGGAAAACAACCCCCAATTTCTGGTCAACACATTTAAAGTCTTCAAGATGGTTAATTTGAATGGCTAAAGAAATAATTATATCTCCTCACTAGCAGCTCAAATTCAATTAAGATCCAAGCAAAAACAATGAAAGACAATGCCTCTCAACCCTGAAGTCCAGAGAATGAACATCCATGAACAAGAAGATACAACTTTGACATCTGGAAGTCAAATATTTTTTTGACAGATCTATAAGAATTTTGCAACAAAATAAAGTTAATTAGATCAGTTTTAATCTCACAGGAATCAGAGAATAATTAAAAATACAAAAGCTAGAGTGGGTGTGTTTTTATAAGAAAATGTTCTAATCTGTTGATTTAAACCAATGTCTTAATGAAGTAAACTCCTTGTCCCAACCGTATAACATCTTTTTCACTTCTAACTAATGGAGCTTGAACTGATCTCTGAAGAGATAATATTAGCTACTAATGGAATATTTATGCAATCCTATTATTCATGTAACATAATTAAGTGAGCTGAGTTTAAAATCTTACTGATAGATCTTCTGTACTGTCTATAATATTAGATAACCTCATCTAAATTGCAGAGGCTTTTTTTTTAAAAAAATAAAGAACTGTGTACATGATTAAAGTAGAGGCTAATTTATATATTCTGCCTGCATCTAATCATTTAGGAAGGGAGCATAATGTGTAAAGGATACTGACCCAAAATAATTCATCAAGGATTCATTAGCTTTTAAACTGTCTTTAAATATTATGCTATAATTATATTGAAAGCCAGCTTGGTGTAGTGGTTGAGGCATCAGTCTAGAAACGAGGGAAACATCAGTCATAGTCCCACCTTAGGGGCGAAGCCAGTTTGGTGATCTTGAGCCAGTCACTTTCTCTCAGCCCTAAGAAAGAGCCAATGGCAAACTACTTTTGAAAACCTTGCCAAGAAAAAAGTCTGTAGAAATTCTCAGTTGTCCACATCATGGTTGTCCCAAAGGTGTTTTTTCAGGAGGCAACTGGACTTTCTGTCTTTTCTCTTTGAAGATGTTTCGCTTGTCATCCAAGAAGCTTCTTCAGCTCTAACAGGATAGTGGGGAATGGAAAGATTTATATGCCTTGAAGACAGCTGGTCGTTTGCATCCTTTTAGAAGGTCATTGAAGCACTTTGGAGGTTTATCTGTGTCCTCAGGGTCACCTGAGTAGTGTTCCTGGTTCCTGTTGTCTGCAATTTTTTTTTCTGGAAATCCGTTCCTACTCCCACACCATTCCAACAGATAAACCTCCAAGTGTTTCAATGACCCTCTAAAAGGATGCAAATGACCAGCTGTCTTCAAGGCATATAAATCCTTCCATTCCTCACGATCCTGTCAGAGCTGAAGAAGCTTCTTGGATGACAAGCGAAACATCTTCAAAGAAAAAAGACAGAAAGTCCAGTCGCCTCCTGAAAAAACACCTTTGGGACTTGCCAAGAAAACTGCAGGGACTTGTCCAAGCGATCTTTGATAATCAAATACAATTAATTTGAAGGGGAAAAAATCAAATTGACCGATGCATTGATATAATGGAAGAGATATTCTGTCATGTGTAGTGCCAATTAGCCCTTTTCTTAGAAGCCAATAATTTACAGACATACGATACAAGCTATAAGGTCACATGCATTTTCAGAGCAAAGAGCCAAGACAGCTATAAAATGTTGTCTGAGTCTGAAGAATAAACTTCCTTTTATGTTGTCCTTATTCTACGTTTTTCATTCATGATTCATGATCATTCCAAGAGCAACAATGACTTCATCAGCCCGGTGAATGGCAATAAGAAAGAAAGTAGACCACTCATATTTATGAACTTCTCTCTGGTTCCTCCTCTCCTACTAATCATTATTTTAAAACTACCAATTTTTAAACATAGATCCCCAAGCTTAAAATCCTCTCTCGTTCTTATCTCTTTTCTTTTTTTTGATTATAGGTCTCAAGTTATAAATCCACAGAGAAGCATTCCTTCCCTTTTTTCATTCCATTCTATATAAGCCAATATAAGCTTCTTTTTTTACAGAAGAAAAGGATAACAATTCATGAAACAAACAGAAATTATCCAGTGATTAAACAGTCACAGTTCATTGTTACCATAGATGTTAATCTGCAACAGATATCGCAGATAAATTAACGAAGGCTAAAGAATATTCCACATACAACAAAATTATGATACCGTATGTGTTATAGCTGCCACTAATTCCTTAGCATCATTTTCATTATAATTCAGATATCCACTTTCCGTAGAGAAAGATAGGATCTGAATTTCTAGAAAATTATCTTTCTAGCAAGCTGATGACAATATAAGCAGTGGTAAGATTCAGCCAGTTCGCACCACTTCGGGAGAACCGGTTGTTAACTTTCTGAGCAGTCTGGCAAACTGGTTGTTGGAAGAAATCATTAAGGCAGAGAACCGGTTGTTAAATGACTTGAATCCCACCACTGAATATAAGTATCTGACATTGGTATACACTAAAATATTTATGTTTTGCAGCAATTTGGGGAGAAATCTCTTTTCTCCTCTTGGTGAAATTTAAAAGTTAAAGAATGTGCAGAAACAACATATACTGTATTTAATTAATACCGAAAATTAATGAGCTTTCCTTGCAGTCACAGCAAAGAAAAGATGTTATATCCATTTCTCACCCCTATTGTGTAGCTGAAGTTCAAGCAGAGGCAACTTGTGAGGCAACATGGAACTGATTCACAGACAGGTAGTCCTCGCTTAATGACTGGTCAGTTAGCAACCCAATCTCCGTAGAACTGCCTAGGACCTGATTTCTAAGTTCTGATAGCCACACACACAGACTCATAATCGTGTGATCAAATTTGGGGCATTTGGCAACTCCCACTCCATCAGAGGCGCCATCTAAGGCCCTTTTGGGTTGAAAGGATTAGCTGGTGACATCACTGTTGCCCTGGGGCCACCTGTGGGGGCTCCTTTTATGTTGCTGTCAACAAATATGCTGAAGTGAGTGACAGGGAGCTCACCCCTGCCATGCAGCAGCACTCAGGTCTCAAACACAGGCTTGCTAACCTCCAACCCAGTGTCCTAACCACATGAGCTACCACACTCGTTTGACAGCTGGCTCGCATTTACAGCTGTTTGCAGCACCCCAAGGTCACGCGAACAAAATTTTCAGTGTTTTTTGCCGGTTTCTAGCACTTAATTCCAGTTTTTGGCAAAACATCCATTGGGTAAAAGGGTTTACTTAATAACCAAAAAAGATGATAAGCTCAGGCATGGTATATGGTGATCTACTTAAAATTTGCCAGAATTTATTATCGTAATTCGGGGGTCAATTATACTCATAAGTTGAGAACTAGTTATATGCTGGTTCATCTCTTAATGACTGCATCTTCACAGGATGACTTGAACACATGAATTTTTATACATGTTGCAAGGGAATGAAGCTGGTGCTGCTGTCTGCAATTGGGAAAAGCAGCTGGCAGTCATACTTCCCACCACCACATCCTCAAGGACAGACTCAGCTCATCCCTTCCCCCAAAGGGTAGTAAAAGTTTACAGCCTCAGAAACTTGAGAGGAGATGGGCTCATTCACTAATTTCCCCACTCACATTTACTTTCACTGGTGTTCCTAGTGTTTGGCTAATTGAATCACACCTTGGCATTTTTAGGAACCTTCCTGACGTTAGAGACAGCCTTGCTTCACTCAAGTCCTTAGCCTACAAAAGTGTGGGTCATGTAGGAGGAGGAAAAAAAACACAACAACAACCAACCGATTGTGATGTGATTCCTATCTGGAGCTTGGCGATAGAAATCAGAAGAAGAGCAACTACACGAAGGTCGATCCTAATCCCATCAAGTGCAAGAGCTTTTGGAGGGAGGCAAAGGTTATGTGCCACTTTACAAAAATGAAGACATATGTTTCTTACAAAAACATCAAAGATTTATTTATGTAGCTACATCAACTTGCAAAGCCTAGGAAGGTGGAGTTGACCCAAGGCAACAGGATATGTGTGCGCTACTATAAAACATTATGTACAACCATATTCAATGCTGAGATGCGTCCAGGTTTTGGAAAGCAAAGCTCCTTCAGACACCTGTTTAGGTATTTGAATGGAGACAATGCAAGCAGTGAACAGGAAATAGCTGAATGGCAAAATGTCAGCAGAGATTCTCAGTCATCCAGGACATCGTTGTCTCAAAGGTGCTTTTCCAAAAGTCAACTTGATTGGGTTTTTTTTTTCCCTTGAGAAGGAAGAAGAAGAAGATGCTTCACTTCTCATCCAAGAAGCTTCATTGGTTCTGGCAGGATGATGGAGGCGATGGAAGGATTAGTTACATTGAAAAACCACCTTTGAGATAGTTTGAATGGCATTTGTCCATTCAACTATTTCCTGTTCACTGTTCTTAATTCCCACAATCATCTGCCATCCCAAAGATGAAGAGAAATCAAGAGATGGAACACACACACACACAACCACAATCACCATCATTCTTAGGTATCAGATTTTTTTCACCAAGCAATTAGTTATAGCATATGCAATAACTCATTAGTACACAACTAATGTTTAAGATTGGTACCAAGTGCCCTCTTCCTCTGTATATTTATTTTACAGAAAAAAAACATGTACCTGAAACCTGTTTTCTTTTTTTCAAAATAACCCAAGCCAGTTATATTAAAAAAAAATGAGACTATGAAGCTATTTGTGGGCTACCATTTATTGCAGATGTATTCTTTCCTAAACAGAAGGGAATAAATTGTAAAACGAGCCTAGATATTCAGAGGTGCCAACTCCTATGCTACATATTTGTTTTCCTTTATGCAAGAACAAACGTTTATATGGGCATGATTATATTTGATATGTTGAAAATCACAGCTTTAGGATTTTTCTTTTAAAGGTCTCCAAACCCGACAAAACCTATTTTGTTCATTTTTTTAAAAATGTGGTTAAAGATAGAAAGTACTGGCTATTGAATGGTCTGTTAAAAGCCATTTCCAATTCAGTCTGTTCTAAATGATGAGTGTTATTCCAATAAAAATCAAAATGAGAAGACTGTTAGATCCAAACACGAAGGGGGAAAAAACATTCTTAAAAACTTTTAACTCTGAATAAAGTTTCTGAGCACAACAGTTGAGACCTATTAGAGCAGGGGTCTCCAACCTTGGCAACTTTAAGCCTGGCGGACTTCAACTCCCAGAATTCCCCAGCCAGCTTTGGTGGTTGAGGGAGATGCTGATTTTGGTTTTTAAATCAAACAAAAGGTTTTTAAATCAAACAAATTTTAAATCAAACAAATGCTGGCTGGGGAATTCTGGGATTGAAGTCCTCCAGGCTTAAAGTTGCCAAGGTTGGAGACCCCTGTGCTTCACCTGTCACATTCTTTTTGTCTTTATTCCATTAAAGCCCAACTTTCTTACTAGCTAACCATCCATCATCTCTTTTATTTAACAGTATAAACCTTGCAAGTTTCTATCAGAAATCTAATTCAGAGCTCCTTTGGTTTGCAAACGAGACTCATCATTTTTATTTCCAAACAAATCATGTCAGAGAAAATTACAAATGATGTTAAAACCTAACATCGCAAGCTTCTTATTTTTTTTTTCATCTAGAATGCTAGAAAACAGACCATGCAGGTCTTCTAGTCCAGGGGTCTCCAACCTTGGCAACTTTAAGACTGGTGGACTTCAACTCCCAGAATTTCTCAGACAACTTTGGTGGCTGAGGAATTCTGGGAGTTGAAGTCCACAAGTCTGACAGTTGCCAAGGTTGGAGACCCCTGTTCTAATCAACCCCCTGCCTAGCTTGTCCATCTTCATCCGTTTGCTCTCCAGAGGCCTGCCACTTCCGGTGCCATCCTAATGCTTGGAAAACCAAGGCAAACTAAACAAAATCATGCAAGTAAACTTGGTCATTGTTCTGCAAAATTTTGGCAGCAGAATCTGAGAGTTCCAGGAACCACAAATAAGGTACGAGGAAAAATACACGGCCTATTAGCCTCTGGGTATCTTTTCCTTCTCTAGATATTACATTTCTTGGTCCTGTTAACTATTTGATCCTGAGTGTGTATATAACTGATGAGTCCCAATAAGGATTTATCTAAATGCAAAGATATATCGGCCATCAGGAGACAATCTATTTTATCCTTATTGGGACTCATCAGTTAGAAAGAGCTAGAAATTATTCTTTGTGGTGCAAATCCTCTACCAGGAACTGAATAACTTCAATTTAGCAATGGTGGTGATTTTTGTCTTCTTCCTCTGAGTCTGAGGTTTTTCTGAAGAGTGTCCCCCTTCAGAAATTCAGGATAAATTGGAGGGTAGGAGTAAACAAGGATTGTGTGTGTAGCTGCTTAGTCAATAGCATGTGGTTCTTGGGCCCTACCAATTGCTCAATTAAAGAAAAAAAACCCACCAAGTGATATACACTGCTGAGGGAGATGCTGATTTTGGTTTTTAAATCAAAAAAATGGAACCGAAATGGAACTTGCTTTTTTTCTGATTCATGCTCCTAAATTGGGAACTATGCCCAGACTGTCCTCTGAAATGGTTCAGGAATCCTAAGAGGACTATAAGGGGCGTGCATAAGAGCACAAAAGTGCCTACCCTTCCTGTCCTATTGTTCTATTCATTATATCAAATTAATATAGTTGATGCATATTTTTTTACATATATATATATATATATATATATATATATATATATATATATATATATATATATATATATATATATATATATTCTTCAAGATATGTTGTTTTATTTATGACAATTGTTTATGTATACTGTTGTGACAAAAAGAAATAAATAAATAAAAATTTCTCTGATAGGACAAAACAAAACAAAAAAAAAACAAAAAACCCACCGCCCTCTTACATCGATTTTAGCTTCCCATAGTAGCCAAGGTGAGGCACTGTATGTTAGGTTTTGAAATATTGTTCTGGATTCAAGCTCAAGATGAATCTGCTGAGTTGAACTAAATTGTTTTCCAAATTGCCAAATCTAGATGTGCATATGAACTTGCGGTCCATATGCACATCTAGTACAAACCATTATTTATTTTATTTATTTATTTATTTATTTTGATTTTTATACCGCCCTTCTCCCGAAGGACTCAGGGCGGTGTACAGGCATAAATAGAAAACAAACAATACAATATACAAATTTAAAATGCGTATTAAAAAACTTATTATAATTGGCCTAGAAAACATTAAAATAAATAGAGAACTAAAACCCCATTTAAAATTAATATTAATATTAAAAAATTTAAAAACCGATAAAAAATTTAAGCCAGCCCCACGCGAATAAAAAGATGTGTCTTCAGTTCGCGGCGAAAGGTCCGAAGGTCAGGTATTTGGCGTAAACCCGGGGGAAGCTCGTTCCAGAGTGTGGGAGCCCCCACAGAGAAGGACCTTCCCCTGGGGGCCGCCAGCTGACATTGCTTGGCGGACGGCACCCTGAGAAGTCCCTCTCTGTGAGAGCGTACGGGTCGGTGGGAGGCGTGAGGCAGCAGTAGGCGGTCCCGTAAGTACCCAGGTCCTAAGCCATGGAGCGCTTTAAAGGTCGTAACCAAAACCTTAAAGTGCACTCAAAAGGCCACAGGTAGCCAGTGCAGTCTGCGCAGGAGCGGTGTTACGTGGGAGCTACGTGCAGCTCCCTCTATTACCCGCGCAGCTGCATTCTGGACTAACTGAAGCCTCCGAGTGCACCTCAAGGGGAGCCCCATGTAGAGAGCATTACAATAATCCATGCGAGAGGTAACGAGCGCGTGAGTTACTGTGCACAGGGCATCCTGATCAAGGGATTATGCTCTAAGGTTTGTGGGAATGACCTCGGGGAACAGGAGAAAAAGGCCAGGTCTCAGAAAGGACCACCCCCCTAGTTTTGGGGAAACTAAAAGTGAAGGGAAATCTACTTTCAGACTTCTGTTAATATAACTTGTCTTCAATCTTACAGTAAAGATAGAACAAGTACTTCTTATTATGAGTTTTGTCTGGACTATCTGATAAGACTAACAGCAGTTTTGCAAGTCTGAAAGTAGTCCTCCTTCCTTTCAGTTTTACTTTTCTGAAAACCAGGGTGGGTCCCTTCTGAGACTCTTTGACTACCCCTCCTCCATCAGGTTCAAATTTCATTCATCAGATTATTGTCTAGATTGCAGCTCTTCCTCGTGTCTTTCAAAGTCAGCCCCACATACCATTATATGTGCCCTAGGATAATATCAGGAAATTTGTTCCTTTATCCCAAATTCATACAAGAATTGCTACAAGAAGTAGCAAATTTACCAGAACAGCCTTCTCTTCAGTGAAATAATGGAACTCCCAGAACATGTAGCCAGTCATATTTTGAAGCCATCAGGCCGCAAAGGTTACATTTAAAGGAACTTTTGCACAACTAATCAGGCAGGATTAGAACTCAGGATTTACAGAACTGGCCAGAATAAATCCCTCTCCAGTGTACCAACACTGCCCTCTTGTGGGCACTGTAATCTATTTTAATATATATTAACTCACAGTGCAAATCATAAGGTAAAGGTAAAGGTTCCCCTCGCACATACGTGCTAGTCATTGCCGACTCTAGGAGGCGGTGCTCATCTCCGTTTCAAAGCCGAATAGCCAGCGCTGTCCGAAGATCATATCAAATCATATGCAAATCATATCTGTATCTAAATCTCACTGTATTCAGTGATTTATTCCTAAACAGTGTTGCACATTAGGATTTTTTTTTTTTAAATCAAAATTTTTATTTTCCATAATAATTCCCACAATTTGACCAGTGTACAATACAATCACTTATCCAACAATCAATCCTATACTCAAATTATACTCAATCAGGGCTGCTCGACCGCCACCCCCTCCCTTAATCCTTTCTTCCCTTCTCATCCTTCTTCAACTTTCCCCACCATCTTCTCCTCGCTTTCCTACTTCCCCACCTCTTTCCCACTTCTCACTACCATCCTTTCTAACCCTCTATCTTCTCCTTCTTCTTCTCCTCCTATCCTTTCTTCTCCCTCCCTTCTTTCCTACCTACCCACCTACCTACCTACTTTCTTCCTTCTTTACTCCTCTTTCCTTACCCTTTCCCTTCGGGAGTGGTTACCGAGCAGTCCCGACTTTACACCATTCCAACTTGTTTATTTCTACCATTATTCCTGTACAATGGCAACCAATCAATTTATAGTCTTCCCCCCCCCATTTCCCCCCCCCCCCGAGACTTCCCAGAACAGAATACAGGGTATTGTAACTAACAAACATAATCTAAAATATAACATAAAACATATTCCATTTCACACCATCACACTATCAATTCCCTTCTTTCTTAAACTAATACATAGCAATTCCTAACTTCACTCAAAAACTAATTGATATTTTTTAATCTGATACTTATTTTGAATATAGTCAATCCACTTCCTCCATTCCAAAATATATTTTTCTTGTGTACAGTCTTTCAAATAGGCAGAAATTTTTGCCATTTCTGCTAAATTTGATACTTTACTAATCCATTCTCCAATTGTAGGTAAGTCTTCTTTCTTCCAATATTGTGCAATCATAATGCAAGATGTTAGGGAAAGAGGGGGTTTAAAAATGCCTAACTTGAAATTGTACTATGATGCAGTTGTTTTAGCTTTAATTTCTGATTGGATTAATTTAACAGAGGAAAGGATTTTGAATATAGAAGGTTATGGTTTGTTATATGGATGGCATGCATATGTAATATATGACAAGAAAATTGATAAGACATTTAAGAATAATATGGTCAGAAGTGCTTTGTTGAGGATTTGGAAAAAATATCAATATAAGTTAGATGGAAAGATACCAATATGGACCATCCCCAGACATATGATAGAGAATATAAATATATTACAAAAAATGGAGATTATCACTTACAAAGAGCTTTTGACTATGGAAAAAGGGGAATTACAGTTAAAATCTAGAGAGAAATTGAGGGATGAAGGGAGAAATTATACATGGTTCCAGTATGGACAATTGCAATCTAGATGGAAAATAGATCAGAAAATTGGTATAAGGCAAAGTGATGATAATTTGGTAAAACAAATAAAAGATCAAGGTCAACAGCATATAAAGAGATTATATAATGTATTGGTTGAAATTGATTCAGAAATGGAGTTGGTTAAAGATTGTATGGTAAAATGGGCACAAAATTTTCAACAACCTATAATGTTAGAAACATGGGAAAAAATTTGGGTGAGGAATGTTAAATTCACGCAAGCACAAAATTTAAGAGAAAATTTTTATAAAATGTTTTATAGATGGCATTTAGATCCTAAAAAACTTTCATGTATGTATCCAAATGTGAAAGCAAAATGTTGGAGATGTGATTGTGAGGATGCTACCTATTATCATATATGGTGGACTTGCAAAAAAGTTAAAGCCTTTTGGATTAAAATATGGTGGATTATGCAGAACATTTTGAAAAAGAAGATCAAGTTTGTTCCACAGTTCTTTTTATTAGGAATAATTCCAGATTGCACTGTTATAGAGACAAAACTGATTTTGAACTTAATAACTGCTGCAAGACTATTGATTGCACATTAGGATTTTCAATTCCTGTAATTTCAGCAGTGTATCCCCATTTCTTTAGTCATAGCAAAGTGTAATAATCTGATTCCATAGCTGTAGAGTTTGAGCAAAATACTGAACAAGTAGTCCTTGACTTACAACCATTCATTTAGTGACCATTTGACATTACAACAGCACTGAAAAAAGTGACTTATGGTTATTTTTGACATTTGCACATTGGCCACTTGATTAAAATTTGGATGCTTGGCAACTGATATGTATTTATGGGAATTGTCTTGTTCCAGAGTTATGTGGTCCCATTTTGTGACCTTCTGACAAGCAAAGTCAATGACAAAGTCACATTTGCTTAATAAGTTATTATTAACTTAACAACTGCAATGATTCACTTAACAACTGTGGCAAGAAAGGTCATAAAATGGAGTAAAACTCACTTAACAGCTGTCTTGCTTAGAAATAAAAATTTTGGTCATAAGTCAAGGACTATTTCTATTGAATATATTCCTGACTTTTTAATATTAAAAAATGGGATCAGCTAAAAGAAGAAGAAACATTCTTAGTGAATTAAACTGTTCTAAGAAAAATCTAAACCAAAAGAAACATTTTAAACCTTACTTTGAAGGCAAGTCAAACCAGATTATCGTGAGACTTCTGGTATGGCTCCGCTTCGTTGAGAAGCAGCCTTGATTAGGCTGCTAACTCCCTAGTCTGGAGAGCTGTCAGGACATCGTAAATCTGGTCCGACAGCTTGGAATTCTCTTCCCTCGGGCAAAGAGGGAGAGATGAGCATTCAGGCTGAAGTTGAGACACCCAAATAAAGCCACAGAAAAAGCTTCTGAGGCTTGCAGGGAGCTCTCCTTCCATAGCCTGAAAAGCTCCAGACTGGGGCAGGGCATCTGCCTTTTATGGCAGACAAAATGTAACGTCCAATTTCCATGGCAGGAATTGATTTATGATGGATTGTAACGTGGACGGAGCAGAAACTGGAGTTCTAGCATTTGTTTGTAAGAAGACTGCAAGCCCCTGAGGATATATTTGTTGCGAAGATAGGAGAGAAGAAAGCAAATGGCGGTTCTGTGGAATGTGTGTACTGGAAACGAAAGTTAAAGAAATGCTTACTAACAGCTAGTGTCGAATTAGAAGATATATAAGAAGATACTGACTAAATGGAAGAAACGAGAATTTTATGATTTATATTTTTTCTTCTTCTTTGGATTATAGTGATTTAGAAGAAAAGTTTTTTGAATTTTTCTTTTTGATTTTTTTTTTTGGTCTGTTATTAGGTTATATTTTTTAAAAATGGCTTTTAAGCAAATAGTACCAAAAGTCATTAAAAACTTTGAAATTTCTTCAGTTCAGATTCAAAAATTAAAACAAGAAATCAAAAAGGAATTAAGAAATTCTTTACAGGAGTTTTTGGAGAGTCATTTTCTAGAAATAGATCAAAAATTTGATGAAATAGAGAAAGAGATGTTGGATTTTAAGGAAGTGGTGGAAGAGCAGAAGAGGGAAATGAAAATGGTAAAGGATGCAATTGCGCAAATATTAAGCTCTTGTATTCAGATGGAAGATGATCTTGAAGAAATTAATAAAGCTAATTTAGAGTTGCAAAGGAAAATAGAGGGAATTCAAAAGAATCAAAACAATTGGAACTTAGATAATAAGATGGAAAATATACAGGCAAAGGTAGATAGGGCAGATGAAGAAAGAGTAATATTACAATATAGATTGATGGAATATGCTATAAGGGTGAGGGGTTTGAAGCAAAGTAGGAAGAAAAATTTAAAAGAGATTTTTACGCAAGCCTTTGCTCAGATAAAGGGTGTGGAGCCAGAAGATTTTGAGATTAATATTGAAAGAATTTATCGTGTTAATTCTTGGTGGGCAAGACAAAATAGAGTACCAAGGGATGTGGTTATTTATTTTACAACTAAAAAGATTAGGTATGAAATTTTGCAAGCCTTTTATAAAAATAAATTTCAAATATTGGGACAAGATATAAAAATGATGAAGGAAATTCCTCCTAAAATGTTAAGAAAGGGAAGAGAATTTGCTTTTTTAGTGGATGAGTTTAAGAAACATCAGATATATTTTAGATGGGAAGTTCCAATGGGTTTGTCAGTGAATTTTAGAGGCAGAAAGTATTTTCTTAATTCAGTTATGAAAGCGAGACATTTTTATATTAATGTTTTAAAGAGTGGGAATCCTTTGTTGTTAGATGCTAAGTTAATTGGTTTGGAAATGATGGAAAATAGAATGGGAGAGGGGAGGAATGTTTAAGATGTGAATATGATGATTATGGTTAATTTTTGGAATTGATTTGTTTAGGATATAAATTATAGGATTTTTATTATTTGCTATTTGTATGGTATAAAATTATTTAATTGTGATGGATGGAAAGTGAAATTTATGAATTTAAGATAATGTGGATGTAATGATTTTAACTGTTTACTGTTATATTGTGGATGTAGTTTAAATGATTATTTGTTTTAATTGAGTAGTATTGGAAGATTGGACATTAAATGTTATGGCAACTGAAGAAATATATAAGTGATGAAAATTTGAGTTCGAGAAGATGGACTGTAATTTGAGAAATGGACTTATGAAATTTGAAGGAATATACAAGTGGGAAAAAAATTGAATTTGAGAAGATGGATTAATTTTAAAAATGGACTGTAAGAAGAAGTAATATGTGAAGTTGGTATTGCTTCTTTTCTTTTTTTCTTTTTATTATTCTTTCCTATCTCTTTATTTTTATTGTGAGGGGATCTAAAGTTTTAAATTTTTAAAGGTGGGAGGTTATGTATATTTTGTATACTTTAGCTTGTGATTGTTGGTCATAATACCGGTATTTGCTCTGGGAAGTCTGGGGGAAGGGGAGGAGGGGAAAGGGAAATGATACATGGATTGATTATTAATGTACAGTAATTTTTGAAGATATGAAATTAAAATTTAAAATGATATTGGGGATGCTCAACTGCCATTTCAGAAAGAAAAGGAGAGAGGAGTAGAAGGAGGGAAGAAAGTAGGTAGGAAAGAGTAGAGAAGGAGGACGGGAATAAGAAGGTTAGATAAGGTGGAAGAAGGGAGGAGTGGAGAAGGAGGAGAGGAAGTAGTAAAGTGAAGGAGATGAAGGATGTGAAAGTAGTAGAGGGTAGAGAGGGAGGTTGTGAAGAAAGGAAGTGGCAATCGGGCAGGCCTGAATCAGTAATAAATAAAAATTAATGATTAATGATGGATAATAGTTTGTACATAAATATGATGTTGGAAAATGGAAATAAAAATTATTTTAAAAAAAAAACACAGATTATCGCAAAACCTTGAAAATCTAAGGAAAGGAGAAAATGAAATAAATGCCATGAACTTCACATTTTAATTATCATTTGCACAATATGTTAAGACTATCTGAGGAACTATCTAAAGAAATTTCTGAAGATACACATAAGAGTTGAGGAACAAATCTTTACAGTATTAAAACTTTGCACAATTTTTTTAACCAAACAGTAATTATTAGATTGCTGTAGTAAGAGAGAGGGAGGAAGGAGGAGAGGAAGTAGTAAAGTGAAGGAGATGAAGGATGTGAAAGTAGTAGAGGGTAGAGAGGGAGGTTGTGAAGAAAGGAAGTGGCAATCGGGCAGGCCTGAATCAGTAATAAATAAAAATTAATGATTAATGATGGATAATAGTTTGTACATAAATATGATGTTGGAAAATGGAAATAAAAATTATTTTTTTAAAAAAACACAGATTATCGCAAAACCTTGAAAATCTAAGGAAAGGAGAAAATGAAATAAATGCCATGAACTTCACATTTTAATTATCATTTGCACAATATGTTAAGACTATCTGAGGAACTATCTAAAGAAATTTCTGAAGATACACATAAGAGTTGAGGAACAAATCTTTACAGTATTAAAACTTTGCACAATTTTTTTAACCAAACAGTAATTATTAGATTGCTGTAGTAAGAGAGAGAGGGAGGGAAGGAGGGAGGGAGAGAGAGAGAGCCAAATAAATTAAAGATGACTTTAAGGGGGGGGAAAGAAAAGGAAATGTATGCTGCTATAGTCAATGGATGAATGCGTAGATTTTTTTTTCCCTCTTACTACCTGTCATGCCTCTGGTCAATCAAGGCTTTCAAATTATGTCTTTTAATAATACAAATTACCTTATCCATCAACTGTATTCCGTGCACTGACATTATAATGAAGTACTGTAAGACTTTAACAGATCACTGAGCTACATATTTTAGTGTGATTATGCAATAATCCATCTAAAATACTATTTCGGATAAAATGAGTTTATAGGATTAGAAATGTAACTTTTCTCTGTATTCCAACCAACAAAAGCAACCGTAGCTATCACCTCTCCCAGAGAAGCAATTTTAAACAAATATGTGGAATTATGTTAAAATATGCAGATTATTGTCTGTGAAGATCAGCAGTGATTCTAACACAGTCCACAGTTCATGTTTATTTATCTCTGGCAACTATGCAACTGATGGCATGAACCAAGCAATTCTTCCTAACTTTTGGACCTCCATTTGTTCTGTACGCAAGTCACATCTCCGTATTGTCTTGATCTTTTTCTGAGCCTCTCTCTGCAGACATCCATCCATCTGGATTTTACCGCTCTTGTCATCTTTTCCTTGACATATATATGCAATATGCAAGAGAAAAATGCCTCAGGTGAGAAATGTCAAGGAAAGGTTTCAGTGGCTGAGGAAAAAGAGATGTTATTATCACACATCGCACAAGAAGTGACCCAACAGTTCGATCAGCCACGCTGGGAAATAATGTACGTGATCATCTACAGGTGAACGTGGAAGTCCATTTATTCTTTCTGCCCTCTCAATCTTTGATATCCAGCAGATTGTACCACAGCTAGCTCTTGCGCCCTTCATATCATTCCCCCACCCCGAGGTCCGGCCAGCTCCACTGTGACAAGTTTCCACCATAAATTAAAAACCTGCCTACTGATACAGACCTCCCCTTAACTTCTTTTCTCTGCCCCTCTGCCAGCTACTCTAATAAATGTTTATTTATTGTTTGGCTTTTTAAGCTCATTTTACATTATGCATGTGTTACTGTAAACATTTATAACATGAATAAGTTGATAGGTTTTTTTTTAATGAATCCAAATGCCACCAATAGTAAGTAATCAGTGGCAGCCCAGAGGCTGAGATTCTTAAGGAGAAGGGGTAGGGGTATACTATTCACAACAATGGCACCATAACTGAGTCAGAAGGAATCCATCCACTCTTTCAGAGAATACTTAAAAAAAAAAAAAAGCTTTTCTGAGACACACCTTACTTCACTATAGAATGGCTAAACTGATGTAGGACTTGAAACAGGATGAGTGTTCTGACCAAGGCCCAAGTAGTGATTACTAAACACAATTCAGTCCTCAACAATCTTATTTTATTAAAACAGCTGGAGAATTAATTCATTCTCAGCTTCGTCCAAAACAGAATTCTTAATAACCAGTCCATGGGCCTTATCACCAACCTTTGTTGTCTTTGGCAACCTGCCAAAGGCTTTTCTTGGCAAAAACCCCACAAAGTTCAAGAGACGCTAACAAGAAGCACAGAAATCAATGTTGCTTTCCTACAAAGAACCCAAAGGCTCGTTGCTGCTCTTTTAAGCCTTATGGGAGGAGGCAATCATCTTCTGGCCTTACTCTCGAGTTGTCCTTTTTTCTGCAGCTGCTCTTGCCTTCTGGCAGCTCTTCGCATGCGTGCACTAGGAACAGGCTCCTCCTGTTTCTCTGCCTCTCTGCTGTCCGCCTCTGGAGGCTCTGGAGTCGACGCATCGCTCCCAGATGGCCCTGGCCCCATCTCTGCTTCCGATGCAGAGCCCTCATCCGGGCCTTCTCCTGATTCCAGGACTGGCCCATTGTCCTCCCCAGCCTCCTCACTGTCTGACTTTGTTGCCAGGTCTGCGGCTGTTGGCGAACCACAAAAATGAGGTGGAGAGAGGGGGAAAAGGATAATTCTTCAGATGGAGGTTATATGTGAGGCAGATGTGGTGAGGTACATTATCAATGATGAACTGTGATGTGTTAAAACCCCATTGTGTTTGTTGAGATCTTCTGGGATAGCCTGAAAACTTCCTCTTTCCTCCTCCTCCTCTTATCTCCATTTTTAAAATCCTACATTGGTCTAGGTACTTAATATATCTGAAGAGTAAGCTGTAACTCACGAAAGCTTCTGCCTTGTGATAATATTACAAGTGTTATCTAGAATAGTTATTTACTTATTTATTTAATTTAAATGCCACCTGTCTCACCGATAAGGCGACTGGGTGGCTTACAAATAGTAAAAAGGTGGATATAAAAACAATTAAAGTTAAAAAAAAACTAGAACCAAAAGGATGGACGGAACAGGGATAAGAACATCTTCTTACCCCCTGATACCAAACTCCTGATTTGAGGCTACCATAGATTAACCCAGCTCTCTTCCTACACCACCTAGGTGATTCTACCATCTCCAGAATATACATCATTTATAAACAGGCCTGCCCAAGAGTTTGTTCAATAGAGGATACTAATGGATAATGCATAACCAAACCCCAGCAGCATTCATTGGTTTCTATTTTTTAAATATTCCTTTCCTCCCAAAAGCTTTGGTGTTGGACAGTGACCCTCCAATAAAGCTATTTAGACATACCCATTAGACTTTTACAAACCATTACTGGCTGCAAGCAGAGGAGAGGGAGAGAGAATGACAGACATTAAATCACATCACCTAAATACACCCCAGGGGACAACCTGCCTGTTACAATAGTAACAACAATGTACTCATTGAAGAAGAGTGGAAGCGGCAAGCAGGGTGTTACATGGAGAGGACACAGGCAGGAGTTGCAGGGATAGCATCGAAATTCTCATTTTCATACACAAATAAACATATATAACCAAGCATTTACAATATCCATTGTAATTATTCCAAGGTTAACTGCATTTCACTCATCTGCTGAAAACTCAAGGCTTGAGATTAGGTTCTGAGGTTCACACATTTATTTTTATTTATTTATTTATTAAATTTTTATACTGCCCTTCTCCCGAAGGACTCAGGGCGGTGTACAGCCAGGATAAAACTCAATATATATACAATTAAAACCAGAATTTAAAACGAAGCAAATTGCAAAAAAGGCCGACATTAAAATTTAAAAATTTAAAACCCTAAGACAATAAAACCCAATTTAAAATAGTAAAAACTTTTATGCCAGTCCCACTTGAATAAATAAATATGTTTTTAGTTCACAGCGAAAGGTCCGAAGATCAGGCACTTGGCGTAAGCCAGGGGGAAGTTCATTCCAGAGCGTCGGAGCGCCAACAGAGAAGGCCCTACTCCTGGGGGCCGCCTGCCGACACCGTTTGGCGGATGGCACCCTGAGAAGACCCTCTCTGTGGGAGCGTACGGGTCGGTGGGAGGCATAGGGTAACAGCAGGCGGTCTTGTAAGTACCCGGGTCCTAAGCCCTGGAGCGTTTTAAAGGTGGTAACCAAAATCTTGAAGTGCACCTGAAAGACCACAGGAAGCCAGTGCAGACTGCGCAGCAGTGGTGTTACGTGGGAGCCACGAGTGGCTCCCATTACTACTCGCGCAGCCGCATTCTGGACTAACTGCAGCCTCCGGGTGCACCTCAAGGGCAGCCCCATGTAGAGAGCATTGCAATAATCCAACCGAGACACATGATGTCTCTCACACACACATTCACCTGGATACATGAAAAACGATATACTTCAGGCATTAGATGGTAGTTTAGACCAGGGGTCTCCAACCTTGGTCTCTTTAAGACTTGTGGACTTCAACTCCCAGAGTCCCTCAGCCAGCAAAGCAAAGCTGGCTGAGGAACTCTGGGAGTTGAAGTCCACAAGTCTTAAAGGGACCAAGGTTTAACTTTAGACTATTGATAGAAGCTGGGCAATTGGAGAGGAGAGGATGCATTACGGGCATTGTCGTGCTCTGTTTTCACTCAGTCACATCAGGGAGAGGGATAAAGGAGAGTTTGATGGTGCTTCTGGTATCCAGGGATATGTCTGGCCAATAACAAGCCCACCCTTGTGAGTCAGAAACTGATGTTGATAAAATCAATCAGCATTCTCTGATACGGGATACAATTTAGGGGACAATAACCTGTCAAGAACTGCTGACATATGCTGTCTGGGGAGCAGCAACCTTTGTCATCCAATTATGGCAAACGGGAGAAACAAAGTGTTTCACACAAAAGCTGTTGAAAAGGTCAAAAGGAGGGAACCGTAGTTTTCTGTAGGAGGCTCCTGATTGCTTTCAGAGGCGCTTGCTTTGTTTGTTTGTAGCTGGTTTTTTCCCAGGTCTTTGGAGGTACAGTATGTGGTGGTAATGGTGATGGTGGTTGTGGTGGGACTACTCCTATTTCTTAAGAAGGTTAGAAGCATCTGTAGCTACATCTAGAAAGGGTCTATGACAATTCACCATGGCCAATTCACCATGGCCAATGGCCAACTCACCACAGCTAACTCACCATGGCCAGCTCACCATGGCCAATGGCCAACTCACCACAGCTAACTCACCATGGCCAGCTCACCATGGCCAACTCACCACAGGACAGCTCGCTGCAAGACAAGAGTTACACTAATACCAAAGAAACAGTGGAATAGAATCATTGAGGAAAGGATGCAAAAGGAGGGACAGAATGAAATATGAATGGCGACAATTAAAATATTTTTAAATTTATTTTACATAATTAAATAGAATTGTTAAATTGTCCCATGGCTAGTTGTCCCATGGCGAGTTGGCTGTGGTGAGTTGTCCTGCAGTGAGTTGGCTGTGGTGAGCTGGGTGTGACGAGTTGGCCATGGCGAGTTGACCACAGCGAGTTAGCTGTGCAAGTTGTACCATTCCATCTGGAAATATAGCAGATTGCAACCCTGGGGAAGTCATGGACCAAGGAATAGCAAATGAGCTTACTGTGAGAATTTAGTTTGGATTTTAGAATTTAGAGGTTAGAAGGAAGTGAGGCCTGTAGAGATATATCAAACGAACTAAATGACTACTTTGAATTATATACAATACCATTCAAACTGGTTGTTCTCCTATTCTCTAGGAGGTGGGGTAATGCCATTTTATTTCAAGTGATTGGAAAAATGGTAAACTGATAGACCCTTGGACTTTAAAAAAAAATATCAATGGATAAAAATTGTCACTCAAGATGTTGATGACAATGATGATACACCCCAATGTTTTTGTTGACTTCCAAACTGGCAGCCTTCTCTCTCCTAAGCAAAGATTTGAAGGACTGTGGTATTTCAGTAGCGCTAGTAAAAGGGGGTATATAAACTATTAGAATTAGAATGTGTATTGATTCAACTGAAGGAGCAATCCGTTCTCCGTATAGCTGACAATGAACAGTTGAGGTTATTCTACTAAAAATTGAAGCACTCTAGACCAAACGGACAAGAACACTCAATGTGATTTAAGACGTTTGAGAATTCAGCAACAGATAATTTAAAGAATTGCAAGCTCCAAGCTGGCAGGACTTTAGAATATAAGTTGATTTCCTAGGACGAAGGGCTCAGCATATTTCGTGCACGTCCACCCAATTTCAGAGCAAAAAATGGTAGCAGTTTTGGAGTTTATCTGTCAGTTGTGCAACTGGTATCTTGACTGCCAAAAATGAAAAACCTTCCCACCACAAGCATCATTATCCAATAAGCAATCAATGCATTCCAAACCTTTGCTTATAAAAAAGGTACAGTTGAAATTTGGATTCGACTCCTGGTGATTACAGGGACATACAGGTAGTCCTCAATTTACAACCATTTGTTTAGTGACGATTCAAAGTTACAGCACCGACAGAAGTGACTTACGGCTGGTCCTCACACTTATGATTGTCACAGCATCCTCAGACATACGATCAAAATTCAGGCAGAAATGGAACTTCCTTCCAATTCTCTCATTTGTAAACCTGTCAGCCCTTGCCTGGTCTTCCTACTCAAAGCTCCTTCCGTGCCTTTTGTCTATGGTCTGGCCTGGCTTTATGTGGATGTCTCAGTGGTTAAAGATGCTAAGTTTGTCAGCTGGAAAGCTGACAGCCCAAGTTCAAGGCCGAGCGCTGCATGATGGGTGAGCTCCTATTATTTGGCCCAGCTCCTGCCCACCTAGCAGTTCGAAAGCATGGCGGTGTGAGTAGATAAATAGGTATCAAGGCATTCCATGTGCCTTGGTGTATAGTCATACTGGTCACATGACTACAGAAATGTCTTTGGACAATACTGGCTCCCTCTGCTGAGAAATGGAGATGAGCAATGCCCCCTAGAATCGGACATGATTAGACAGTATTAGTATTAGTATTAGTATTTATTAAATTTCTATACTGCCCTTCTCCCGAAGGACTCAGGGTGGTTTACAGCCAACATAAAAACAATATTTATAAACAGAATTAAAAGACAATATAAAAATCTAATTCAATTTGGCTAGTACCTATTAAAAATTATTCAAAGAACAATGATAAAACCCCACTTAAAACAATAGTATCTTAAGCCAACCCTGCTCGGTGGAATAAAAAAGTCTTGAGCTCGCGTTGGAAGGTCCGGAGGTCGGGGAGTAATTGTAACCCCAGAGGAAGCTCATTCCAGAGAGTGGGTGCCCCCACAGAGAAGGCTCTCCCCCTGGGGGTCGCCAGCCGGCATTGTTTGGCTGACGGCATCCTGAGGAGACCCTCTCTGTGGGAGCGAACAGGTCGATGGGAGGCTATCAGTGGCAGCAGGCAGTCCCATAAATAGCCTGGTCCTGTGCCATGGAGCACTTTAAAGGTGGTTACCAACACCTTGAATTGCACCCGGAAGACCACCGGCAACCAGTGCAGCCTGAGCAGGAGGGGTGTTATATGGGAACCACGAGTAGCTCCCTCTATCACCCACACAGCCGCATTCTGGACCAGTTGGAGCTTCCAGGTGCCCTTCAAGGGGAGCCCCATGTAGAGAGCGTTACAGTAGTCCAGGCGGGAAGTGATGAGGGCATGAGTGACCGTGCACAAGGCATCCCGGTCTATGAAGGGGCGCAACTGGCATATCAGGCGCACCTGATAAAAAGCTCCCCTGGCGACGGCTGTCATATGTTCTTCTAACGACAGCCGAGCATCCAGGAGAACGTCCAAGTTGCGGACCCTCTCCATAGGGGCCAATGACTCGGTTTCAACAGTCAGCGATGGAACCAGCTGACTGTACTGGGACGCTGGCATCCACAGCCACTCAGTCTTGGAGGGATTGAGTCGGAGCCTGTTTCTCCCCATCCAAACCCGCACGGCCTCCAAACACCGGGACATCAGGTCAACAGCCTCGTTGGGATGGTCAGGGGTGGAAATGTACAGCTGAGTATCATCAGCGTACTGATGATATTGTACCCCAAAACCACGGATGATCTCACCCAGCGGCTTCATATAGATGTTGAACAGGAGAGGCGAGAGAACCGACCCCTGTGGAACCCCACACGTGAGGCGCCTCCCAGCCGACCTCTGACCCCCTGCCAACACCGTCTGCGACCAGTCAGAGAGATAGGAGGAGAACCACCGAAAAACAGTGCCCCCCCACTCCCAATCCCTCCAGCCGTCACAGCAGGATACCATCGTCGATGGTATCAAAAGCTGCTGAGAGGTCTAACAGGACCAGGACAGAGGAACAACCCCCTATCCCGAGCCCTCCAGATATCATCTACCAATGCGACCAAAGCCGTCTCCGTGCTGTACCCAGGTCGGAAGCCGGACTGGAATGGGTTTAGACAGGGGAAAACTATGATGGCTTAATCTCTCTGTTTGCCTTAGACTAGAAGCTGAACAGCTGCAAAACAAATCAATCTATCATTTCTCAGCTGACAATCTAACTCATCCAAAACCTCTGAGAATACACTTTATAGAACTCTATAGAACCATAATCCTTGGTCTACTTAGTTGCAGCACAACCTCCATGTAGCCTCAAAACACAAGCATTATCCAAGATTAGAGGTGCACAAAATGCAGTACTTAAAATTGCTAAATGTTCTCAGAGAGCCTTCAGGAGTTGATTCTAAATTATAATTTTTAGACAGAAGACAGGGGGAATTACCGAATCGATCAGGGATCTCCAATCTGGGCAACTTTAAGACTTGTGGACTTCAACTCCCAAAATTCTGGGAGGAACTCTGGGAATTGAAGTCCACAAGTCTTAAAGTTGCCAAGGTTGGAGACCCCTAGAATAGATGAGAAATCAGTATAGCTAATACAGTAATGTTAGTTAGAGTTTTAATACATCTAATACATTTAATACAATTTCTTTTCCTACCTTAAGTTTCCCCTCCCCCCTTCCAAATCCTTCTGGACTCTGCTGCAGACAAGTAAAATGAGACCATCTCTAATATTCGGGATAAAAGTTTCCTAGAGCAGGGGTCTCCAACCTTGGCAACTTTAAGACTTGTGGACTTCAACTCCCAGAATTCCTCAGCCAGCTGGCTGAGGAATTCTGGGAGTTGAAGTCCACAAGTCTTAAAGTTGTCAAGGTTGGAGACCCCAGTCCTAGAGTCGTACTGAAATGCAGATCTGCTGCATATGCGTAACTCTTCCAAGTCAGATGTTGTAGGACAAGTTTTTGCTCCCGTTTTCTTTAAACAAAAAGAAATGAAAGCTCACCTAAGACCTCTCAGCAGAAGGCAGGGGGGGGGGGAAGCTGTGAGCATAACAAATGTCGCACTCATTCCATAGACAGGTTCTTACTGTCTCACCAAGGTTGTGCTTTATCATCGTTTAAGGCTCCTGCCCTCTGCTTGTTCTCTGGGGATCGTCCAGGTTTTACTCATTTTGAAAGTCCATCATCCATCATCATTTTAAAAGGGCACGCCAGAGATCTGAACAGAGTCCCGTAATAAAACGGCAGAGACAGAGAGCTAATTGATTCCTATAAATAACGTGTAACTGTAAAGATATGAACAGTGGTTAGAACGGCAAGCATTAATCTTCCTATTTGCCATCAGGGACTGACTGCAATGGCAGACTGTGGCAGAGAACCCCTTACGTTTTGTATGGACAATACAATGCAACAATTATGGCGTATTCCCCACTTTCAAATCTTAGATTCTCCAACTATTTGTCTTATCCACAACGTAGACAGCATATTTTAAAACAGCTTTTACAACATGGGTTGAAAAATGGGAACTTTTGCTTGTTTGTTTTCTTCAGCGTGAAGTGGTTCAATAGCACTGGGGCAGACTCAGATACCAGGCAGCAGAGTAGGAGTCTGTGTCAGTTTCATGATAAAATTAGACACGCCAGCAGAGAAGCAATTTATAAGCATCACTCCCCCCCCCCCCAAAAAAAAAAGAGTCATGAAGTATTTTGGCATCCAATCTTATGACAATTTCTCAGTGTTCTGAAACTGCTCTTTGCATTGGAGAATGGCTTTATCTGTGAGATTAGCTGCCTACTTGCTCTTCCTTCAGCCTGACTCCTACTAACCTTGGCCTGTCTCAATTTGCTACTGCTTCCATATTCACACAGCATGCTCCGACGACCGAGAATAACTCACCTGGAGAGAGGGTATGTTACCCTATCGGAGATTAAAGCCAATGTAATTAGTATGGTAATAATATAAAATTTATTCTCCCTACGTTGCCAATACAAATGCTTTTTCCACAAAGTCTCTTGAGTTACTCGAAGCACTAATCAACATTTTATTTCATAAACTTTCATGGTTCAATGCCCACTTCATCAGAAAGATGAAATTCTTTGTCAGATAGATGAAGTTCTTCAAATTTGCACATTCTAGATGTGTTGGGAATTCTGAGGCCATATTTCTTGGGTTTTACATGCTACCATGTTTCCCCCCAAATAAAAATAGGTCTTATATTAATTTTTGGTCCAAAAGATGCATTAGGGCTTATTTTTTCCAGTTAGGTCCTATCTGGGGGGAAACACGGTAAATGCTACCAGATTTGGGGAATACTGGTCTTGTTGTCTGTGATTTGATTTAAGTCTTCTGAGCATCCATAAATCTATAGCGCATTGTTTATAGCGTATCAGACTATTTGTCAGACTAACCTAGAATTTTCCTTATCGATTTGGCAGCATTTTTCCCAGGTGCCTTATTATTTTAAGCCAAACTGCCCTGGGTATCATATTAGATCTAGTTCGTTAGCCCAGGGCCACAACACTGAATCCATTTCATGTCTTGATACAAATCCCTGTAGTGAGTATATCATGAAGGAAATTAAGGCTATTGTAGTAGGCTATTAAGTATAAATACAAAGCATGTGCTAAACCATTGTGCTTCAAAATAGGCATTAAAAAGCTATTTTGCACTTCTAAGATGTGCTAGAAGGGAACACTATCCATGTAAGATGTTCCTGTTCCTTGTTTCTTTATCCTTTTCTTTTGATAGGACTGCTGAGAGAACTACACTCACAATCTGTTAAACAGGAGACAGCCCCTGCTGTAATTAAATGAGCTGATTGGCAGAGGCAGTTTATCCACACTATCTGGCTGTTTACACCCTACATTTTTATAAAGATGAAACCAGAGCTGTACAACTGTAGGATGCATACTTTGTATTTAGTGCACAGGTTTCTTAGACATTGGTTTTCATCCACCATTGGTTTAAAATGTTACATTTTTATATAGTTTATGTTGTTCAGGAAAACTGATCAGATTCAAAGGTTCAAACTGCATAAAATATATTGTTTGGTGGTGGGCATTTGTGTCTTTTCTCTTCTCCAGCCTCATGAAATTCACAGCTTCCATTTTGTTCTGTTTCCATGAAATCAAAATAGCTGCTAGTGGATCGCAAATAAGACTTTTTAATAGGATGGAGATACAGTTATCCCTTTTTTGTATTGCAAGTCACGCAAAGATTAAGATCTTGTGCCCATTTTCTAGCAGAAAATAGACAGAAAGTGCCTGGGCAATCTTAAAAAGCTCCCTCAAGGTGAAAGACCAGGTCTTTCTCTAATGCACAGCAAACAGCAGAAATGACTTTTCCATTGCCTTCAGTGCTACCATTGTGCCTAATGTTCCCCAGGCAATCTACAGATTTGCAACATACAGTATGTAAGCATAGCAGTCTCTGCCTGCAGGTTTTCAATTTAACCAACAAAATACAAATAGAAAAAGAATGGGGATTGGAGGGCCAAGCAAGGAAATGCACGTACCATTATAGTCAGTCGTCTGGACTGGGCTAATGGAGGCGTCTTTGAAAATGGTGGCTGCTTCCAGGATGCAGTCACATGTCCCAGGGATCAACCAATCCATTCTGTAGTCTGTGTAGTGCTGCAGAAAATTCTGGAGCTTTCCGCAGGGCTGTGCAGACAGTTTTAGGGAAGCAGAGTCAATTTCATTTCATCCCTGGGCCACGTGGCTGCATCTTGGAAGTAGCTGCCATTTCGGCATGGCTGCAAGGCATTGTGGTCACTCTGAAAATGGAGGCCAATTCTGGGACATAACCATGCAGCCCAGATGCTAAGGGACAATGACCTGCCCTCCTTCTCCAAGGTGAGGTCCAAAGTTCTGGAGAAGGGTAAGTGTGTAATTGGGGGTGGGGGGGGTGGATGGGGACAAAATGGGGTGGGAAGCAGCCCCAAGGCTTGCAGGGACCCAGTGGTGCAGGATGCGGGGGGGCCGGGAAAATAATTCAGTAGTGCTACAAGGTCCCTGTGGTCAATTGTAGGGGCGAATGACTGTGTGGTAGTGTAGCAACCATAACTTCTAAACAGGGTTGAAAGTAGCTTTCGGGAGTCTGTTGTAACTTTAAAAGATTGGTAAACAACCTGTCATAAGTTGAGGACTACCTGTATGTAAACTCTGTTGAGGTCTTCTGTGACATGTGAATGAACATGTGTGAAGGTGAGGAAAAAATGGCTAGTCCTGACCAGTCCACTGCCATCCGTGACAAACTTTGGCAGCAGAGAGTTACTGGGATCTATTTTATTTTTATTTATTTATTTGTCAAACACAACAGTATATACTTACATAGCATAAGTATGTAATAACTATATTAATTGGATATAATGAAAGGGAACATTAGGACAGGAACGGTAGGCACGCTTGTGCTCTTATGCACACCTCTTACAGACCTCTTAGTAATGGGGTGAGGTCAATAGTAGACAGTTTTTGGTTAAAGCTTTGGGGATTTTGGGAAGAGACCACAGAGTCAGGTAGTGCATTCCAGGCATTAACAACTCTGTTACTGAAGTCATATTTTCTGCAATCAAGATTGGAGCGGTTCACATTAAGCTTAAATATATTGTGTGCTCGTGTATTGTTGTGACTGAAGCTGAAGTAGTCTTCAACAGGAAGGACATTGTAATAGATGATTCTATGAGTTAAACTCAGGTCATGTCGAAGGCAGTGGAGTTCTAAGTTTTCTTAGAACTTAGAACCCAGGATTTCAAGTCTGGTGGCATAAGGTATTTTGTTGTGATCAGAGAAGTGGAGAACTCTTCTTGTAAAATATTTCTGGACACGCTCAATTGTATTAACGTCCAAAATGAGGTGTGGGTTCCATGCAGGCGAGCTGTATTCGAGAACTGGTCTAGCAAATGTTTTATATGCTCTGGTTAGTAGTGTAATCGTTCTGGAGAAGAAGCTACACAAGATTAAGTTTACAACTCTTAAAGCCTTTTTGGCGATGTAGTTGCAGTGGGCGTTGGCACTTAGATTGTTTGATATGAAAACTCCAATGTCTTTGACGGGGTGAGGGTCATCTACAAGGTAATGTCCATCAAGCTTGTATTTAGTGTTCTGATTCTTTTTTCCAATGTGTAAGACAGAGCATTTGCTGGTTGAGATTTGGAGTTGCCAAATTTTTGACCATTCCGACACAAAGTCAAGGTCTTTTTGAAGGGTAGCCGTATTGTTGGTAGTTGAAGGGTAGCCGTATTGTTTCCTACCATACATGAAGTGGGACCCTGCAGAATCATGAGTCCATATCAATTTCCATGTCTATGTCAGAAAGTCTTTCTCTGAAGAACTAGCATATGAACTCAGCATATGGGGGTGATAAGGACAACGATGGAGGGAACAGTAGGGTGTTTGCAGTAGAGTCTTTCCACTTGGGTTCATAAAAGTGTGTGACAGAAGACCTTGGAGTCTCTCCAAGTCCTGGCTCCCTCACAGCCAGCATTGTCTGCTCAAGGTGTGCATTTCTGGAGTACCTGAAAGTGCATCTCCTTCTGCTTCAGTTGTAAGGAAAGTGTGAAGATGATCCAGCATCATTAGTCCTCTGTGCCTACTTCCCCACCTCTTTTTCAGACAGGGAGAAGGCAAGGAAGTTAAAATAAAGCTAACAATTATGGACATCTCAAATTGGTGCTTCCCACCCCATCTTGCCCCCCCCCATTACGCACTTACCCTTCTCCAGAGGTTCTCTGGACCTCGCCCTGGAGAAGGAGAGGTTCTCTGAGGTTCTCTGGACCTCACCTTGGAGAAGGAGAGCAGGTCATTGTTCCTTAGCATCTCTGGGCTGCATAGAGCTTCTAGCTTGTAAAGTGGTAAAGCAAAGGTAGAGGTTCCCCTTGCACATATGTGCTAGTTCCTGACTCTAAGGGGCGGTGCTCATCTCCGTTTCAAAGCCGAAGAGCCAGCACTGTCCGAAGACGTCTCCCTGGTCATGACTAAATGTCAAAGGCGCATGGAACGCTGTTACCTTCCCACCAAAGGTGGTGCCTATTTTTCTACTTGCATTTTTTACGTGCTTTCGAACTGCTAGGTTGGCAGAAGCTGTGACAAGTAACAGGAGCTCACCCTGTTACGTGGCACTAGGGATTCAAACTGCTGAACTGCCTACCTTTCAATCAACAAGCTCAGCATCTTAGCCACTGAGCCACCGCATCCCTATTTTGCAAAGTGGGTGGGGCATGACAAACATGAGGCCCAGGGGAAGAGTCTTAGTTGAGGAATATGACCCAAAACTTTATTCTGGTGGTCTAGTTAGGAGGGTGGGCCACCGATTCCCTGTTCCTGAAACAGAAGACCTTATACATACCCTTATAAAGAAGGGCATATGGATGGTCTGCCTTTTTCATTGTTCTTGGTTCTCAGCTCACTGCCTGTTTCTTTCTACAGTCATGGCTGGAATACAAGATGGCCAGATGACAAAGAAAACAGGCCTCCTAGAGTAATCGATTCATGTGGACTGACTACCCAGCACATTTGATACTATAGACTTACTCACTCTACTCAGCTGCTGTATTAATATCCCTGTGGGGCTGTCATAACACACAAGCTATGAAGCCATTTCAGTAATGCAGTGATGGTATGGGCCATAATAAATATTTGTGCAATGAACAGGAACCACAAATTAGTGTGATATGTACATCATGAATAGAAATTCAGTTTTCACTTCAATAGAAACATACCTCACTCATGCTTTTCAAACTAGCATTTAAAGCAAACTGCAATTAAACCCTATATAATCAGAAGGAAGATAACCCTGAATTCAAGATGGCCTTCCTAATGTGAAAGAGCAAAAATAGCAAAAAAAAAATTACGAACAGAGACAAAATCCTGTGGCAATGCCCAACTTCAGTTGCCAAGTTTAATCTTAAAATCAGTCTTGGAGATAATTTCCCTGTTCCCCCTCAATAAATGGGAACACACACACACACACACACAACACACAAATTGTGTATACCTGCCATAAGCCATACTCCAAAATAGGCCAAGCTAAGGACACCAAAACAACTAGAAACAAGGACAGTTTTTTCCCCATATGCCATCACTCTGCTAAACAAATAATTCCCACAACACTGTCAAATAATTTACTAAGACTATTACTATTATTATTCTTTTCCTTGCTAGTATCTATCTCTTCCCACTTATTACTATAACAATGTTGCTTGTATCTTTCAATTATATTGTTTTTATTTGTTTCCTAGTACGATATGATAGCTTATTAATAACCTTGACTATCACTAAGTGTTGTATCCTTTTATTCTTGATGAATGTATTTTATTCTCCTTATGTACACTGAGAGCATATATACCTAAGACAAATTCCTTGTGTGTCCAATCACACTATAGCCAATAAAGAATTCTGTTCTAATCTATTCTAAAAAGTAAATGTATTAATAATTGCAAATGAAAATTAATTGCCTATAAAACAAGATACTCAATTCATACAATTAATTTATCTGTCTGTATAGACCATCTTTTTCTCCTCTGACATGCAAATCGCTATCATGTGCAGAAACATGTAATTATGTACATATACCTTCTCTACCTTTGTTTTCTACTAGAGGAGGGAGATGCAGAAGGGAAAAGAATAGAGGCCAAGGGAAGGGAACTGGATGACAATGAAGCTAAGGGAAGAGACAAACTGATATGGAGAAAGAAAGAAAAAAATAGATTTGAGAAAGTGTTGATGAACTTCTGGTCCACGGTCATTACACTGTGTTTTGCTGCAGTGTTGTTCTTCTCCTTCGTGCCATTTAACATCTTTATGAGGCTCTTGAGCCTATGTTTCCATCCTTATTAAGTATGTGAGCTCCCTGATTGGTTCTTGCCTAAAGTGAATTGCTGCTTGGATGAGGAGCAACAGATTGAAATTTAATCCAGGCAAGTCTGATGGTTTTGTGGTACAGGGATCACTCAGTCAATTCGATGGAGACTTTCCCATCCCAGAGCAGATATTCTTCCCCTAGAAGATCAAAGTTGGAGTTTGGGTGTGATCCAACTCCTGGGTTGCTCCAGCAAAGTAGCTAAGAGCTGTCAATGATTTACTAGCTATGCCTCTTTTTTGATAAAGACTGACTTAGCCCCAAATGCTCTTCCAAACCATGGAAGAGTAGAGTAGGATGGTAATGCAAATGAATACGGAGAAGTTGCTTACCACTATAAGAAGCAAAACCTCATCTAAAATATTGGTTTAAAAAAAAAACCACTCTGAAGGATAGGAAATGATGGATAGATGGATTTCTTCAAGTTCTCTGTAACTCACATATCAAGCTCCTAATCAAATTGTGAAACATCATTTTCCATTTTTAGGAGGGCCACAGACATTATATTTGTAGCTCCAAAGTCATATATTTATAAATTTGTGTATCAGGCATTTTTAAGGGGGAAAAATATGTATATATTGGGTAGGTATCCTTGTGTTGAGCCAATTGCTCACCTTGGATTGAAATTGAATTCAGGTTATTACATTTATTTACAATGATCAGTGAGGGTGAATAAAAGTATCAGTACTATTCTAGAGAAATTTGAGCTCTCATTTTTCATTTCTCTTTCTAAATAATTGTATGTTGTTATTTCGAACTGGAAAGAAAAAAACAGTGTTCCAAAATGTGTGACATTTATTGAGTTGTCAATAAGCCCCATTTGCACAATATAAAATATGTAGTCCTCTTATTCTCAGCAGTGTTGCATCATGCTGGCAGTCCTACTTTTTTTAAAAAAAAAAAGAATTTCTTCAAGAAAATCTTCTGTACCAGACAAACAGTACTGCATAACAATAGAGAATAAAATGCTCATCATAGTGAATATCTAATTCGGAAATGAATATTTCAGATATATATAAAAGTACCTCCTTTGTAATATGACTTTAGCCAGTTTGTAATATAGAATGGGTTTATGACGTAGCTAGCTATTGTTGTTTTCAGCAATAGTTTCTTCCAGTTCCAATTCTGTTGCCTTCCCATTAATAACAGAATTGGAATCAAAAGAAATTAATACACAAGATCCTGATTCTGTAATTAAATTCACTTTTTAAAATTAATATGCATAAGGATCCCGCTCTACTTATGTCAAGTATCTTGTCCATTTCATGGCTGTAGAACCTTCAGAACAAAAGGACTGCCAATCACCACAAAGAGTCATTTCTCTAAAGCAGAAATTCTTGGCCAAAAGAAAAACTCAGGCCACCTCTAGAACAATGGAAGAAGCTTCTTCTTTCAAAGCTCCAACACACAAAGCTTCACCTACCACTCCTAGGCAGTGGCTTCCCATCAATCTGATCTGTTGATCTGAAATTGCCAAATTATAAGTGGGCATGAACTGTGATAGAATTAGCATTGAGAAAAATATGTTTAAAGTTGCCCCAATATACAAAGGCTTCCCCAGTGTAATCAGTTCACACATCAAGAAGCTGCAAATCAGAGACTACAGGATTTGTATACACAGCAATCAGTTACTCATGCATGCAAACTCCTTTAGAAGGCAGCAACTTTGAAAATGCAAACACGCTTCAGAGGTGTGGAGAGCCTGGCGTTGTGATGTGTACAGTAGGTGGTGCCACAGGACTGTGTGAGTATTATCTGCCATGTGCCATTATAGTTTGGGGAATACATTTCATTATCTCAAGACCCAGTTTATTATAGTGGTTAAGGAATCGGGCTGGAAATTAGGAGATCATGAGTTGTAGTCCCGGCTTAGGCGGAAGTCAATTGAATAAGTCATTCTTTCTTTCTCAGCCCTAGGAAGAAAATAATGGAAAACCGCTTCCAAAAATGTTGCCAAGAAAACGACAAGTCCAGAGAACCACCAGGAATCAAGACTGACTCAAAGATGAGTGAGAGATAGATGCTGTAGATCAGGGCTGTCAAACTCCTTGCCCATGGGCCAGATGCGTCATGCACTGGCCACACCTACCCTTGGTTTAGTGAAGGGGGGAAAAGTCCTGATATGTCACATGACGCTGCCATGACGATGTGAGTTTGACACCCCTGCTGTAGATCAATGTTTCCCAACCTTAGTCATTTTTAAGATGTGTGGACTTCAATACCCAGAGTCCCCCGAGCCAGCATGTTGGCTAGGGAATTCTGGGTGCTGAAGTTCACATGTTTTAAAATTGCCAAGGTTGGGAAACACTAATCTAAGGCAGGACAGAGTAGTGACCTGTGACAGGACTGCACTTTGAATTTAAAACACCCTCCACAAAGAAACTTTCCTTGACTGAGCTGTTGGATCTCTTTTCAGGGCCAGGCTTTTTGCGTGTTTCAGAGGGGTTTTTTTTGTTGTTGTTTTTTGCTGCTCTTCTGTAGCATTTCCTCATTGTTTTTACTTTATCATAGATAAATAGATTTAAATTCTCAGATGTTATGTAAGTGGCTTTGAAGGACTTTTGTCTGATAAGGGTTCTGAAAGAAAACTCAATAAACAAACACTGAGACGACTGTGAGGTGAATTACTCAATACATCACCTTTTCTTCTGTCCTGCTGGCATAGAAACCCTGGATAGCAGCTGCTTTCCTTTTTCTTTTCTTTTTTTAACAGACAAGGCCTGACTTCGGTGGCCTTTTCATACGCTCTGTTTCTTTGGCAGGCACACGGCTGACTTGCCTTTTTTCCCTTCACATCTGAGAAGTCTTAGCTCGTGAGCAAAAACCAAGGATAGGTAGTCACTTGACTCCAAAATGAGAGGGCCAATTAGACTTAGCGGTTGAGGCACCATGCTAGAAAGCCAGAGACTGTGAGTTCTAGTCCTGCCTTAGGCATCAAAGCAGGCTGGGTGACTTTGGACCAGTCTCTCTCTCTCAGCCCAACCCACCTCACAGGGATGTTGTTGTGGGACAAATAGGAGAAGGAATCAGCATTAGGCATGCTTGCCATCTTGAATTACTTATGTAGTAATAAAGATGGGAATAAAAAATAAAACAAAATAAAACAAAACAAAACAGATAAAATATAATAAAATGTCTTGCTCAATCTGACTGGCAAATATAGACTCTCCAAGCAGCAGTTTCTGTATCAAGACTGTTGAATTTCCAGCCTGTGATCAATGTAGTATATTTCTATCCAACTTGCAAACAATTCCTCTCCCAAGATCTTCCACTAAATGCTGGCCTTCATTTCTTTTCCCTAGTGCAAAGTATACACAAAATCTTCCCTCTAATCCAGTGTTTCTCAACCTTGTCAACCTTAAGATGTGTGGACTTGCACTCCCAGATTTCTCTAGCCAGCTGGAGAATTCTGGGAGTTGAATTTCTGCTCTGATGAGAAGGGACTGGAGGGATGAGAACTTTCTATTAACCTTGGAAAAAAGACTCATTGTGTTCGGCTCAGAAAGTGGCATTTTGGAATAGAATCACTGCTTCATTTGGCCTTGAGAAAAATCATCTCTCACTATTCCACAATGAAACGTTGAGATGCCTGATGATTTTATAAAGTCTCCTTTGCTATTTTTGAAGTGGGGGCGGGCTTATGTTTTTCCCAGCTCCCTTATTGATCACTAACTGAAATTCCATTGCAATCTATGCTATCTGGGAGTCAGATCTCTTAAACTTAATAAAAAGTCTAAGTAAGTGTACACAGTTGAATGATGGCATACAAGTAAGTCCTCAGCTTTCAAGAGTTCATTTAGTGACTGTTCAAAATTACAACCACCCGGGAAAAAATAACTTATGACCGTTTTTTTACACTTATGATCTATAGTCATAAGCATTCCTATAGTCATGTGATCAAAATTCAGATGCTTGGCAACTGGTTCATATTTCTGATGGTTGCAGGGTCCTGGAATCATGTGATCACCTTTTGTAACCTTCTAATAAGTAAAGTCAATGGGAAAGTCAGATTCACTTAACAACTCTGTTACTAACTTAACAACTGCAGCGATTTGTGGTGGCACAGGAGTTAGAATGTAATATTGCAGGCAAATGCTGCTGGCTGCCGACTGCCAGCAGTTCAACAGTTCGATTCTCACCAGCTCAAGGTCAATTCAGCCTTCCATCCTTTTGAGGTCAGTAAAATGAAGTCCCAGATTGTTGTGGGAAATATGCTGACTCTGTAAACCACTTAGACAGGTCTGGAAAGCACCATGAAGCAGCATATAAGTCTAAGTGCTATTCAGTTGTGGCAAGAAAAGTTGTAAGTGGGGAAAAATTTACTTAACAAATATCTCAGGAACAGAAAAGTTGGGCTCAATTGTGCTTGTAAGTCAAAGACTACCTGTAGAGAGTTCTCTTACCAGAGAGTTCTCTTACTGTTACCGAGTACCTCTCACCGACCCGTCCGCTCTCACAGAGAGGGACTCCTCAGGGTGCCGTCGGCTAGGCAGTGCCGTCTGGCGACGCCCAGGGGAAGGGCCTTCTCTGTGGGGGCTCCCACCCTCTGGAACGAACTCCCTCCAGGACTTCGTCAACTTCCGGACCTCCGAACCTTTCGTCGCGAGCTCAAAACACACCTATTTATTTGCGCGGGGCTGGGTTAGTTTTTAAATTTATTGGTTTTATGGGGTTTTTCAGTATTTATATTGTTTTTATCAATCTGGCTATTGAATAAGTTTTTTATGTCTGATTTTAAATTGTATTTATATGTCTGTTTTTTAATTGCCTGTGAACCGCCCTGAGTCCCTAGGGAGATAGGGCGGTATATAAATTTGAACAAATAAATAAATAAATAAATAAATACCATTCTTTGTGATGTCCTCCTCACAATTCTCCTGAATGTCATCCCATTTTTATCTAATTTTATCTAATTATCTAAAACAATTCCCTGACTCCTTAGTCCTGGGGTGTAAAACTTGATTTCATTGAGGGCCACATCAGGGTTGTGTTTGACCTGGAGGCGGGGGTATGGCCAGGGAGGGCATGGCCAGCTCAACCTCACTCATGTCGGGGGCACCTGTGGTGACCCAAACGTTTTGCCAGCGAAAACGGGCTCCCAAGCTCTGTTTTTAGCTGCAATGGCTTCCTGCAACCCTCTGCCAGTGAAAACGGAGATCGGGAGGGCTGCATACGGCCCTCCTGAGCTCCATTTTTGCTGGCAGAGGCACCGTGGGTCGGTCCTTCACTGTTTCCAGGGCGCTCCCATGGGCCAGATTTAAGCACCCTGCCAGCCGGATCCAGCCTATGAACCTTGAGTTTGACACCCTTGCCTTAACCAAATAAAAAAAATAAAGGATTTATTTCATAGCAAGCAAAGTATCCAACAGCACTGGCAGCATTAACATGCTGGCTTATATAGAAAAAATAGTTTCTAACTGAGCTGCACCTCTTCACCCTCCAACTAAAAAAGAAATTGCTACTGCATTGTAATTGCTTTTGATGAGACCCAAACGCTTGCCTGATTCTTTCTTCAGCTGTTGTCCCCATTATTATATATTCTACTACAAGGCGTGGGGAAACTGTCTATATTTTCAAAAGATATATTCAGTCTAGATAGTTAATTATTTGATCTTTAAGTCCACCAAACAATGACAACACTATCATGTACTAGTGATAAAAGCCAGAAAACAGGCCTGTAAACCATTATCTTTTCTTCTAGGCTGCAAATTCTCCAATTCTTTGGCTTCCAGCCACTTATAGAAATGTCATTTTCTCTCAGACTGAGACAGAATTTGTTTTATCTGATGTTGGAAGGGCAGAGTAGGGGGTAACATCTTTAAAGTAGTTTGTTCTAGTCTGCAGACTTCATTTAAAATAAAAAGAATGTTCAAATACGATTCATGAATTTTCAACATTCAGTTAAGAAAAAGTTCTACAATTTTGTACAGTTTGTTCTACAATAAAAGTGGCAAATCTCAGGTGAAAAACGTCTAGTTCATAAACCAGCATTTAAGGTTTTTTTTAAGAAAACAAAAAAAAACTGGGAACCAACATAATCCTCTCTCTCATTTATTACTCTTTTCAAGTACTGGCTTTAGCATTTCATCCTAAGAATTTCAAACCAAAGTATTCCTTTTCATTCAAAATGGTGAATGTTCCCTTAATATTACTTTGCTAATTAAGCTCCAGTATTTCCATTTCATTCTGGTTTAAGCTTCTACTTAATAAGCTGGCATTAAATGACAAATCATGGATTCCCTTTCATAAATACCGTATTTTTTGGAGTATAAGACGCACCGGAGTATAAGATGCACCTTAGTTTTGGGGGAGGAAAATAAGAAAAAAGCTGATTGGCAGGTGGATCGGCCTCCCAGAATACCCCCAATCAGCTGTTTCAGAGGTGAATTTTAGCAACAGGTTCCTTGGTTGTGAGCTCTGTGCCTTGCTTTTCTTTTTCTTTCTTTTTCTTTTTTTCTGCCTCTGAAACTGTTTCAGAAAAAACTTTTTTCTGCCTCTGAAAGCCTCTGAAACAGCTTCAGAAAAAAAGCCTCTGAAGCTCTGTTTGGGAGCTTCTTTTCTGAAGCTTTTTTCAGCCTCTGAAACCTCTGTTTGAGAAGCTGGGTGGGGCTACATTCGGAGTATAAGACGCACCCAGATATTCACCCTCTTTTTTGGGCGGGGGGGGGGGAGGTGCATCTTATACTCCAAAAAATACGGTAAGTGTAATGCTATGTTCATGGCCTGGTAAGAAATCAAGAATTGGTGGAAAACAGACACGTATATAGTTGTTTAGGAATCTGGAAGTTAGTCTGCTGGACTGTAAAAGGATATTAGAACAATTAATCAGTGGAACAATTTGCCTCCAGAAGTTGTAAATGCTCCAACACTGGAAGTTTTTAAGAAGAGGTTGGATAACCATTTGTCTGAAATTGTATAGGGCCATGACAGTGAACCCGTGGCAGGCATGCCAGAGGGGGCACGCAGAGCCCTCTCTGCTGGCACGTGTGCCATTGCCCCAGGTCAGATCTCCGAGGCGTTTCTTTCGTGAGCTTCTGTTTCCCTGAAAACTATTAAACAGAAACTCACGAAAGAAAAAGATCTTGCCTCTTGATGCGCTGCCAGTGTTGGGATGTCCCATTTCCCGCCGGTCAGCTGGTCTTCGGGTCTTTGCTGCGTATGCGCGCATGTCCGTACATCCGCATGTCTGTGCATGGTCATATCTGTGCATGTGTATGCCCACGCTGTGCATGTTTGCGCATGTGCACATTCACACATGTCTGTGCATGCACATATTCTCGCATGTCTTTCAGTTTGGGCATGAGCACGCCCGCAATTTGGGCACTCGGTGTCTAAAAAGTTCGCCATCACTGGTATAGGGTTTCCTGCCTAAACAGGGGATTGGACTAGAACAGGGGTCTCCAACCTTGGTCCCTTTAAGACTTGTGGACTTCAACTCCCAGAGTTCCTCAGCCAGCTTTGCTGGCTGAGGGACTCTGGGAGTTGAGGTCCACAAGTCTTAAAGGGACCAAGGTTGGGGACCCCTGGACTAGAAGACCTCCAAGGTCCCTTCCAACTCTGTTATTCTATTCTATATTAGAAAGAGATTGGAGAAGCCTCTGTTCTAACCAACTTAAAGATGAATTGGACTCTAAAATGTTGTTGAAGCTTCTGTAACCTACTTTCTTTTCTTCTTCATAAATCTTGTCCAAGATGACTTTGTCAGAATCTTGGTAAAGTTGGTTGCCAAGAGTCTGATAACAACAGAAAATTCTTTACCGGGAATTTACAATGCAGCCCTGTTCATCCTAAACTACAGTTCCCCGATTTCAGTAAACTTAAATTTAACAGACTAGTGGGAATCAAAGAGAGGCTGCTATTGCTGAATATCTACTAAGTCTGCAAGTACCTCAGCTATGATGACTAATCTAATTTAAGTTATGATGTCATTGTGTAAATAACAAAAACACCTCAGTTGCGTCAATGTGCCATTTATATAACAAAATCATTGTACTACTGATGTAATGTATCCTTTATGGATATTATATCAATATGCAGTGACATCTATGTCACATCAGATGCAACATCAGATGTCTATTTTAGCAAAATTTATCTGTTGCATAACAGAGCATCCATTCAATGAATATTTAAAGCCCAAAATATAATGGTGAGTTAGACCCTAGAATCCATTGTTTGATGATCAATTTCAAAGAAAATGTTAAGAGAAACCAAGATTTAGATCCTTCAGGCTAGCATATAAAGTGAGTTTTCAAATGGTGGTTTTTTACTTTCTTCAAAATACTAGTGATCTCTCAAAGGGAGACCACGATGTCTTACGATTGTCATTCTGGGCTCAATTAGAGTCATAATTTGAGGACTACCGGTAAAGCTAATGCAGTTTTCATTATCAAAGATGCACAATGTAATAATATAATTAATGCATGAGCAGATAGCACTTCAAATAACTTTCAATCAGTGTATATGAATATAGCGTTCATTTACACACATCAAACAGGTGCATAGCCCCACCATAAGATTAACATCTCTCCAGTTGTAATAACTATGTAGTAACTATTCTAATAGCTTACCCTTTTGCAACATTCTTGTAGTATTTATAGCATTCATTTCAGTTTAATTCCTTAACCATTACACTATCATTCCCATACAAATCCCTAAAATATTATTTCCATCTTTCCGCCAAATAGTTTTAATACTTTTATATTTCTATTCAATCGGTTAGCTAGAACCTCCTTATTTAGCTCTTTCCATTCACTTATAAAGTTTTTGTTGCCATTGAAATTACTATTTCTTTTAATTGTAAATGTTCTTTTGAGTCAACTATTTGGACTTATCTCCCTATCTATTTGTATGTATATACACATTATACAGTATCTTTCCCTCATTCTCATTCCCCTCCCCCTCTTATATGCATTTTTCTTCTCAGGAGCCTATTTTCACTTCATTGTTCAATTGAGCATTCTTTTTCATACTTCCCATCAATGTAATTCCACATATTTGTTTGGCACTTGTAATTTTTTTCACTGTTTCAAGCAGCTTCCATATCCTTTTTCCTGCAAAGAAATGGGGAAGATTGGGACTGCGTGATTTGAGGATGCATTTTATAGCTTGCTGCTTGGTTTGGATGAAGGAGTAGGTGATGCTGAGAAATAAGAGAATTTTAGAATTAGAAGAGCCCCGTCTGAGGTTTGGACGGCATGGGTTTGTTTCTGTGGCACAATGAAGCTAAGATTAACATAGTTTTTAAAATCACTGTTATTAGAAGTGTCACACTGAGAATATGGGATAGATATAAACTAGACTGTGCCTAAAAATGCTTTTATGAGTCTTAGCACAAGAAGTATTGCATAGAAAAGAAACAGTAAACAAAGAGAGATGATTAACCTATCAAGAATTGTTACAAGACCTTGGAGAATATAAATTAAAATCAGGAGATCTATTGACTGGAGAGTAATTCAGTTTTCCACGGCAAGTAAAACAGTTTATGATAAAATGGCCTAAAATTTTGATATAATGTACTGATGGGCTGAAAGGACTGAAATTTACATTATGTTATAATTTAAAAAGATTTTTTTAATGAAATGATGTACTATTTGTACATCATTCCAGAAAAAAATATCTAAAATGTGTATAAAGGTATTTAAAATTTATGTTAAAAATGTACAACCCATGAAGGATCCTTTTATCATACCTGGAGAAATTGCAAAAAAATATATATGCATACAGTGAAACAAAGAATTTTAAAGATTAACTTTCAGTTAAAACCAGAATTATTCTTGTTGGAGCTAATGGATAGATAATTAGAGAAATGGAAAACTTTTGTATATATGATAATTGTTGCAAGATTATTTTATGCACAAAAATTCAGAGTCACCTTAAAGGGGAGATGGGCAGCATAAATAAAGCAAAGCAAAGCAAAGCAAAGGTAAAGTAAAATAAAAGTAAAGTAAAGTAAAATAAAGTAAAATAAAAGTAATGTAATGTAATGTAATGTAAAGTAAAGTAAAAAGTAAAGTAAAGTAAAATAAAATAAAATAAAATAATATAACATAACATAACATAAAATAATAAAATACAACAGAAAAATGACTGGTGAGGATGACAGAATTAGCAATGATGGAAAAATTGACTTGTTTGGTTAGAGAAAGGACGATAACTATAAGTGATTAGAAACTTCTGGACTTTTTGCTGAAAAAAATAGATTTATGGATTTGATTATTAGAAAGGATAGACTAAGGAAAGAAGGGAAAAAATACTTGTAACCATAGAGAAGAGGGTAAAATATTAAAGTAACTGCTATTAAGAAGACTGGAATCCCCTTTTTTATAACTTTTTCTATCCTTTTCTTCATCTTATCTATTTCTCACTTTACACTTTTTGTCACTTATTTATTTTTTTTACTTTTCTCTTTCAAAATTTGTAGTGTTTTTATTCTTTAAACCATTATTTAATTAAAAAAAATATACATGTGTGTGTGTGCGTAATTTCCAAATTATTTCCTCAAATCATTCATGCTGCCTTAACGCTGTGTAGCAATTTGTCTGTACACATCATTCAATTACCCAGAGATCTCTAGTAATACCTTATTGTCTTCTAAGATAACCAGTGAGACAGAAATCCAGTAATCATGCAAAAAGAATCAACAAGAGCCAGGCAAGTAAAACATTTGAAATGTGTTTGACCAAGCACAAGAAATTATAAAAAAAAGGGGGAGGTTATGACTACACAACTCTTTCGCTCTCCACATTTTCAAATCAATTACTCATAGGTGTAACATAGCATAGTTCAACTGTTCCGTGTTAAATAGGTCTACATCCCTGGATATGTTGACAATGATTTAATTCGCACGTTCCTCGGAAATAAATCTCACTGCACTGCTAGGGTTTATTTCTTGTTAGGAATGCAAAGGATTGAAGCGTGAGTGAATTTAAATGGTATAAAATGATACATAACAAACCTGGCTTTTTTAGCTAACATTTCACAAATGATGCGACTGAAGCTCCAATTTAAAAAGTTACTGGTTTGCTAAGGCTGTTCAGACTGAGCACATCTTATCTCCTAACTACTTCTCCTGTATTTCAAAGCATTAAACTTTTTAATTGAAATATGGTAAGATTGTAATTACAACATTTGTTCCAATGCTAAATTAGAGAAAGAGAGAGAGAGGGAGAGGGAGGGAGGGGGAGGGAGAGAGAGATCTGAACTGTGATGATCCAAACCTTTTCATTCCTGCATTTGGGAACTCATCCATACTCACCAACCAACCATTCATTTCACTTTGAATGTAAAACACCTGACTTTTCAAGCAATAGTGATTGTGATTATGGGTTTTTGGAAAGCCCACTCAGTTTAAAGCCCAGATCTCTTCAATGCACGGCTGCTGTGCAAAAGATGCTAAGTCGAAAGGCATAAGGAGGAGAAAAGCTTTCATTTGGTTCTGGTTGCTAGGGAACCACTCCCTTTGTTTGCTTAAAAAAAACCGCCGCCTGACTGTCGAATCTAATGTCAAGTACCGCGAACGGCAACGGCAGAGTCACAGAAGGGAAAGGAGGCAACTGGGTGGTGTTCACGGAGGAAATCATGATTATGGTTTTTGGAATCTGATGTATTCTTTAATTAGGCTTGCAGAGAGACTGTGGCAGGGGTGAAATCCAGCAGGTTCTGACAGGTTCTGGAGAACCGTAGCAGAAATTTTTAGCACTTTTGGAGAACCGGTAGCGGAAGTGCCCATACCCTCTCATCTTCCTGGGCGACCTAAATCTACCTCTCATTAACTGGATAACTAATGAATGTACAACTGATCCAATCCATACTATACTATACAACACTGTTACAAACCTAGGTCTTGAACAACTTGTAGCTAACAATACAAGACTCAACAACTGCCTTGATCTCATCTTCTGCAACAACCCAAACTCAATTTATGGACTACAAATTAAAGAACCTTTTTCCAACAGTGACCACTGCATGATTGATTTTCGTCTCAATATACGTCCATACTCAAATCGTCATAACAATAGTATCCCCATCTACAACTTCAAAAAAGCCAACTACGACCTTATAAACAACGATCTTTCATTTCTGGACTGGCAAAATCTGTTTGCAAACTGCATAACTGCTGAAGACCACTATAGAGTTTTCCTACTTGAAATCAATAGAATCATTAAACTATATGTACCACAAATGACAACCATGATCAGGAAAAGCAAACTACCCATATCAATAAAAAAGCTTCAATCAAAAAAAAAATCCCTCTGGAAAAGAAACAAAAAAGGCTCTGTAGCAAATTTCAAAACCGCTACAGAAATATATGCAACCAAATAAAACTGAATGCACAAATTACCACACCAAACAAGAAGAGGACCTTCTGCGCACAAATTCCAATCGTGCCTTTTATAATTTTGTTAACAATAAACTTAAAGACACAAGATCCATCCCACCACTAAAAGATTCTAACAACAAAGAATGCAATGATGAAACAGTTAAAGCCAACCTCTTCAACATATTCTTTGGCTCAGTTTTTGTTAACAGCGATGACACATATCCGACATTCCACAAACGTACCAGCAATGAACATGATGACTTAACTCATATAGACTTCACAGAAGAAAATGTTGGAAAAGCTCTTCATAACATAAAACCATCGCTATCTATTGGACCCGATGGACTATGTGCCTACTTCTTAAAAAAACTTTCCACTAATATAGCAGAACCCCTAAGCATAATCTTTGATAAAGCTTTCACTACCAGTTCCCTTCCCAAACTGTGGTCACTGGCCACAGTCATCCCCATCTTCAAAAAAGGAGACCCCAGCTTAGTCGAAAATTACAGACCAATCTCTCTATGCTGCGTCACCTGCAAAGTCATGGAATCAATCATCAACCAATCCATTACCTCACACTTAGAAGCAAACAACCTACTCTCCAATAAACAATTTGGTTTCAGGAAAAAATTATCATGCAACTTACAACTTCTCCACTAAAATATATGGACTACAAATCTTGATCAAGGCAAAACAATAGATGCAATCTACATAGACTTCTGCAAAGCTTTTGACTCAGTAGTACACGATAAACTTCTCCTAAAACTAAAATCCTATGGCATTTCAGGACCCCTTCACAAATGGATATCTGCTTTTCTGTCTAACAGACAACAAGTGGTCAAAATTGGCAATGCTCTATCAAATCCTGTTCCTGTCAAGAGTGGCGTTCCTCAAGGCAGCGTCCTTGGACCAACACTCTTCATACTATACATTAATGATCTTTGTGACCATATCTCAAGTAATTGTGTTCTCTTTGCTGATGATGTCAAACTATTTAACACCACTGATAATACATCTATGATTCAAAAAGACCTTGATCATCTAACCGCTTGGTCTAAAACTTGGCAACTCCAAATCTCAACCAGCAAATGCTCAGTCTTACATATAGGAAAAAAGAACCCAAACACTAAGTACTTGCTTGATGGACATTACCTTACAGATGACCCCATCCCGTTAAAGACCTTGGAGTTCTCATGTCAAATGATCTAAGTGCCAAAGCCCACTGCAACTACATAGCAAAAAAGGCTCTAAGAGTTGTAAACCTAATCTTGCGTAGCTTCTTTTCCAAAAACACTACATTACTAACCAGAGCATATAAAACATTTGCTAGACCAATTCTAGAATACAGCTCACCTGTTTGGAACCCTCACCATATCTCTGACATCAATACAATTGAACGTGTCCAGAAATATTTTACAAGAAGAGTTCTCCATTCCTCTGTAAACAACAAAATACCTTATCCCATTAGACTTGAAATCCTGGGCTTTGAAAACTTGGAACTCCGTCGCCTTTGACAAGACCTAAGTTTAACTCATAGAATCATCCATTGTAATGTCCTTCCTGTCAAAGACTACTTCAGCTTTAATTGCAATAATACAAGAGCAACCAATAGATTTAAACTTAATGTCAACCGCTTTAATCTAGATTGCAGAAAATATGACTTCTGTAACAGAATCATCAGTGCTTGGAATACTTTACCTGACTCTGTGGTCTCTTCTCATAATCCCAAAAGCTTTATCCAAAAACTTTCTACTATTGACCTCACCCCATTCCTAAGAGGACCATAAGGGGCATGCATAAGCGCACAAACTTGCCTACCATTCCTGTCCTATTGTTTTTCTTTTCTTCTATACCTTTATATACTATACAACCTTTCTGTATGATAGTTACATATATTGTTGTGACAAAATAAATAAATAAAATAAATAAATAAAGTTTTCAGTAGTTCGGAGAACTGGCAAATATCACCTCTGGCTGGTCCCAGAGTCAGGTGGGAATGGAGATTTTACAATATCCTTCCCCCAGGAGTGGGATGGGAATTGGAATTTTGCAGTATCCTTCCCCTGCCACACCCACCAAGCCACACCACACCACACCATGCCTACAGAACCGGTAGTAAAAAAAAAATTGGATTTCACTACTGGACTGTGGTATCTGTTAGTTATTTTCTGGTGAATGCCCTAAACATTGGAAGCTGGCTTTGTTAGAGGAATGATAGCTGGCACTTGTTTTACTTTGTTGTTGTGCAAAAAAAGAGCAGAAGGGTAGAAAGGGGTGGCAAAGCAACTCAGACGTATGTGGTGTTATTTTGATTCATTTTAAAAAGATCCTGGTGCAAGAATGCTAGGCCCAGACTATCTACTAAGCCATCAAGGCTATAAACCATAGTTCAGGCTTAGCAAGCTCCATGAAGGCTGTCTGTGGTAAATTGACAGACGTACAGTGGTTAAAGCACCATGTTTGAAAATGGGAGATGGTGAATTCTAGTTCTACCTTAGGCACGAAAGCTGTCTGAGTGGTTTTGGGCCAGTTTTTCTCTCTCAGCGTAACCCACTTTACAGAGTTGTGGTGGGGAAAATAGGAAGAGGAAGGAATATTGTTTGAATATGTTTACTACCGTGGGGCTATTTAGACGAAAAAAATCTTTAAAAATAGCATGGTTTATCTTTTTGTTACACATATAGGCAGGTTTACAGGTTGGATGTTGTAATCCAAGACTGGTCCAGCTCCCAGCCTCCTGGGATGCATGATCAATTAGAAAAACACACGGAAGGTTCAGTCCCAATAGTTTTTGGCCCTTGAAACTAGCTTAATTCCCTAGGCTACTGTGAATATTGGCCACTCCCATGTTCAAATCCTCCACAGGAAAACAACAACACAGAGCACAGCCTTCTCACATCTTGACTATACCTTGCTTTATAGTTCCCATAAGTCCTGCTTTCTTGGCTATTGTGAGTCCATCTAAAGCAGGGATCTCCAACCTTGACAACTTTAAGACCTGTGGACTTCAACTCCCAGCTTTGCTGGCTGAGGTATTCTGGGAGTTGAAGTCCACAAGTCTTAAAGTTGCTAAGGTTGGAGACCCCTGATCTAAAGAACTCATGTCACTTCTGGTAGTCTCAGAACACCAAACCAAAGTCATGGTTTAAAACTCTATTAAACTTTAAGTACATACCCTGCAATTCGTCAGCCTCCCAATTGAGCAATGTTTTTCAACCACAGCCAGTTCGAGCTGTGTGGACCTCTGTTCCCAGAATTCCTCAGCCAGCTGGGGAATTCTGGGAGCTGAACTCCCCGTCTTGAAGTAGCTGAGACTGAGCGATACGGTATCATGTCTAGAACTGGTGTATTGAACCAATTCCTTGAACTGAGAGCACATGTTCATAGTAAGGGACACAGATCTGCTATTCTTTAAACCTTTTTGCAAGAATTTTGCTATTAAAACAACTATTCCCTATTTGGCTACCGAATCCCCTTCCCCAGATTGGCCCGCTAGCAAGCTCTCTTTGCCCACTGCCCCTTCTACACCACGAGGTGTAGAAGGCAGGGCGATGTGATTCTAGGACCTGTGCTAGCTCTCAGAACATGTAAACAATGCTCCTCTTTATTTGAATTAAAGGCTGCTTCCCACAGGCAGTTACCATCAATGAGACTGTAGTGTGTGCATTCCCCCCTGCCTTAGCTTGGTCTTCTCTAGATCAGTTACACAGTCATGTCTTAGTTTCTTAAATTTTTCACCTGGAGACAGATATTTATTTTTTAATGTCTTTGTCCTGAATAATAAACAGCAGACAGACATCGGTAGTGAGAAGCTTGATTGACAGGTCCACCCCAAGCTGCAATTTAACGTGATTTTCCATAGCCTCATTCTGCAGACTCCGCTGCTTGTTTATTAAAGTAAATAAATAACCTCCTCTCACGGTGTTGGGTGATTTCTAGCCGTGTGTGGGCACGGGTGTGAGAAGAAACTAGCATTAATAATGTCATATAGCCCTACGTGAGGCTCTCCTGAAGGCTTGTGAGTGCCTTAAACTTGGCATTCCTATGCTAATGCCTCATGATACCTTCGCCTATCCAGGACTTAAAACGGTTTTTTTCTTTAATGGACGTGTGGAGAAACTTGGCTTTCAGGCTAAGCTTTTACGCCAGTTTTAGTCAATCTGGAGGTGAGGGAGCTGGCATTTAGTCAGACAAATGGTTCTGAGCAGTGACAGGTGCAGCAAGTTGGCTTTCTTGCAGGAAAAAAAGTGTGTCTTTCTCCTTTTATTTGCAAAGCGTGGCATCATTATTTCAGTGTCACAGAGAAACACTGGTTCCCTTGAGATGTACAGCTATTTCTTACATGACTTGTACTCCTGAAGAATAAAATGCAAAAGGAAAATCCTGACAGATGTAATGGATAAATATCACGTACCGTAGCCTTTCTTTTTTTCCAGGAAGCCAAAGGCAGTATATATGATCTATTCACCTCTTTTATTCTCACAACAATCCAGTGATGTTGGTTACTTAGAAAGAATGTGCCTGTCTCAAAGCTCACCCAGTGTCGTTCCTAGGGATTAGAAGTGGGTCTAAGTCAAACCAGGTCAGAGAATAATCTTGTATCACCCTGACAATTATGATTTAATTTTAAGCCTGTATAGTAATCGGTTCAGTAAACAATTCCTTAATATATAAATTAACCCAAACCCCTACCACCCACCATGAAAGCTGGAACGCCCACTAGTGGGCGGTAGGTAGGTTGACTACTATTGATCTAAGGGAAATCAATAAATTTGCCACAGGTATTGATGGGATTCCAACTTAGAGGAAGCATGTTAATTGTGAGAAATACCTACTGAATATTACTCAGAATAAAGGGATATACTGTTTCAATAATTCAGGGCTTGTCATCACATGAAAGGATTGTGTGTGTGTGTGTGTGTGTGTGTGTGTGTGTGTGTGTGTGTGTGTGTATGTATTGATTTATCATCTGATGTGATATTGGAAATCATTTAATACTCTGTCCCTTTTTTTATTTTTTAGGCAGAACCATTTTGGCTTCCTTATTTTCTCTTCCAAGGGAGATTTACCTTGCTGCTTTTGAAATGATCCTTCCAGTGTATCATTAAAAAAACACACACCACGTTTCTTCAGAAAAGCCTACAGGCAATGAATAATTGCCTTGTAGATTAATAATGTTAAATTACAAACAGCTGCCTGCTTTTTAAAATGGTTACTTTAAACATTATTCTGCTATTAGGGCTTATTGTGACAGTAAAATTAGCTTTGGGAATAGTAGATATTTTCAGAGCTTGGGAAAAATATATTCTTCAAAGATCAAATCACCATTGGACATAATTCCTTCCTGTGGGAATTTTTCTTACCTTAATATGAAGTGAAGCTGGAGACAGTCATGTTGTTCATGGGGAAATAATATAACCCTGTTTACAACGATGCTGCTGAACTCATGCAAAACCCACTGATTGGCGACAGCAAGAAATTTACCCTTGGCAAGAACAAAGTAACCTTTCTATAATAGAAATGATTGCATAAAAGCAGTAGTATTATTTATCCATTTTTTTTTTTTAGAAAGGTTATGATTCTCGCATGACGAGCAATTTTGGATCCACTCAAGCAGCCGTCTGGAACGGTTGCAAACACTTTGTCCCTGGGCCTATATTTACCTGTTCAGGCAGCAACTAGATATAAAGTCTGCAATTAATGATGTTATGTAGTTCAACTTTTCAAGAATTTCAGTAGCACACAAGAGGGAATGGATAATGGATCTAGAGGCAGTCAAGGTTCTGCGGAGGAATGATTTACTGTGATAAGTTGCCGTCTAAAGGGTAGGTTATTCTGACATTTGTCAAAGTCTTACCTTTGGAAATAATAATTTATGTGTATAATTATGAGGGGAAAAAATCTGACAATTGCTACCTACCCAGACAATTTTTCAAGGCATGAATCACTGGACATGACTGAAGCTGGCCTATGGTACTAATGATGTTAACGTCAACATGTTAATACATGAACATTTCCCTGTTATATTTTGACCCTCATCACTCAGCGATTTGAACATAACTTTTGTACTCCTGGTGACAGCAGAAAATCACTGTTTCGCCATTTCTGCCTTCCAACAATTCTGGATTCCTTGCCACCCTTGCAATGCCAGGTATTTCCTTCCTCTTTCAGTGACAGGTGAAGCTTATCTTCAAAAAGATCTTCAACATTTTTAGATCGTTATCTTCAGATTGGACAATCTGCTCCTTGGAAATGCTATCTCCCACCTCTCTGTCACTCAGGTCAGTTTTGAGGAAAGCCCTGACATGTAGAATTCTTTATTGGCCAAGTATGATTGACACACAAGGAATTTGTCTTTGGTGCATATGCTCTCAGTGTACATAAAAAGACAAGATACTTTTGTCAAGAATCATAAGGTACAACACTTAAAGGTAGTCATAGAGTACAAATAAGCAATCAAATCATACTAGGAAACAATCAATATAAATCGTAAGGGTACAAGCAACAATTATGCAAGGGATCTGTAAATATTTTCACAACCCTCTTTTTAACTTGTACAGTATGCAGATCCACAATAGAAGGCAGGTTGGTAGCAATTGTTTTTTCTGCAGTTCTAATTATCCTCTGAAGTCTGTGTCTGTCTTGTTGGGTTGCAGAAAGATGTAGCTTTAATGACTGACTTATAGCAGGATTTACTTGGATATTGTGACCCATTATGATTGTTGGAAGTGTACTATGATGAACTGAAGACTTTGGAGCATTTTCTTGTGTTTCCCAAGAATTTTAGGAGCTCCGAGAGTGGGATTATTTAAAGTAGAAATGAGAATCCCAGTGACTGACAAGCTTTTTCAGAGCTGGATATTTGAATAGATAGACTGAGAAATAATTGGCTGAAAGGTCTCCTTGCAAGGTTAAGATCCATATGGCATGTATGTAAGATCCAGAGATCACGGGGATGATGTGAATGAAATACGGATTGTTTTTAAGGCACACACCTTTCCTGATTTCTTCCAAAGAGATTTAAGTCAATTTAAGGAATTTAGTTCTTTAGCAAGAATTCATACTGTGTCTCATTGATTGTACCAAGGCTTGGCTTTACCTTACAGACCTTAACAAGGCTGAAACTTGGCTAAAATATTTGACGCACTCAAAACAGCAAATCTTGATAAGAATCTATATTGCAAATTGGGGGGGGGGCATAAGTTGATTTCCCTCTATTGGTATGAGAATTCAACACTACCTTGATGGCTAAATTGACTGCTCTGATTCAAGAAAAAAAACACAAACACCTTTACTTCGACTTGGAAACCACTTCTGGACTTTGTGCTTGAGTTGGAAAAAGATGAAACTTTGACCTTGTGTTTTACTGATTAGATAGATTTGTTGTTACAGAAATTGCTAGTTTCTATTATTAGGAAAAAGTAAAAAGTGGAGCGTATTTATTTTTATTTATTTTATTTTATTTGCATTTATATCCCGCCCTTCTCCGAAGACTCAGGGCGGCTTACACTATGTTAAGCAATAGTCTTCATCCATTTGTATATTATATACAAAGTCAACTTATTGCCCCCAACAATCTGGGTCCTCATTTTACCTACCTTATAAAGGATGGAAGGCTGAGTCAACCTTGGGCCTGGTGGGACTTGAACTTGCAGTAATTGCAAGCAGCTGTGTTAATAACAGACTGTCTTAGCAGTCTGAGCCACCAGAGGCGTAGATCTTAATGCCTTATTCAACTGTACCAAAGGAATCAGAAGTCAATGCCTTTTTTTTCTTTTTCCCTTCCTTTCACCCGCTATTCACTTCCCTTTTTCCTTCCCCAATTTCCCTAATATTTGCTTTTGTATTCTCATTGTATGTTACATTATAAACTAATAAAACTATATACATAAGAGAATTCAACACTACCTTACAGGTAGTCCTCAGCTTATGACCATAATTGAGCCCAAAATTGATATTGCTAAGTGAGAAATATGTTAAGGGAGTTTTGCCACATTTTACAATTTTTCTTGCCACATTTGTTAAGTGAACCACTGCAATCACGTGTTAAATTAGTAACTCGGTTGTTAACCGAATGGGTGTTCCCCATTGACTTTGCCTGTCAGAAGGTCACAAAAGGTGATCACATGACCCCGGGACACCGCAACCATCATAAATATGAAACAGTTGCCAAGCGTCTGAATGTAAATCACGTGACCATGGGGGATGCTGTAACTGCCATAAGTGTGAAAAATGGTCATTAATCGCTTTTTTCAGTATCGTCGTAACTTCGAAGGGTCAATAATCGAACTGTTGTAAGTTGAAAACTACCTGTATTTCTTTGTTTGAATCTGTAGTGTTTTTTCTGCCTGCTTTCATTCCCCTCCCATGGACTCTTTGCTTTAGTGCTTCAATGATATGGCTTAATATAGAACCATGCCTTACATACTGTATCCTGGCTTTAGAAAAAAGCCATGGCTGAAGTTAAACAGTGTGTATCTCAAAATGATAGAACTAAGACATCATTTCACCACTATAACACCTTTAACAGGGTTTCTTATATTATCCCCAAGTAAAGTTAAAATGCTATCTCAGTCCCATACAAGAGGGCACTTATTTTGGTAGGAGTAGATGCCCTAAAAGAATGGAGGGGAGATTTCACAGCACCCCTTCTTAACACCCCCTCTGCATATGTTCAGAGACTGAGTCCATCACATGTCATTTGGGTATGGTCCTTGCATCACATATGGCACACCTTGAGTTAATCTCCGCAATTTTCAGCTAATGCTTGGCCTTAATCAGAAAGTGTAATTTTCCTATTATTTATTATTATTTATTTATTTATTTATTTACATTTATATCCCGCCCTTCTCCGAAGACTCAGGGCAGCTTACATTGTGTAAGGCAATAGTCTCATCCTATTTGTATATTTATATACAAAGTCAACTTATTGCCCCCAATAATCTGGGTCCTCATTTTACCTACTTTATAAAGGATGGAAGTCTGAGTCAACCTTGGGCCTTGGTGGGACTCGAGCCTGCAGTAATTGCAGGCAGCTGTGTTTAATAACAGGCTATCTTACAGCCTGAGCCACACCGCGACCCTTAAGCCAGTCTAGAGAACGACTGGTGCTGGAGAAGACTCCTATGAGTCCCTTGGACTGCAAGGCGATCAAACCGGTCAGTCCTAGAAGAGATCAACCCTGACTGCTCTTTAGAAGGCCAGATCCTGAAGATGAAACTCAAATACTTTGGACACCTAATGAGAAGGAAGGACTCACTGGAGAAGAGCCTAATGCTGGGAAAGATTGAGGGCAAAAGAAGAAGGGGACAGCAGAGAACGAGGTGGCTGGATGGAGTCACTGAAGCAGTAGACGTGAGCTTAAATGGACTCCAGAGGATGGTAGAGGACAGGAAGGCCTGGAGGAACGTTGTCTATGGGGTCACAATGGGTTGGGCACGACTTCGCAACTAACAACAACAACAACTATAGTTAGAAAATGTTGGTTGGTTATTTGGGTCCACAATTCCCACACTAACTTATGAAACTCTATAGACCTCTAGTTACGCAGTTGTTATTATTAATGTTACTATCATTATTATACTTTCTTCCTTCTTTACTTTTTACATTCACTTTCCAACCTACTGTTGTTGTTTTATGTGTTGCATCTAATTTCTTATTCTTTTGGTCTATGACTGTAAATATAATAAATAAAGCTTTGAAGCTGAGTTCTTGACATAACTAATATTTCTGCTCTGAGAACTTTTGATTCTTGGTTTAACTCTTATAAGTTAACAGTTAAACTCGCCAGATTTTGGAGGGTGGGAGGGGAAGAGAGTTCCTAAAATGGCATATATGAACCCTCTCAAATTTCCTTCATCTCACTTACTATTTTTGGGGTGATGACCCATGGAGTGAAATTAGCTTTGAGAACTGATTAAGCAAATCACATTAGCAGGAAGCAGGAAATACACAACAGATACTTTTGGGGAAGATGATGTCATTTTGCTGGCTGAGAACTAGAGTAACTTGTGCCAAATTTTAGGTAGGAGTATGGACCTGAAAATTAATATAAGGTAATTTGGTTTTGGCACTGAAAATGAAACAGACAATTCTGAATTATAATTAAATTGGGGGGGGGGAACCCCAGATAGATTCATTTATGTGCCTTAGCAGTATGTTTAGTTGTATACAGTATAGGTAGCTGTATTTCCTTTTCTTATCTCTCGCTTTTTTACTTGATTGGTTGGTTTTATGTTCTACACTTTCGCTTTACAAAAAAACCAGCCTTCCTTAAAATGATGGTATTTATATAAGCGATTTAGCCATTGATGTATTATATAATAATTATTAGCTATTACCTATTGATATGTGCTCACCCACACCAATTTCTTTTTTAAAATTCTCCTATAAAGGGGCCAGTAAAGGCTTTGCCTTTTCCTGTAACTTTTTTCCTCTGATTAATTCTTTCTCATATAACTACAAGGCCTGTTTCAGTGCACCTTGCTCAGGTTAGAGTCCCTTAGAGCAGGGGTCTCCAACCTTGGTCCCTTTAAGACTCGTGGACTTCAACTCCCAGAGTCCCTCAGCCAGCAAAGCTGGCTGAGAAACTCTGGGAGTTGAAGTCCACAAGTTTTAAAGGGACCAAGGTTGGAGACCCCTGCCTTAGAGTGCTCCCATAAAGGTACAGAGCTCTTCTTTCACCTTCAGTGTTAAGTTTGGGCAATGAAGAGGCAGGAGATGATACAAGTGACAACAGCTCTTTAGTTTATTGTGATCCCCAGCAAAAACCAACAGGCAAAACCCCTCTTTAAATAGTAATTTGGCTGAGGCACCAGCCAATCAGCAACGTGCTTTTTTCCCACCTAAATTTCCCTCCTGAAATTCAAATACATTACACTCCTCCCCTCCCAGAACACATTTTACCATATTTACATAATTTTTGCATAACATTTGCATGTTATCTCTCCACGTAGTCACGCAGGTAGACAGGGTGTCTCCTAACTCTTTCTGACCTGCGCAATTCATTCCCTGGGAGTGAGTCGAGCTGGTTGGAGGGACTGTTTGTTCCTCCCAGCTCCTCCTCTGGGTCCTCCGGCCTTGGATTATTTGCAGAGTCGTCTCTGCTGTCCTCTGGAGGAACCGGTTGGCGTCGCTGGACTTCTTCAGCCTCAGCTAAGTCCTCTGACCGCCTCGGGGTTGAGCTAGCTGTTGGTTCAAATATTTGGTAGTCAGGGTCTGGCTGTTTGGTTTCTGGTTTGATTTGTATTCTTTTTTGTAATTGATCTATGTGGCGTCTCCACACTCGGCCATCCCCCATGTCCACTAAGTATGACTTTGGGCCCGTCACTCCTATAATTGTTCCCCTAAGCCATGCTGGGCCCTCACTATAGTTATGTGCCCATACCGGGTCATCTGTTGTCATTGTTCTGGTTTTTCCTTTCGTGCTTTGGTACCCATCAGGGGAGTATGTTGGGTTTAACCAATCTAGGGGGCACCGGAGTCTTCTACCCATTAATAACTCCGATGGGCTGCGGCCAGTGGTCACACAGGGCGTTCTATGTTGGACTGCCAGGAAGGTATCAATTTTGGATTGCCAATCTCCTGGGCTAATTCTAGATAGCACTTCCTTGGCACTGTGTACGAAACGTTCTGCGTCGCCAGGTGGAAAGGAGCCGAGAGGACATGCCGGATGCCCTCTCCTGCCAAGTACCCCTCAAACTGGGTGGCCGTGAATTGCGGGCCATTATCGGACACTAGAGTGTCAGGTAACCCGTGTGTCACAAATAGATGCCTCAAGACTGTGATTACAGCTTCCGCTGTTGTGGTTTTCATTAGTAAAATTTCTAACCACTTCGAGTAGGCATCTACCACAATTAAGAAGGTCTGCCCATGGAACGGCCTGGCAAAATCTATGTGGATCCTGGACCACAGACCCTGGGGTTTCTCCCATTCCCTGATGGGGGCTGTTGGGGGTAGTGGCCTTGATTCCTGATAAGCTTGGCATTTCCCTACCCGGTCGCTAATATCTTTATCCATTTGTGGCCACCACACATAACTTCTCACTAGGATTTTCATCCTCACAATCCCTGGGTGGCCCACATGCAATAGCGCCAACACATGCCCTCTTAATTTCTCCGGAATAACCATTCTATCCCCCCATAATAGACAACCCCCTTGTATCGACAGTTCTGAACGCTTCTTTGTAAACTCTTTGAATCAATCCCCCGGTGTAGCGGGCCATCCCCTCTGCACCCAACCGATCACAGTGGTGTGATTCTACTTCGCGCCTTTTTTGAACTGGCCAATCCCTGGCCACTTCGCGGAACCGGCGCCCTGTTGATTGGCCAGTTAGAATTTTTGGCGGGAAGGTTGGGAGGCTCGGCAGGCCTGAGCTATATGTCCTTTCTTTTCACACCGCTGACAAATTGCGTCCTTGAACCTGCAATTCTGTCGTTGGTGTTGGCCTCCGCAACTTACGCACTCGTCACGGTCGCCTCTTTCCGGCCTCCCAGTGTGGAAAACCTCTTCCTCTTCTTCCTCTTCCCATTCTGCCTGGATCTCTTCACTGTGGACTGGCATTGCTTTCGCTGAGGGATTTTGTGCGTTCGGCTTCTGTAAGGTTTCCGCCGCTTTGGTGGACATCTCGTGTGCCCTGGCCTCATCCAGGGCTATCGCCAGGGTTAGGTTGCTTTTCGACAGCAGCCACCTCTGTAATCGGATGTCCTTGACCCGACAAATGAGTTGTTCTAATAAAGTGTCCTCCAAGTCCCTATACTCACAGTGGGTTGCGGCTTTCCTTAATGCGGCCATGTACATGCTTATCGATTCGCCCTCTCGCTGAACTCTTTGCCTTAACTCGAACCGTTGCACGAACTTCGACGGCACCGGCACGTAGTGTGCTCGTAGCGTCGTCTGTAGCACTGGCCATGGCACCGACTGGACAGGCGTTGGTTCCGACAGCGATTCAGCGGTATCGAAAACTTCTGGCCCACAGTGGCTCAGGAAGTAAGCGCGCTTCCGATTATCCGATACTCCTTGCAGTTCGTTGGCTTCGAGGAAACACTCGAAATGAGCCATGTACGACCCCCATTTCTCCTTGGCTGGGTCGAATGGCGCTGGCGGTGTATAGCTAGACATCGCTATATATCCGCTCTGGATGACTGGCTGGGTTTGAAACTAAGTTGCTCCTTCAGCTCTTTTCCTAGTCTCACTGCCTTCAATATCCCATCCTTGTCGCCAAATGTTAAGTTTGGGCAATGAAGAGGCAGGAGACGATACAAGTGACAACAGCTCTTTAGTTTATTGTGATCCCAGCAAAGACCAACAGGCAAAACCCCTCTTTAAATAGTGATTTGGCTGAGGCACCAGCCAATCAGCAACGTGCTTTTTTCCCGCCTAAATTTCCCTCCTGAAATTCAAATACATTACATTCAGTATAACGAAGGCACCATAAATATTTCCATACCAGTTTGTTAACCAAATCCACAGAATTGATCAGTGCATGTATTGGCCCCTGGTATTCCTGAAAGATTCTCGCTTATTACTACAGAATAGTAATTCCGTTAATAGTAAGAGTTACAGAATGTACCCTTTGGCCGGTGGTGAAATCCAGCTGGATCTATCCGGCTCACGCGAACTGGTAGGGCCAGTGGCAGGAGGCTCCGCCCACCCACCGGGATGTCATTATGCTCTGCACATGTGGAGAAGAGGCGCGCACGCTCACATTTCCGAACCAGTAGCAAAGGTAAGTGCATTTCACCACTGCCTTTGACTGACTCTGATGCCTGCCCCACTGAATTTTGGCCAATCTAATTCTTGATAGTCTTCTTGTGCTACGAGCAGTGGTGGGATTCAGCCAGTTCACACCACTTCGGGAGAACCGGTTGTTAACTTTCTGAGCAGTTTGGTGAACTGGTTGTTAGAAGAAATCATTAAGGCAGAGAACCGGTTGTTAAATTATTTTAATCCCACCACTGGCTACGAAGCCAGTTCTGTGTTCATATTGTATAGAATTTCTGAGTCAGACCTCTGCTAGGATGGCTACGTGCACTTGGGAAGTTGAAGCTGTATGAACTCTGAAATCTATTCCTGGAACTACTTCTATCTGTGACTCTAAGGCCGATTCTTCTAAGCATTCTTTGGGAAAACACTGAGGCATAGTTCTCAGAAGTGAGTCAGGAGCAGGAAACCAGCACTTCAGAGCTGAACCAGAGTTGAGGAACCAAAGTGGGGAGTCTCAAAGGTTTAACAACAAATTATGAAGCACACAAGCACGTCTTTCATTCCCCCCCCCCCAATGTATAGTGTTTGCTTCTCTCCTTTTTTTTAAAAAAAAATCATGGGACAATATTATATTCAGCAGTTCCCTAGTCTCCGTGAGTGGCATTTACTGAAGTGGAGTCAGGGCTGACAAACGTTGGATGAGATGTGACACTCCCCCTACATACATGCGTAGGCATGAATATGATCAGCACATTTTTCCCCCTCTAACAATAATGTGTTTTCTGATGGAATAGTTTTATAAATGCTGGGTGCATTGCTTTGGAGGCAGGGTCATAAATCTTTTATTTCTGCATGCATTTATTCAGCCTACCATTTAGGGATGTCAGTCAAGTTCTTCTTTTTAATGGATATTTTTAAAAACAAAAATAGAATACTTCGCAGGGTAGGGGGTGGAGGTGGTTCTGAGTCTAAAGCTACCGTTTGCTCAGACTTTCAAGCAAAATCATATCCCAGGTGAGACTTTGGGTGTAATGATTCTTGTCTGATTCCAAAACTCATAATTCACTTATTAACCTCCAACACGTAATGCAATTAAAGTACATAAAAGCCTGTCTTGTTACTAAACAAAATAACAGTGGCCCCCTTTTTCTTAAACCACAGGTTCTTAAATTATGACTCAAAGACCACCAGAGTTCTTCAAATTATTTTCAGAATTAGGAGGCAAATGCTAAATGGGCTGTAGTGTGTGTGTGTGTGTGTGTGTGTGTGTGTGTGTGTGTGTGTGTGTGTGTGTGAATGTGTTTGTGCATTCTACCACCTGTTCGTTCCACTGCTCCCCAAATTTATTTATTTTATTTATTTATTTATTTTGTCACAACAATATATGTAGGTATCATACAAAAAGATTATATAGTATATAAACACATATATGAGTAAATATAAGGAGGTATAAGCATATATATAGGAAGAAGAAAAGAAAAAACAATAGGACAGGAACGGTAAGCACGTTTGTGCGCTTATGCACGCCCCTTATGGTCCTCTTAGGAATGGGGTGAGGTCAATAGTAGAAAGTTTTTGGTTAAAGCTTTTAGGATTATGGGAAGAGACCACAGAGTCAGGTAAAGTGTTCCAAGCACTGATGATTCTGTTACAGAAGTCATATTTTCTGCAATCTAGATTAAAGCGGTTAACATTAAGTTAAAATCTGTTGGTTGCCCTTGTATTATTGCAATTAAAGCTGAAGTAGTCTTTAACAGGAAGGACATTACAATAGATGATTCTGTGAGTTAAACTTAGGTCTTGTCGAAGGCGACGGAGTTCCAAGTTTTCTAAGCCTAGGATTTCAAGTCTGGTGGGATAAGGTATTTTATTGTTTTCAGAGGAATGGAGAACTCTTCTTGTAAAAATCAGTTTGAAACATTATGAAAATTGTATGAGAAGGCAATTTGCCTCTTCAACAGTAGAGATAAGTGTTGACATTTCAAAGGAAGCATTTTATCTCATGAAAGGCATGGGGAGGGTTGTGCCCTCCAATTGTGTCTAGGACAGGGCCTTCTCAGTAGTAGCTCCTCCTGAAAAGCTCTCTCCAGTATGGTGCAACTGGCATTAACTTTATTGCTTTACTGGTGCCAGGTGATATTAATGCTTCCAAGCATGATTATACACAGGAGCTGGGGGGTTTTTTTTGTTACTACTTTGTTATTTATATTGTGCATTTTCATATTGCATTTGATCATGAATTGTCATTTTTTATTTTTAGATTTTGGGCGATTATAAATCTCCTTGAGTTTCCCCCCCCTTATTTAAACATGGTTTTCATTGAAGCTTTTAAAAAAGACAAAAACTAAGCCAAATGAAGAAAAAAGAATGAAGAAAAAAGAAAAAAAGTCGTAGAGAAGACAAAATGCAACAAAAGAAAAAAAAATAGTTTCAGAAAAATAGGAAAGAAAAATGATATTAAAAAGTGGCTTCTGGCATTCTTTACAGAAATGTACCAACTATACATTTTTTTTTATTTTAAATCAGGTTTATATGGTTGGTGCACTTTTTCCAAAGAGCAGAAAATTGCTACCCTCAGAAGAGGTGAAGAAAAAAAAATTCTTTCTGAAGACTGTTTTTCGGTTCCTAAACTGTGACATCTGACAATACATTTGCCATGTAGTAAATTTAATTCTCTTTCTATGCACATCATAGACCTATTCATATTGTTTACACTTACGTGAAGCACATTTAAAACCACATTTTATTCTCAGTGATTCAGGTTTGAAGAGGGGGGGAAAGCTGCTACTGTATTTTGGCATGAAATTAGATGCGCTGGGTTCTTACACAATAATTTGGCATTTTTTAAATGCAAAATACTTGTACAAGTGTAGAAAGCATTTTTTTTATTTGCATTTATATCCCGCCCTTCTCCGAAGACTCAGGGCGGCTTACACTATGTCAAGCAATAGTCTTCATCCATTTGTATATTATATACAAAGTCAACTTTTATTGCCCCCAACAATCTGGGTCCTCATTTTACCTACCTTATAAAGGATAGAAGGCTGAGTCAACCTTGGGCCTGGTGGGACTTGAACCTGCAGTAATTGCAAGCAGCTGCTGTTAATAACAGACTGTCTTACCAGTCTGAGCCACAGAGGCCTTTCTTTCTCTCATATCTCTATTCGGTTGTCTTTTTTTCTATATTTGACTCTTCATGACCCATTTGCTTGAAATGAAATTAAAAGGACGCTTTTGTCATTAACAGTCACTTTATTCAACTTTGTTATGCTAATGTCCATAATGAAACAAAAAATCTCATGTAACAATAGCATCCATCCACACAAATGCAAATGTATATCTTCAGACTGACATTATCTACATATTTATTTAGGAATAAGCACCTCTGAGCTAGATGAATAATAAATAATAGTAAATAAAAAAATAATAAGCATGTATAGGATTACAGCTTTGGAATTAGACACACACAGTATTATTTAGCTACTGCTAGTCCACTGAATAGTGTGTAAAATCAGGCTCTATGGGCTATGTGGGAGGTGGGGGATTCTTCTATCTACGGTGACTAGAACCTTAAATAAAATAATAATAATAATAATAATAATAATAATAATAATAATAATAATAATAATAATAATAATAATAATAATAATAATAATAATAATAATAATATAGATTGCAAAAGGCAGCTTTACTCGGAACAGCTTACATCCTGCCTGATACATCTTCACACAACATCTGCTATCCCAGGTCCTTGGGAAGCACTCAATAAGTGAATAAAAATGCCAAATCCAGTGTAAACATCTGGCTATGCAACCAAACATAACAATAGTATCAAGATCTGAAAATCAAACCTGAAAAATAGTGGCATAAAGCCAGCTCTGGTGTTTCCAATGGTTATCCACTGGGTTTCATACCAAAAAAAACCAAACCAACCTTCAATGGTACCTAGAAAATCTGCATGTTGACAAGATTTCCAAAAATCCTGTTGAAGACAGGATAAAGAAAAATGCCTTAAAGGAGATTTACAGTTGGCCTGTGAAGTTGTGACATTGTGCCACAGTGGTACAGTGGTTAGAGTGCAGTACTGGAGGCTACTTCTGCTGACTGCCTGTAATTTGGCAGATCGAATCTCACCAGGTTCAAGGCTGACTCATCCTTCCATCCTTCCGAGGTGGGTAAAATGAGGACCCAGATTGTTGGGGGCAATAGGCTGACTCTGTAAACCGCTTAGAGAAGGCTGGAAAGCACTGTGAAGTGGTATATAAGTCTAATTGCTATTTCTATTGCAGTGTCCCCACAGTCAGATGACCACACTGTTGGGGTGCTTGGCAACTGGTTCACAATTACAACATCACAGCATCCCATTGTCCCATAATTGCCATTTACAATCTTCACTGCTGGGGAAGCCAACGGGAGGTTGCAAATGATGATGACATGATATTGCATTTAACAGCTGCGTGGGATTTGCTTAATAACCACAACCAGACCTGATCTACATTACCGTTGTTAACCTACTAGTATCTATAGTAAGACAGGATTTTGTTGTTGTAAGTATATTTTGATGTTTTATTTATGTGATTTATATGGCCGCCTACCTCATCCATCTCACACCTGACTAGGTGGCTCAGTGGCTAAGACACTGAGATTGTCAATCAGAAAGTTTGACAGTTTGGTGGTTCAAATCCCTAGTACAGGTCCCCTGCATGAGCAGGGGTTGGACTAGATAACCTCCAAGTGTTGTGCCTCGTCCGCTTTCCCCGCAGCCGGGCCCGTCTTATCTGCTTCCGAACGCTGAGGAATGTCCTAGCATGCCTCCCGGCCCCAGCCCTGGCTCCATGCCCAGACAGGCCGAAGAAGAAGAAGTGCCTCCCGGCCCCAGCCCTGGCTCCATGCCCAGGCAAACGGAGCAACTAGACCCCTCCCCCACAGCATGTGAACCTGAGGAAGGTCAATTACCAACAGCTGCAGACTGGAGTGACCCTCGCTTCAGGAGAATTGATAGGCGGCGTCAACAGAAGGAAGGGAGGGGCAGGCCTGGATAAGTGCTGAGTCATAGAGCTACACCCCATGGCCTATATAAAGGATCTGCTTTCTGGCATTCTCTGAGTCAGGCAAAGTCTACCTTATCTTGCTGAAGTCACTTTCTGGTCTCCTGCCTGCCTTGAGAACTTTGCTAGGACTTTGGCAGAGCTGCAGAGGCACGCCTGATTTGGATTTCCCTGACCCGGCCGTCAGTGGAGGAGTGGGACACAACACCAAGATCCTTCCAACTATGTTACTGTTACTGAACCATTAACCATCACATTAAAGGTAAAGGTAAAGGTTCCCCTTGCACATACATGCTAGTCGTTGCTGACTCTAGGGGGCGGTGCTCATCTCCATTTCAAAGCTGAAGAGCCAGCGCTGTCCGAAGACGTCTCCATAGTCATGTGGCCAGCATGACTCAACACCAAAGGCGCACAGAACGCTGTTACCTTCCCACCAAAGGTCCCTATTTTTTCTACTTGCGTTTTTACGTGCTTTTGAAACTGCTAGGTTGGCAGAAGCTGGGACAAGTAACAGGAGCTCACCCCGTTACACGCCAGCACTAGGGATTCGAACCGCTGAGCTGCCGACCTTTTGATCGACAAGCTCAACGTCCTAGCCCCTGAGCCATCGCGTCTTGTAACCATCACATTGCCTGCACTGTGGAGCTATGTCATTCCAGAAATCTGGATGGCTTTGTACTTGTTATGCTTTTGTAAAGCACAGAAGATCCTGGCCATTCCCCCATTTGTTTGGACCAAAGGAGGTAAGGTTTGCTGTTACCGGTGTGCTGTTTTTATGTTTATTGTTTTGACCTCTGGCAACCATCACATTGCCAGAGGTCAAAACAATAAACATAAAAACAGATCATGGTAACAGCAAACCTTACCGCCTTTGGTCCAAACAAATGGGGGAATGGCCAGGATCTTCTGTGCTTTACAAAAGCATAACAAGTTCAAAGCCATCCAGATTTCTGGAATGACACAGCTCCACAGTGCAGGCACTGACCCAGAGAGATCACAACAGATCTCTGGATGTAGGTCAGATGTAGGTCCAACAAGATGACACTCTGATTGAAGGAATTTGACTCCTCTTTGTTACATCTGGTGGGCTGAACAGAAACAATGGGAGACAGGCAGCCACACAAATAGCCTGGCATACCTGACTGCACTTTTAGACCTTGGCAACTGGTCATATTTACAGCTATTTGCAATCTCCCATAGTTGGGACCACGTTTTACAATGGCTTTGTAGAAAACTGGCATTTACTTCTTGTCTTTGACAAAACCAGTCCACAGTAAGTCAAGGATTCATTTAAATACCGTAGCATTCATTTCACAGTCATGGTGTTCACTTAATGTCTATGGAGATTCTCAATCATCCAGGTCATGGTTGTCCCTCAAAGTTGCTTTTTCAAGAGGCAACTGGACTTTCTGGTTTTCTTTGAAGATGTTTCCCTTCTCATCCAAGAAGCTTCTTCAGTTCTGACTGGATATAAATCCTTCCATTCCCCATCATCCAGTCAGAACTGAAGAAGCTTCTTGGATGAGAAGCGAAACACCTTCAATAAACAAAAAAACCAGAAAGTCCAGTTGCCTCTTGAAAAAGCACATTTTTGACATGGCGTTCACTTAATAACCACTGCAAAAAAAGTCATAAAATTAGTTGACCATGTGACTAATCATCCCAATTTTTGACCATGATGGACAGGGTCCATTGTAACTCAAGGACTCTAGTAACTCAAGGACTACTCGCATTTCATGTAGGACTTGATAGGAGAGAATCAACACTTGGAAGCCTCCAAGCTTGTGGAGCAGCAGTATTGTGTGGCTATGAGAAGAAAAACCAAAAACTATCTGGGCTGCTGCGTTCTGGATCAACTGCAACTTTCAAATGTTTTCAAAGGCAGCCCCATGTACCTGACAATAAGTCCATCAGAGGGTGACCGATGCATGAGGCACTTGAGCTGGCCTGTCACTCCAGGAATGGTCACAGTTGGTGCACAAGGCAGGCCTGTGCAAATGTACCCGTAAGCATAGGAGCTCTTTAGTGCAAGAGCCATGAGTCCATGAGGACCACAAACTGTGCAGCAATTTTGACCAGGCAGAGTGAAAGATGGAATGTCTCCAGAGCCAGAGTGCTTTAAAACAGGGGCCTCCAACCTTGGTCCCTTTAAGACTTGTGGACTTCAACTCCCAGAGTTCCTCAGCCAGCTTTGCTGGCTGAGGGACTCTTGGAGTTGAAGTCCACAAGTCTTAAAGGGACCAAGATTGGAGACCCTGCTTTAAAACCCACAGCCACTTATTAGGTTTGAGTCAGATTCTTCGCTCCTATGCAGACCCACACGGGTTCCAGGCACCTCAGCAGCAACACCTGGTCAGCTCAGGAAAGAAATAAAACATCAGAATACTGATGAAACCACATGATGATTCCATGTCGACAAATGACCTCTCTCAAAAGATTCATGTAGATGTTAAATAGGAGCAAGGAGCGCATTAAAAAGCCCTGAGCCAACTCATAAAGCAGGGGACTTGGACTTAATGCCTGGATACCAATTGGAACCAGCCTCTGAGAAAGGAGGAGAACCATGGAAGTACTACTCTTGGAACACTATATGCATAAATCTCTCTCTCTCTCTTTCTCTCTGTATACATACAGACCAGAGGTGAGTTTCAGCAGGTCCTGACCAGTTCTGGAGAACCGGTAATGGAAATTTTGAGTAGTTCAGAGAACCGGCAAATACCACCTCTGACTGGCCCCACCCCCATCTATTCTCTGCCTCCCAAGTCCCAGCTGATTGGGAAGAAATGGGGATTTTGCAGTAACCTTCCGCTGGGAGTGGGGAGGTGTAATGTATTTGAATTTCAGGAGGGAAATTCGGGCGGGAAATTGCACGTTGCTGATTGGCTGATCCCTCAGCCAAAATACTATTTAAAGAGGGGTTTTGCCTGTTGGTTGTTGCTGGGATCACAATAAACCAAAGAGCTGTTGTCACTTGTATCGTCTCCTGCCTCTTCATTGCCCGAACTTAACAGGAGGGAATGGAGATTTTACAGTATCCTTCCCCTGCCACGCCCACCAAGCCCCACCCACAGAACCGGTAATAAAAAAAATTGAAACCCACCACTGATACACACATAAATGTATGTAAGAAGACCTTAGAAAGGAAAGCAATTGGAAGTGAAAAGAATAGGAAAAGCATGTAAACACGGGGATTGTCCAGTGGGAGGACTTGATAGCTTACAGTCTAGACTCCATACTTTACAAACTATTGCTAAAGTCTGGGGAGGATTTTTTTTTTAAAAAAAAGAAAACCTGACTAGAGTCAAGCTGACATAAGCACAGGGCAGGAAAAGCTTCAGTTGTAAATAATGATGTGCCCTATCTCTTATTGCTTGCTGGATTTCATATTTGCTTAAGGCTCCTATTCTCCCAATCAATGCTGCTTGGGCTTCACATAAGCTCTTCTAGGACTTGCAATGAAGAACGATACAGATAAAATATAAAGCAGGGAATTAGTTGCTAAATTAACAAGTGTGTGCTTTTTAAAAAAAAAATGGAATTATAAATTGCTCTTTTAGTTTGAGACCTTCAGGAAACGCTGTAAAATTTTTCCCCCTTCTTTCCTATTTTGTTTTTCTTCATGCAAAACTGCCTAGAAATATTATTGAAAATATAGAAAAATAAATGAAGAAGATTATTGTGACTTCAAAATAAAACCCACTGTAATTTAAAAGAAAAGTCAACTAACTGGGCAATCTCTCATTCCGTTTCAACAGTAGGCAACCTCGTTTATAACTATTTCTGGCATTTTAATCAATTATTTGATTAAAATAGAGAAGGGAAAAGTTTGTTGTGCATCAACAATAAGTCAATCTGATCCAGGGTGCCAGCTGAATCATTTGCAAGGAAAAGTTTGCTAGACAAAGTTTTTTTTCCCGACTATGTCTCTGAGGGAAATTCAAGACAGCCTGGCCAAACACTCTTGGCTTCGTAACAGCACACCAGCCTGAAAAACACAACCTGTCATCTGATGATTCTTCCATTATGTCCCTTCAGATTACAGTCCCTTTACAGTGATACCTGGATGGGCATTACAGGAAACTTAAGGACAACACAAAGGATTTTCATGCACAACATCTGATAACACTCATATCCATTCAGAGGTGGTATTCAGTCAGTTTGGACCTGGTCGCCCGAACTGGTAGCGGAAATTGCAGGTGGGCTGCCCACCCGCCCCAACTCTATGTTGTCCTATTCAGGCATATTTTTGAGGCTGGGCACATGCACAGAAGGCAGGTGCGCACATGAACCGATTGCGTATGCACACAAAGTGAGCATGTGTGAGGCGAACCGGTAGCAACATAATGTGCAACCCACCGCTGCATCCATTAATATACGATGGGGATTAAAGAAGGGAAAGATTCTGTCATTTCAGATGACTGATCTTGCCCCTATTATCTACAGCAAGGGTGTGGAACTTCAGCCCTTTTATGACTTATTGGACTTCAACTCCCAGAACTTCTACGCCATCATGGCTGGCTCAGGAATTCTGGGAGTTGAAGTCCACAAGTCATAAAGGGGGTAAGGTTCCCCACCCCAATCTACAGTATATAGCCATCAAAACAGATAGGATTCCAAAACAGTTTCCATTTCTCATCCCTCTAATCTCCTAATAAAAATGTCAATGGGCCCATTTGCTGCGACTCTCAGTGAACCGTGCCAGCTTGTCGTCATCTTGACATGTAATTCCCGCAGCCGATTCCACACATTTCAACAGTCACTTAATAGAGCAAGCCACGAGCCCGGCCTTAGCGTGACCAGGACTGTCTGCCAGGAAGCTACCATGGCCCTTCAGCTACTTCTTCCAACTTGGGACACGATTCATTATGAATGCTTGCATTGCCGCTCTAATTAGGTCTGGGAGAGGTTGAACAACCAGGCTACAGTCTTGCTGAGGACCCATACAAAAATAAAGCCTTGTTCGAATGAGCAAGGTAAAGGGAGAAGGCCTAGCAGTCCCAACTGTCTGATCAGCAGTGAAAGAGTCCCCTAATCCACAGTGAGGTTATTTTGCTTCATAAACTGTGAGTATGTAACCTGCAGGAGGTCTCCCTGTAAAATGAATTATAGAAAGGGAGATGTGATAATTAACCGTGCATTAGCAAATATCGTGACATAGGGGGGCTTCTGTTTTCTCTATATTTTGACTAATAAAAACATGAATTTGTTCAACAAATGATCATTTAGGCCAGGGAATACCAGGCGTATTGGAAGAACACAGTAAGCAACAGAATATCACAGGCGGATTCAGAATTTCCTTGCATAAAAGGCCGTTTAATAGGCTGGCTCCATACTATGCTATTCACAGCACTAAGAAACCAGAATGTTGGGCAGACAAATGCAATACGTATTTAAAATAAGAGTGGGTTTGTATTCCTGTTTGCCTTTCAAATGCTTTCAACATGACAATGAAAGAAAAATATGAAAAAGTGTGCTTTAAAAAACGGGGGTGGGGGAGCGGAGGCAAGGGAATGGTAGAAATCTAGAATAAACACCTTGAAATATAAACAGAGCAATTTCCATCTTTTTCATCATGAGCTGGAGTTAACCAAAGTGGTTTCATAAGGCTCAACAATAAAACTAAAATGGACCAAGGTTAAGAGTAGAAGAGAGTAGGATCATATGTCTAATTTTCAGTCATCCAGGTCATGGTTACCCAAAGGTGTTTTTTCAAAAGGCAACTGGAGACATGAACTGAAGAAGTTTCTCGGATGAGAAGCGAAACGTCTTCAAGAAAAAAACAAGAAAGTCCAGTTGCCTTTTGAAAAAGCATCTTTGGTACAGCAGGATGGTGGCGCAGTGGTTAGAGTGTAGTACTGCAGGCTAGTTCTGTCGACTGCTGACTGCCTGCAATTTGGCAGTTCAAATCTCACCAGGCTCAAGGTTGACTCAGCCGCCCATCCTCCTGAGGTCGGTAAAATGAGGATCCAAAATTCTTGGGGGCAATATACTGTAAACAGCTTAGAGAGGACTGTAAAGCACTGTAAAGCAGTATATAAGTCTAAGTGCTATTGCTATGATCATGAATAGTTGATTCATATTAGAAACCTACAAGGGCTTAGCCTAATATACTTTTTGTCGGTCTGGTCTGCCTTTTATACAACACAATTTATACAAGACCTAAACTGGCAGAGTTACATTAACCAGGTGAGAGACAAATGCCACAGTGGCTATCATCTGCTTTGTGGTTTTCACAGGTGCCATATCTATATACTAAGACCTTTTAGGTGATGCATTGAAAAAAAAATGGCAATGAAGTATGCCAAGGAAGACAGGTTTTTGGAAAGAGAAGAGAGGATTGGCCTCCCCTAAAATAAAGAGAAATACATGCTTAGGGAGAAGAAAGTGAGGAAGAAGGTAGGAATTAGCTTTATTTTGGACTCTCCTCCACTTGAAAGCATCCTTTGTTTAAAAAACTATTGCATCTACGGTATATCTCATTTAAAGAAAAAGAACCATGAGAAGAGAGATTAGAGGGTCTGCATTTGCCCAATTTAACAGAGATCACCTACTCATGTTCTCTCCAACAAGATGTACAATATTATTCTTTAGCAATAGCAATAGTATTTAGACTTATATACTGCCCAATAGTGCTTTACAGCACTCTCTGGGCAGTGTGCAATGTAGAACCATTATTTGCATATTGCCCTCAACAATTTGGGTCCTCATTTTACTGCCCTTAGAAGGATGGAAGGCTGGGTCAATCTTGAGCCAGTCAGGATCAAACTCCAGGCTGTGGACAACTCATTGAACAATTGCCTTGCTTAACAACAGAAATCCTGGTCTCGATTGTGCTTGTAAACGGAGGACCGTCTGTAACTACTAAATAATACATCTATCCAAATAAAACTTTGACTATGTGACTGTGACCCAGTGGCAAAATCCTCTGCAGATTGCCACCGCTTTGCTGCCTGTGCATGCGCTGTGAATGCCAGTATCAGTCTTTAGTCTACAGGTTTTTTTAAAAAAAAAATTATTTGCATTTATATCCCGCCCTTCTCCGAAGACTCAGGGCGGCTTACACTATGTCAAGCAATAGTCTTCATCCATTTGTATATTATATACAAAGTCAACGTATTGCCCCCAACAATCTGGGTCCTCATTTTACCTACCTTCTAAAGGATGGAAGGCTGAGTCAACCTTGGGCCTGGTGGGACTTGAACCTGCAGTAATTGCAGGCAGCTGCTGTTAATAACAGACTGCATTAGCAGCCTGAGCCACAGAGGCCCAGTTGCAATCCACAATTAACAAAATATCCATTTGTCTGTAAGATGGAGCCACACCTTTTTTTTTTTCTGTATCAATTTGTTTCCCTTTTTCAGTCCCGTTTCAATAGTTTCATTGTAATCCCTCAAATCCAAATTTGTAAAGAATAGAGGAACTGGGTACATCTCACCATCCTAATGAACAAAACTTCACTTTTTTGTAATTTTTGATGTTATCACATTTTATTTAATTCCAGACATTTCTTTTATAACTTAGACACACATCGCTTCTTTTGTACTTCGCTCACAGATTCTGGTCAGGCTGCCTTGTAAATGTATTTTAATTTTGTATTACATTTTATCTACTGTCTTTTAAGATAGATTTATAAACACTCACATTACTCTCATGGATACATTGCTTGTACTGGTCTAAAACTGCAATAAACTGGCTGGCTGGTTGGCTAGCAAAACCGAAGCTCTTTTCTTAAAGGGTTGTATGTGATCTCTGATTTCTAGGTCATTCAACACATCCGTTAATAGAGTCTTTTTTCCCATCCCAATTATGTATACTATCCTACTGGATAAGAAGGAGATATTCTGCCCTGAAAGATTTTGTAGGAGCCTTATTTAGATAAAAGGTTCATATATCTATTATTTTAAATCTGTCTTTCCCTACCAGGAGGTCAGTGGCGTCATGGCTCAGTCTGAAAGGATTTGCAGTCAAATAAATACAGAAAGAACTAGCTTTGTAGAGGTTTCTCAGCTACACAGCACCGGGAATTAGTGTCTCTTGAGATGGTCTCAAAATATCCTATCAGGCACTAATATCTGCAGAAAGGGAAATTATTTTAGATGTGAGCTTCAAGGGAAATTCAGGCTGTCTCTCTGAATTTTCTTTTGGCTGTCAAATGATACCAGTCTCAAGTTAGTGTTGTTCCACAGTCCTAAAGAGAAAAATAAACCCTAAGAGGAAGTAAATATTTGTTCCATGTTTACTTTGATTTAGAACGACTTTTATAAAGAATGTGCGTATCTCTGGCTACAGATGATGTATAATTGTCACAGGTAATAAGTGAGTAAAAGAATAGGCAAGGAAGAGATGGCTGGAGATGACAGGATCAATAGCTGAATAGATTGCAAGGACACCATATTTATTTATAGATGTGGCCCTTATAGATAAGTGTCAGAGGGAATCTCAAGTGATGTTGTGACCCAGGCCCAAGTAGGTAGTAAAAAACTCAGTCTGTGGAAAAACAAACAAACTTTATTCGAACAACTGAGAATTACTTCATTCCCAGTGTCGTTTCACTCAAATTAAAACAAATGCCTCCCAACACAAATTCCATAGTTCTCTCGCAAACCTTGGTCCAATTAGGCAAACTGCCAAAGGCCTTTCTTGGCAAATGTTCACAAGTCACAAAAATAAAGGCAAGACGTAGACGAAGCAGAAGACGAAGCAGAAGACGCAGCTACAATGTTGTTTTCCAGTGCTGGTCTGTTTTAAGCCTTATGAGAGGAGCCAATCATCTCTTGGCCCTACTCCCAAGTTGTCCTTTTTGCTTGAGCTGCTCTTGCCTTCTGGCAGCTCTTCTCATGCGTGCGTTAGGAACAGGCTTCTCCCGTTCCTCTGCCTCACTACTATCAGTCTCTGGAGGCTCTGGAGTCCACACCTCACTTCCCGATGGCCCTGACCTCACCTCAGCCTCATCGCTGTCCGACTCCGTTGCCAGCTCTGTAGGCTGCTGACGGACCACAACAAGTAAGGGGTCAAATGATGAAAGCATTGCTGCCTCATTGTGATCCAAACCCCACCTTTTTTGTATATATCTTCATAACATGTGTATGAAAGAGGGGAGCTTATATTGTGATGGCATATTGCTGCTTTTGAGGAAATTTATTTATGTATTAAGCTTTATCTTCAATATATTGTCATGTGCAGCTAAGCCAGTCTGATGCAGTGGTTAAGATATAGGCCTAGAAACCAGTGGACTGTAAGTTCTAGTCCCGTCTTAGGCATGAAACCCAGCTGATGACTTTGGACCAATATCTATCTATCTATCTATCTATCTATCTATCTATCTATCTATCTATCTATCTATCTATCTATCTATCTATCTCTTTCTCTCCCTCCCTCCCTCCCTCTCTCTCTGCTTAACCCACCTCACAGGATTGTTGTTGTGGGGAAAAGAGCAAGAGGAAGTGGTATTACGAATGTGTGGCACTTTGAATTACGTGTAATAAAGGCCAGATAAAAAAAATGTAATAAATCAGATCCTGCAGATTCTCCATATTGATAAAATATATCCAATATTTCTTCCAGGAATGCAAATAGCATACATAAAGTCATTTCTTTCTCCCATTTTATTCTCTTCACCACCTTGTGGGTATGAGATAGCAGTTGGCCCAGGACTGAGAAATCTTTAGTCCTGATACTCTCAAATCTTGGCACAGCATATTAGAACAAGCTATCATTGGTCTACATTACTCCACATAGCCATTAAGATGATGCTTTCAAGAATTTAAAAGATCATCAGCAGATGCCTGGAGGCTGATATTAGTCGTTTCATCAAATTTCTACAGCAGTTCTAATATTTCTTCACTGTTCGCCTTCTCTATAATTAATTCAGCTTCATCTAGGAAGCAAAACATGAAAACAGAGGAGGGTTCCCCCCCCCCGTTGTCAAGCAGAAATAAAGATACACCTCCACCCCCACCCAATACACCCTCATGTCTCAACAACCAAGTCACACACTGTATTTTATACTGATGGATTGTGGTCAGGTGCCCATGCTGTGTATAAACATAACTTGTGAAAAATGATGACCTACTGCAATTTCCATGATCACATCACAGACTCTAGAAATTACCACCAGAGAAATGGTCTGTGGCCATATCTGCAGTTAGATGTTTAACGTTGTTGTTGTGTCAACAACTAACTCCAAGATCCAAGCAGATTGCCCTATTAGAGAGAGTGTGTTTAGCTATAAGCCTGACTAAAGTAAGTACTGAGTGACTAATAGCCTAATCATACCTGGAAGATTTACCTGCTAAGGAGCTGGGAGGTTTGGAAGACAGCCTTGCTGTTCCATCAAATGTGAGAAATGCTGTAGTTATGACCAAAAAGCTACCGGGGAGGGGGGGGAGAGGAGGAGGCAACACAGATGTCTTGGAATATATTAGCAGCAGAATCTTCCCGCTGATGATGTTATGGTATCAGAACAACATAAAAGGAACACAATATAAGTGAGATAGAGGTGGTATAGGAAAGAACATCTGGACTCATCTGACTAATTTAATGAAAAAAAGGACTAGGGGTAACATTATAGCAGCGTTCCAAAATCTAAGGGGTTGCCACTAAGAAAAGGCAGTCAATCTAGTCTCCGAAGCACCTGAAGGCAAAACAAGAAGCAATGGATGGAAATTAATCAAGGAGGGATGCAACCTAGAACTAAGGAGAATTTTTCTGACAATTAGAAAAATTAATCAATGGAATAGTTTGCCTCCAGAAGTTATGGGTTCTCTGGGAGATTTTAAGAAGAGACTGGACAATCATTTCTCTGATGTGGTATAGGATTTTATGCCTGAGCAGGGGGTTGGACTAGAAGTCCTCCAAGTTTACTGGAACCCAATCCTGAGGTTGTGGGAGGCATCTGGTGCTACTTGATTTGATTTCCAGAAATCCAGTCACAATATTATTTATTTATTATTTATTTATTTAATCAAATTTATATACCGCCCTATCTCCCGAAGGACTCAGGGCGGTGTACAGGCATTTAAAAACACATAAATACAATATAAAAAACAATTAAAAAACTTATTCTAAAAAGCCCGTTAATTTAGAATTAAAAATATAGAATAAAACCCAATTTAAAACCGATAATTTAAAATCTAGCTCAGTCCTGCACAGTTAAATAAATATGTTTTAAGCCCGCGGCGGAAGGTCCGGAGGTCCGAAAGCTGACGAAGTCCGGGGGGTAGTTCATTCCAGAGGGTGGGGCCCCCCACAGAGAAGGCCCTTCCCCTGGGTGTCGCCAGACGACATTGCCGCGCTGACGGCACCCTGAGGAGACCCTCTCTGTGAGAGCGCACGGGTCGGTGAGAGATATTCGGTAGCAGTAGGCGGTCCCGTAAGTAACCCGGCCCAATGCCATGGAGCGCTTTAAAGGTGGTCACCAGAACCTTGAAGCGCACCCGGAAAGCCACAGGTAGCCAGTGCAGCCTGCGCAGGATGGGTGTTATACGGGAGCCACGGGGGGCTCCATCTATCACCCGCGCAGCCGCATTCTGGACTAACTGCAGCCTCCGGATGCCCTTCAAGGGGAGCCCCATGTAGAGAGCATTGCAGTAATCCAGGCGAGACGTCACGAGTGCGTGAGTGACCGTGCATAGGGCATCCCGGTCCAGAAAGGGGCGCAACTGGCGTACCAGGCGAACCTGGTAGAACGCTCTCCTGGAGACGGCCGTCAGATGATCTTCTAGAGACAGCCGTTCATCCAGGAGGACGCCTAAGTTGCGGACCCTTTCCATCGGGGCCAATGACTCGCCACCGATGGTCAGCCGCGGATTTAGCTGACTGTACCGGGATGCCGGCATCCACAGCCACTCTGTCTTGGAGGATTGGGCTTGGGCCTATTTCTCCCCATCCAGACCCGTCGGCCTCCAGGCACCGGGACAGCACTTGATAACCGTTGGGGTGGTCCGGTGTAGAAAAGTACAGCTGGGTGTCATCCGCATACAGCTGGTACTTCACACCGAAACCACTGATGATCTCACCCAGCGGCTTCATGTAGATGTTAAACAGAAGGGGCGAGAGGATCGACCCCTGCGGCACCCCACAAGTGAGGCGCCTCGGGGCCGACCTCTGCCCCCCCGTCAACACCGACTGCGACCGGTCGGAGAGATAGGAGGAGAACCACCGATAAACGGTGCCTCCCACTCCCAATCCCTCCAACCGGCGCAGCAGGATACCATGGTCGATGGTATCGAAGGCCGCTGAGAGGTCTAATAGGACCAGGGCAGAGGAGCAACCCCTATCCCTGGCCCTCCAGAGATCATCCACCAACGCGACCAAAGCCGTCTCCGTGCTGTAACCGGGCCGAAAACCGGACTGGAACGGGTCTAGATAGACAGTTTCATCCAGGTGCAAGGAAATTGATATGCCACCATACTCTCTACAACCTTCATGAGCGGGTTGGAGACCGGACGATAATTACCTAAAACAGCCGGGTCCAGGGACGGCTTCTTAAGGAGGGGCCTCACCACCGCCTCTTTCAAGGCGGCCGGGAAGACACCCTCCACCAAAGAAGCGGTCGTAATCGCCTGGAGCCAGCCTCGTGTCACCTCTCGAGTGGCCAGCACCAGCCAAGAGGGCACGGGTCCAGTAAACACGTGGTGGCATTCAACCTACCCAACAACCTGTCCATGTCCTCGGAGCCACAGGGTCAAACTCATCCCAAACAATGTCACCAAGACCACCCTCGAGCATCTCACCCGCGTCACTGCAATCTTGGTCCAGACCATCCCGAAGCTGAACGATTTTATCGTATAGATAACCGTTAAACTCCTCAGCACGTCCCTGCAACGGGTCATCCCGCTCCCCCTGGTGTAGGAGGGAGCGAGTCACCCGAAACAGGGCGGCTGGGCGGTTATCTGCCGATGCAATGAGGGAGGAGGCGTAGCTACGCCTCGCTTCCCTCAATGCCACTAGGTAAGTCCTGGTATAGGACTTCACTAGTGTCCGATCAGCTTCCGAACGGCTAGACCTCCAGAGACTCTCCAGGCGTCTTCTCCGGCGCTTCATCCCTCTCAGCTCCTCGGAGAACCAAGGAGCCGGTTGGGACCTGCGCCGGGTCAGAGGCCGCAAAGGCACGACACGGTCTAAGGCCCCCGCCGCGGCCTGTTCCCAGGCCGCAACAAGTTCCTCAGTCGAGCCGTGAGCCAGACCCTCAGGAAATGGCCCAAGCTCCGTCCGGAACCCATCCGGGTCCATCAGGCGCCTGGGACGGAACCAACGTGTCGGCTCCGTCTCCCTGCGGTGGTGAATGGCGGTCAGAAAGTCCAGGCGAAGAAGAGAGTGATCTGACCATGACAAAGGTTCAATGACTAATTCCTTTAAGTCCAGATCTCTCAACCACTGACCAGAGAAAAATCAGGTCCAGGGTGCCACCCCCAATGTGAGTAGGGCCATCAACTACTTGGGTCATGTCCAAGGCCGTCATGGAAGCCATGAACTCCCGAGCTGCCGTCGATGACGAGCCGGACGATGGCAAGTTAAAGTCCCCCATGACTAAAAGTCTGGGGGTCTCAACTGCCACCCCAGCCAGCACCTCCAGGAGCTCGGGCAGGGCAGCTGTCACGCAGCAAGGAGCCAGGTACGTGATCAGCATACCCATCTGACACCTATGACCCCATCTCACAAAGAGGGATTCGCACCCGGCAATCTGAGGTACAGTGGTCTCCCTCGGCTCTAGACTCTCTCTAATCACAACCGCCACCCCCCCACCCCTACCCTGGGCCCTCGGCTGATGGAATGCACGGAAACCCGGCGGGCACAACTCAACCAGGGGCACGCCCCCTTCAGTGCCCAACCAGGTCTCCGTAATGCCCATAAGGTCCGCGGAACCCCCCTGTATAAGATCACAGACAAGGGGGGCTTTGTTCACCACGGACCGGGCATTGCACAACATCAGCCGGAGGCCCAAGCTCTGAGGATCCTGACCATCCGGGGAACGGGAGAAGTCCAAGGGGTCGGAGCGCGTGATCGCTTTCAAACATCGAGCACGCGCTCCCGAAACTTGGTATGACCCCTCGCTTCCGCCATACCTGCCTCTCCCACTTACCGTGTCGATAGAACCACCCTCACAAATAGGAACACGCTCTCCCCCCATAACCTCTGGACCTGATAAAGAAAAACCGCCGCGAGCATGTGCAGGAACTGGCCCCCTACCCGACGGGTTACCCCCATTACCCGCCCTTACCCTCCCACCCCTTAAAAATTCCCTCTCTAAAAAACCCCACAAGCCCTTCTTTTTCGCATGCCACCTCTGTGGGTCCCAAGACCCGTCATAGAGGCCGGCCCTCGGTAATGTGGCGGGCCATTCCTGCGAGGCGGGGGCACCTCGCAGGCGCAAGAGTTCCTGTGGCGAATAACGCATAGAATCGACCGTCAGCTGACTATGTCCCATTTGGCAGCTAAGATGTTATGCTGGGATGTTTTTCTGGGGTCCGGTAACAGATGGAAAAAAAGAGACAGGCAGTCCGTCCTGGAGAGATGTAAAGTCCATTTATATCCTGGTGGATTAGCAGACAAAAGATCGTAAACCGTCTCAACCCATCTACCAGGTAGATGTTCCGCTGGACCGGAGTGTGCCGTCTGCGGGAGAGATGTTCCAGCAGTCCAGGAAGGAGGTCCGGGGGTGGGGGTAAAGGGTAGCCACAATGTCAGCTGGAGAATACACCTTCCTGCCCCACGCCTCAACATGGTCGTCATGTCCATCACTTGCCCCCACCCTCAGTGGGAGAGATGGTCCAACAAGCTGGAAACCAGAAGCCCAAGGAGGCGTAGTCCAGGGGTGCAAACAGGCGCAGCTGAATAAGCGCCGTCTCAACTGAAAAACATGCAGCCCCTCCCCCATCTCCACAAGGCCGCCTTCACCAGTCCGCCAAGCCTCAACCGCCGACGGAAAAGATGTTTTGGAAAAGCGAGGGCCAAAGTGCCGAGCCACGCAACCCGGGCGTCGCGGCGAAGCTGGCATCCGCCGCCCCCACGCCTCCACATGGCCGTTCGTCTCCCACTGCTCACCCTGTAACCAACAGGGAGATGACAACAAGAGCGGGGGAGCCGAGTCCATGAGGCTTAATCCGGGGTGGGTGTCGCCTGATGAAAGCGGTAGCGGCGCTAGGAACACACGCCGCTCACCGCCAAACAGCTGAGAACAGCTGAGGGCCGGCCGGCCGCCCACGCACCTCCGCAGGGCCGCCATCTTCGCCCGCCCCGTCTCCAGTTTCTCCGGCCTCCAGCGCAGCAACCGCGGGTTCAAGGAGGCCCAAAGACCCCACCCGCGATTGCTGGGGTGTAAAATTCACCGGGCCGGGGGGTGCCAGCGGCATAGGCGACAACAGAACATCGCCATCAGCCAGGGATCTCGCCAGCCGCTGATCCGGCGTTCAGTAAGCCGCCATCTTGCGCAATAGTCAGCAAAATTGTGATATTTAATTTAATAGCTGGAACAATAAACAATGGTCCATAACACACAGTTGTACTTGATTGGTTGGAGAGTGTGGGATCCCACATGAGGCAATCTATATTATGATTGGTTGCTGGGTGAGAAGAGGTGTTTCCCCTTTCCCCCCATCTTTTTTCCCCCATCAGCAGGTGAAGCTAAGCAGAATCACATCAGATACCTGTACAATTAGCACAGGGGCCCCCCAAGGCTGTGTGCTCTCCCCACTTCTCTTCTCTCTGTATACCAATGACTGCATCTCTAATGATCCATCTGTTAAACTACTGAAGTTTGCAGATGACACAATAGTGACCGGTCTCATTTGAGACAATGATGAATTCGCATACAGATGGGAGGTTGAACATTTAGCCTCGTGGTGTGACTGGAACAATCTGGAACTGAACACTCTCAAAACTGTAGAAATGGTGGTAGACTTTAGAAGAAACCCTTCCACACTTCCACCTCTTACAATACTAGACAACACAGTATCAACAGTAGAGACCTTCACATTTCGGGGTTCTACCATATCACAAGATCTAAAATGGACAGCTAACATCAAAAACGTCATCAAAAAAGCACAACAAAGAATGTTCTTTCTGCACCAACTCAGAAAGCTCAAACTGCCCAAGGAACTGCTGATTCAGTTCTACAGAAGAATTATTGAGTCTGTCATCTGCATCTCTATAATTGTCTGGTTTGGTTCTGCAACCCAACAAGACAGACACAGACTTCAGAGGATTATTAGAACTCCACAAAAAACAATTGCTACCAACCTGCCTTCCATTGAGGACCTGTATACTGCATGAGTCAAAAAGAGGGCTGTGAAAATATTTACAGACCCGTCGCATCCTGGTCATAAACTGTTCCAACTCCTACCCTCAAAATGACGCTATAGAGCACTGCACACCAGAACAACTAGACACAAGAACATTTTTTTTCCCCAAACACCATTGCTCTGCTAAACAAATAATTCCCTCAACACTGTCAAACTATTTACTAAATCTGCATTACTATTAATCTCATCGTTCCCATCACCCATTTCCTTCCACTTATGACTGTATGACTGTAACTTTGTTGCTTGTATCCTTATGATTTATATTGATAATGACTGTTTCCTGATTGCCTATTTGTATCCTATGACTATCATTAAGTGTTGTAAGTGTTGTACCTTGATGAAGATATCTTTTCTTTTATGTACACTGAGAGCATATGCACCAAGACAAATTACTTGTGTTTTCAATCACACTTGGCCAATAAAATTCTATTCTATTCTATTCTATTCTATTCTATTCTATTCTATTCTATTCTACTCTACTCTACTCTACTCTATTCTATTCTATACTTTTTCTTCTGTCTGCTCTGTATGCTGTTCTCTGATTTACCTCATGATGTAGTGATGTGCCTGACTCTCTGCTGAAAATATAGATGTTAAATGTATTTATTTATATAAATGTAGAAGTTAGAAGTTCCTGTCAGCATCTCTGACTCCATTTGGACACCTGCTGCACGATTCCCTGATAAAAATAATGGGAATTATAGTATGGGAAACAACTTCCAGCTTCAAATATTCATTGAAAAAACCCAGACAAAGAGTGGATGGCAGCAAAAAAAATAGTGTTCTATATTTTCTGCCTACCCTACTAGAGTTCAGCTGAATTTTTCCAGCCCAGATACGGTAGTCTAAATTAAACTTCAGCAAGTATTTGAGATCATGGATTAACATTAATAAATAGGTAAATTTACAGAAATCAATATAACCTGGAATATAACTCTTGGAAATTTGGTTACTCTTGGAAACCTTAACTAGATGATCCACTCTCACAGATCTAGGAAATCCAATAGGTTCCTAAATATTCTCAGGAAGCTGCCAAGAAAAATAGCTAATAGTACTTTGAAACTCTAATAATTCTTACTTAGCTACACTAATTGGGACTAGAATTTCTGTTGCTTAGTGATGTATAGTAGATGTAAAGCACAACATCATGTGGCCATGTAGCTTAGCGACAACAAACCCAGGAGTCCCTGTTGTTAAGAATCACAAGTTATTAAGCGGGGAATGCATGTAACTGGAACTTGAAACTTCCTGCCGACATCCTCCAAGCAAAGTCAGTGGGGAAGCTGGCAGGAAGTCACAAGTCTCAGGTGGCTTACAAGCAAGATGGTTGGCAGGCAGGCATCTGTGTAAGTGAGGGTTGGCAGAGGAGGGGGGGGCTGCAGTGGAAAGTGGGCAGGGTGTGTGCGTGCTGCAGGTGGGTGTCAAGGACCGGGAAAGAAGTCGGTAAGGGACATACTCTTGTCACTTCCCGTTTGGATTATTGCAATGCTCTCTACATGGGGCTGCCCTTGAAGTACACCCGGAGGCTGCAGCTAGTCCAGAATGCAGCTGCGCGGGTAATAGTGGGAGCCACTTGTTGCTCCCATGTAACACCAATCCTGTGCAGTCTGCACTGGCTTCCTGTGGTCTTTCGGGTGCGCTTTAAGATTTTGGTTACCACCTTTAAAGCGCTCCATGGCTTAGGGCCCGGGTAGTTACGGGACCGCCTGCTGTTACCTTTTGCCTCCCACCGAACCGTACGCTCACACAGAGAGGGTCTTCTCAGGGTGCCGTCCGCCAAACAATGTCGGCTGGCGGCCCGCAGGGGTAGGGCCTTCTCTGTTGGAGCTCCTATGCTTTGGAACGAACTTCCCCCTGGTTTACGTCAAGTGCCTGATCTTCGGACTTTTCGCCGTGAGCTGAAAACGCACCTATTTATTCAAGCGGGACTGGCTTAAAAGTTTTATTAAATTTTTAATTGGGGCTATTTATGAATTTTAGGGTCTTAAATTGTTTTAAATTTTGGCCATTTTTGTAATATGCTTGGTTTTAGTTTTGTTTTAATGTGTATATTGTGGGGTTTTTTACTATTTGGCTGTACACCGCCCTGTAAATAAATAAATAAGGGACATGCATAAGAGCACCGGTGTGCCTACCCTCTCTGTCCTAATGTTTCCTCTGTTTGTATCTATTTTATGTATTCAATTCATGCTTATAATTACATAAATTACCTAATACGTTCTTGACAAATAAATAAAATAAAAAAATATTAGGAAAAAAATCAGGAGTCCAGGGAGTTCAAATGAATCTATAGGTTTACAAACCTTGCAAAATTGAGCTCTCTGCAAGAATCTGAACTACTAACAGTCAAAGCAAATTGGCAGTAGATAAGAATCAATGGAATTCAAGGTGGGCTTGAATTTAGATCTCTTGTGGGTGTGAAGGAACTCGAGACTGATGAAACATTTGAGCCTTTCCTCAGGCTCAGCCTGATCATCTCCTACAGTGGGCTTGCAGAAACAGTAAGTTCATGATGATCACCAGAAACTGACATTTTTGAATAGGAAACTGCAACCCCAGTCAAGGATAAAAATGGAATGTCCCCCAGATCTGGGTGACCCTAATTTTCACAACCATCTATTGGTACCTGAGACAATTCCTCCCCATCCAGACCCACTGTGACTGGACTTTGAAAGCCTCACTATATACTCGAAAATATAAGTGACTATCATCAGCATATTTTTGATACTAAACTCCAGTCTAGGGGATGACTTCACCCAGCGGCTTCATGTAGATGTTGAATCAACACTTAATCACCTGCTACGATTAGTTGGCCCAACACTTTATGGATAAAATGGTTCATATTTGCTCCAATCTTGACACCATTGTTGGAAACAATTCTGTAGAGGTTTAAGAGCAAGAGAGCAGTTTAGAGTCTGCTTATATAGGAACAGTTTTAGGTTCTGTGCGTTGAAGATATATGCGTGGCAATTGGAGGGGATGGGGCATTAATCGAAGTACTTATGATCTTTTGTCCATCGCATAATTCACTTGGTAATATTGATCTTGGAAATACACAGGCTTACTGGAGGAGGCAGCTGCTGTGATGATGATAATTTCATGACACAGGATTTTGTATTAATTATTCCGCAGTAACAAATAAGAAGGGGAGGGGCACAGAATAGGCTAATTTTCAACTTAGATGCTAAAATATTATTCCGATGCATTTTTATAGGATATCAGCTCTGATTTTGGATATACTTTGATCACCCTGCTAGATACCCACTGTCAGAAACGAAATCAAAAATTGCTCCCTGTTTGCAGAATTCTGCTTTCACATATGTATTACTTGATTCTAGAGACTTCTGTTATGGAATACCTGCAGATTTTTATTCCCCACCCCCACCCTTCTCCTTTTTCATATCTCTATGAAACCACTGCTTTCAAATTTATTTATTTTTATTTATTTATTTTGTCGAGAACATATTAGATAAGTATAAGCATGAATTGAATACGTAAAGTGAATACAATTAAAGGGAACATTAGGACAGGGATGGTAGGCACGCTGGTGCTCTTATGCATGCATTACAGACCTCTAGGAATGGGGTGAGGTCAACAATAGACGGTCTTAGGTTAAAGTTTTGGGATGAGACCACAGAATCTGGTCGTGCATTCCAGCAATTAACAACTCTGTTACTGAAGTCATATTTTCTGCAATTGAGTTTGGAGCAGTTCACTTTAAGTTTTTATCTATTGTGGTTGAAGCTGAAGTAGTCATTAACAGGTAGGACATTGTAGCTGATGATTTTATGAGCTATGCTTAAGTCATACTGAAGATAGCATAGTTCTAAATTTTCTAATCCCAGAATTTCAAGTCTGGTGGCATAAGGTATTTTGTTGCAAGCAGAGGAGTGGAGGACTCTTCTTGTGAAATATTTCTGAATGCGCTCAGTTGTATTACTGTCTGATATGCAGTGTGGGTTCCAGACAGATGAGCTGTATTCGAGAATTGGTCTAGCAAATGTTTTGTATGCTCTAGTTAGTAGTGTAATATTACTGGAGAAGAAGCTATGTAAGATTAGGTTTACAACCCTTAATGTCTTTTTTCAAAAAATTTTCAATATTGGAGATGACTCTTGAGAGTCCCTTGGACTGAAAAGAGATCAAATCAGTCAATCCTAAAAGAAATCAACCCTGGTTGTCAGATACTGAAGCTGAAGCTCATTTACCAAATGAGAATAGAGAACTCACTAGAGAAGACCCTGGAGTTGGGAAAGACTGAAGGCAAAAGGAGAAGGGGATGGCAGACAATGAGATGATTAGATAATGTCATTATAATGAACATGAATTTGGGCAGGAGACAGGAGGAGAGGAGGACAGGGTGGACCTGGTGTGTTATGGTTCATGGGGTCGTGAAGAGCCAGACATGACTTAGCGGTTAAATAACAACAACAAAATGAAGCCACTAGTTATGAAAAAGGGACACAAAAATGCATATATCGGTCACTATCCTGACAAAGGGATTACATCAGATTCCATGTAAGGAGAAATCCCAGCCATTCCCCACCTCCCAATCTATTTCCGTTCTGTAGGCGGGAAGCACAGAACTATCAAAGTCAGTTTGTCTCTGCATAA